>NC_059296.1:10259437-10261937 GCF_017591435.1 Portunus trituberculatus
TCATGTTCACCCGCAGACCCCCTCCATGTTCTACACTCGCCCCGGAGCTTAGGAACAACAACCGCGGCCCTCCTGGAGCCACGTTAACACACTCCCTCTGTCTGCCTCTCCCCCCGAATTCGTACATGACACGCCAAACAGAGGAGGAGGTGCGACTCCACCTTGTCTGACGCCACTATGGCTCTCTACGGGGCGAAAATATGCTGGCTTTAGGTAACAGAGGAGCGACAGGGTAAGAAGACGGGAGGAAGACATAATAGAGACAGGGAGGGGCTCAGAAAGGTTCGATTGTTGCCAAAATAGGAGTGAGAGTCAATGAGAGAGAGAGAGAGAGAGAGAGAGAGAGAGAGAGAGAGAGAGAGAGAGAGAGAGATGAAAGAAGAGAGATTTAAATATGTCATTTGTTTTAACTTAATCTTTCCATCAAACAGTCAAAGTTCAGTATAGCCCTGTCACTAGCCACGACAGAACCACCACCACCACATCATCATCATTCCTCGCTAGCACCTCAGAGAAGACCCAACAAAAATAGCATCAGAGAGGAAGGGAAGAAGAGTTTCATCATGGGAGTATTGAGAATGTCAAAGGAGAGGATTTCATGAGATTTACTTGGCAGGAAAGCCTGATGGGTAACGGGAGGTAAGGAAGGGACGGGAAGGGAGAAAGATGGTACGTTCTAAGGAGATTAACTGACCTGTATCTTGTGGGGCTGTGTGTTATGTGTACTTATTAATTGCTTGATTATTCTTCATTGTATTTTTTTTTTTTATGTGAGAAGAGAAATCTGGCTAAGGGCAACAAAAACAAAAGTCTATCAACTGGACTCATTGAAGTTGATGATAGTGATTGCACCCTAAAGTTTATACAACTACCACAAAAGAATGACTAAACATGCACGTTCAGGTATATGCCATTATACAAATGTCATAGTACGGATCTCGTAGACACTTTTTAAATATTTTCCATGTGTGTGTGTGTGTGTGTGTGTGTGTGTGTGTGTGTGTGTGTGTGTGTGTGTGTGTGTGTGTGTGTGTGTGTGTGTGTGTGTGTGTGTGTGTGTATGGAATGATTTTAGTGGATTCTGACAGTGACACATGAGCGCGTGTCGTGTAGCTGAAGGTTATGGTCAGTATTGCCATAAGATGCATCACAGTCATGTTGCGTAAATTTCTCCACGCGACGAACTGGTAGATTAAGAGGGATCAAGCCTGCCTTACTTGGGCACTGTGACGCTAAGCAGATGTTTGCTTGTGTGGAAAACGACCATCAGGTATGACAAATTAATTATCTAAGGAGCTTTTGCCATTAATTATTTATAGAGTTTTGTAACCATTTACATATATATTTTTTTGTATCTTAGTCAAAATTGTAACATTATTATAGGAAAATATTGCGATCCAGAAGAGGTAAGAGGAAAATACCATCAGTTACATAGTTTGTTCCATTATTGAGTTTGTGATCACGTGCTAGTATTTTTATCTCTCACCGAAAATTGTGTGGCATTATTAAAGTGCCAATACTAGAAAAAAATGTTTTAAGCAAAAATTTTACAACGAAGGTGTCTCACAATAAAACAAAATCGTCTGTTGCTCAGTAGTAAAACAATTGTGTCTAAATAACTATTGGTCTCCTTCCTCATCAAAATCAGAAATACTACGAAATTCAGAATAAAACAAAATCATATATTGCTCTACTGGTGATGCTCGTGTGTTTGTTCCCCATCGCAGAAGACAAGGGCACTGCTGATAAAGATGCGCTTATTAAAGTGTGTAGCGACGAGCAGGTATTAGTGCTACACCTGTGCTTGGAAGGAAGAGAGTAACGCTAATTAATGCCGCGGTGATTTAGTGAGGTCGTGCGTCTGTTGCTCGTCTTGAGGGGCATTGTGGGAGCAGCGCGTCGGGTGATAAATGCTCCAACCCATTCATTACTGCACTGAGTCCTCGCGGGGCATTGTGGGTCCCGAGTTTCTTTCCCGCTGCAGGTGTTGTTGAAGGATGTGTGTGTGTGTGTGTGTGTGTGTGTGTGTGTGTGTGTTCGAGAAGACCATGCAGAAATTTGGGTATCATGTCATATTATATACACATGACATTGAACCAAACATCAGCTAAAATTATCGTTTTTTTTCACGAGGTACGTAAAAATCTATTCCACAACTGTTCGTTTTAACGCGACTGCATGGATTTCCGTGTTTTTATAATGCCGTGCAGTTTTTTTTTCCTTTTTTTATGTGTATTTTTGCAAATTTTGGCTGAAAATATTCTCTCGGAAAGCATTCTCTGCCAGCCCTGCACCGGTGAATATTTTCCTGGAAATATTTGCTGCGTTATGATTTCCAGGACAGAAAAAAAAAGATAAAAAAGTAATCGTTAGAGAGAGGGAGAGATAAAAATGTAATCATGCGAGAGAGAGAGAGAGAGAGAGAGAGAGAGAGAGAGAGAGAGAGAGAGAGAGAGAGAGAGAGAGAGAACCGTAAAAAAAGTTAATTATTCGAAAAAAA
>NC_059296.1:10264437-10281937 GCF_017591435.1 Portunus trituberculatus
CTTCCCTCCCACTCTCTCTCTCCATTCCCACCTCTCTCCCTCCCCCATCATCCCCACTCCTCTAGCAGCCCGTAATCCACTCCTCCCTACCCCACTTTCTCCCTTTCCTCTGCTTCCACTCTCCACCTCAGTGTTCTGCTTGTGTGTGTGTGTTGTGTGTGTGTGTGTGTGTGTGTGTGTGTGTGTGTGTGTGTGTGTGTGTGTGTTTCCTACTACTAAAGGGCTTGATTCAACCACCACAGTCTCTCTCTCTCTCTCTCTCTCTCTCTCTCTCTCTCTCTCTCTCTCTCTCTCTCTCTCTCTCTCTCTCTCTCTCATTTTAACAGGAAACTCTGAGTCAGTGTCGACAAGAAAGTTTAAGTGGGTCACTCACGACCTTCTGGCTGTGTTCCTGAAGCAGCACCGCCACTAACAGTAACAGTGAAGGACACGCAAGCAACAACTGTCTTTATTGTTTATTTAAAAGTGACAGGATGTAATGAATTTGCACTCTCTCTCTCTCTCTCTCTCTCTCTCTCTCTCTCTCTCTCTCTCTCTCTCTCTCTCTCTCTCTCTCTCTCTCTCTCTCTCTCTCTCTCTCTCTCTCTCTGTGTGTGTGTGTGTGTGTGTGTGTGTGTGTGTGTGTGTGTGTGTGTGTGTGTGTTTGTTTTGTATGTTTTCTTCATGAAATAAAGGAATTGAGAAAGAAAGGAAAGAGAGGAGAGGAGGTTAGAGGAAGCGACGGAAACTCAGGAACGGAAGAAGGGAGGGAAGAAGGGAGGGAAAGAAAAGACTAGACCCAGGTGCCAGAAGACTCATATTTCACAGGTCCTGTCATTGGCCGTCACCCTAATTGTCGTCATCTGGCGCAATTATGACCTACGAGATCTGTCGATGTGTTTGATGGACTCCTGCGCCGCGCCGCCTCCTGTCCATCCCTCGGCTTCAACTCCGGGAAAAAAATATATGAAAGTAAAAAAAAAAGTTTGTCAAGGGAAGATCTACCGAACTTAGAAAATGAAAAAAAGTCTCTCTCTCTCTCTCTCTCTCTCTCTCTCTCTCTCTCTCTCTCTCTCTCTCTCTCTCTCTCTCTCTCTCTCTCTCTCTCTCTCTCTCTCTCTCTCTCTCTCTCTCTCTCTCTCTCTCTCTCTCTCTCTCTCTCTCTCTCTCTCTCTCTCTCTCTCTCTCTCTCTCTCTCTCTCTCTCTCTCTCTCTCTCTCTCTCTCTCTCTCTCTCTCTCTCTACCGGATGATCATGTCATCTTTGGTACTTTTAAGCCTACGAGATCTTACTATGTGTGATGGATTGAACCCTAATCCTGTATCACCTATTGCTGCTGCTGGTCGCCTTCACTTCACCTCCCTTATATTGATAAAAAGAAAACTGAAAGACTTATACAATGAAAAAAAATTATAAGGAGAAAAAATGAATATACTCACTTAAAAGACTCCTTATTTTGATTTTTTTTCAGTTTTAGTTTTGCAAGGAGTACTTACGGAGGCTAAGGGTAGGATACATATATGAGATTGCATTTTTTTATTAATAAAAACCCTGGCAGCGGGAGAATGGCGATTGGATTTAGGGATCGGAGAGCGAAATAGGCTTCGCTTCCTCTCTTAGGCCTACGTGGATCTCTTTTGATAACAGAGCGGTGGGGAGGGGAAAAATGAGGGAAAGACGATGATAGGAGAGAAGCAAAAAAATTGTGTTGTAGCAGAGGAGAGACGGAGGGATAAGGAAAGAGACTTGAAGGAAGGGAATAAGGGAGGCGAAGGTGTGAGTCTTTGAGGGAGAGATCGAGGTGGAGTGAGGAAAAGGAAAGGGAGAGGGGCGAGGAGAATGTGTGAGGGGGAAAAGGAGGAAGAAATACGTCATCACACCGGGATCGTCTTGTGACACGTTCTGGCTTAAGTCCACCGTTGCCATCTGGTTGGGCCGCGTCTGGAGGTGTTCCTTTCTTGTGTCCTGTATGTGATGGTGGGTGCATGTTGTTGTGATTGCATATTGAAGGTGCTTCCGAGTGGTTGTATGCTTCAGCAGCTGAGTGCGGCAGTTCCTGTGTGAAACTTTCTCACATATTTCCACGTATCTATGTACGAGTAGCATTTCCTGTTTTCATCAGTTTACAATAATGATTTCTGATATCAGAGCCACAACGTACTCACGTAGCAACAAACAATAGTATCAAATATGAATATATTTTTACGTATAGTACTCAGAGTTCAGTATATTTACTATTTTATTTGTATATATTTTTGTTCATTATTTAGAGTCTGATCCCACAAAGGGAGAATAGGAGAGCCCCTGTAGCGCCGAGGATTTTCGTCTGGTGCGGTGACCCGAATGGATCTTGGTGATTAACATTTATCATTCGGTGTGTGATGAGTTTTATCTTCGTTCGATTAGTTAGGAAAAAGTCGTCACTATCAAAGATCTGAAATCGCCGGCTTTATTAACTGATTAAAAGAGTATGGCGAATATTTGGTGTTATATATATATATATATATATATATATATATATATATATATATATATATATATATATATATATATATATATATATATATATATATATATATATTGTTTGGTTGTTTAATTGAAATTGACCGATAACAATGTATGAATTAAAAAAAATATATATATCATGACATGGAATCGCGCCGTGTTTTCTAATAACGTTCTTTAGGATTATAGATAATACTGCTTCACTGTTACCACTGAAACGTACTTTGATGTTATACAGATTAAGTATTGAACCCTTAGGAATTACACTCAGACTTTTAATTATCTTTTGACAGGTGATGGAAATATTTGTATTGTATCGTGGATATTATTTATTATGTTACTGCCAGAGACACGTGTCACAAAGGCGGAGGCGTCCATTGGATTCCACATGAGATTTTTGAAATAATTTTAACAAGAGTTTATTTCTTTTAATTACATATTTTGTTTAGTGATTACTACTCCATCAGGTAAGGTTATATATGGTGTGTGTGTGTGTGTGTGTGTGTGTGTGTGTGTGTGTGTGTGTGTGTGTGTGTGTGTGTGTGTGTGTGTGTGTGTGTGTGTGTGTGTGTGTGTGTGTGTGTGTGTGTGTGTGTGTGTGTGTGTGTGTGTGTGTGTGTGTGTGTGTGTGTGTGTGTGTGTGTGTGTGTGTGTGTGTGTGTGTGTGTGTGTGTGTGTGTGTACAAACTCTGTATCCTCCATCTATCAGACACACACACACACACACACACACACACACACACACACACACACACACACACACACCGTGACGGAAGGTGAGCGGGGGATGGAAAGTGATTTGTGGAATGAAGGTTGGAGAAGCGACGGTCAGAATTTATAGGCTTTGGGGAAGCAGACCACTTCTTCCTTCCTCCTTCCCTGCACGTACATTTCCTTGATAGCGGAGGAACAGTGATCGAGAGGGAGTTGGGGAAGGGAGAAATGTACGCATGTTGGTAGCCAAGGAAGAAATGCTACGGGGAAATTTAAGGAAGCTGCAAGCATACACGTGACAGTCCCTGTGTGAACAAAACTATCTAAAACAATCTATCATCCTCATTCATATCTTTGTTCTAATCTTCTTTTAAAGCTCTTTATTGACTCAGTACTAAAAAAATGATTACTGAGTCTGTTCCATTCATTAATCACTCTGTTAGAGAACCAGTTCCTTCCCATCTTTTTTCCTCAACATAAACTTCTCTAGCTTAAACCCATTATTTCTGGTTCTATCCAGGTTACTGATCCTAAGAATTTTGTTCCTATCCCCTTTGTTATAACACTTATACATTGAAATATTTTTTTCAGGTTCCCTCTTAACATAAGGAATGCAAATTTAGTATAATCGATCTTACTCCGTAGGGAATATCCCTTATCACTTGTATCCTTGAAAACATTTTCCGTTGTACTTATTTTAATAGATCTATGTATATCCTTCCTATGTGGGGACCAGAACTGTACAGTATAATCAAAATGTTGTCTGACCAGGACCAAATATAACTTTAATATTACTTCAGAATTTCTACTTTTAACACTCATGAAAATGAATCCTAGTACCCTATTTACCTTATTTCTAGCTTATATGCATTGTTTTTTTCTCTGACTGAGATCGTAGCTAAGTATGACCCCTAATTATTTTTCTAATAGATTCTGAACCTACCAGGGCCTCGATGTTTAGTGTATACCTATTGTGTGGCTTTCCTCTACCTACGTTCAGTGCTTTGCATTTGTTAATGTTAAACTTAATTTATCATATGTCTGCTCATTCATTCGTTCTATTTATATCTTCCTGCAAGGCATTTGTATCCGAATCACACCTAATCAGGCTACTTATCTTTGAGCATTGAAACGTACAGTTCATGGCAGGACGTTGAACGGGTCAGGGATGAAAAATGCAGGAATCAATGGGATTTTAGCATAAAGTAGATATTCAGGTGATCAACAATGTCATAATGGTAGGAAGAGTGGAACAGGTTTTCAGGAAGTGTGTGGGAATGAATGTTTTCGTTAGCTTAATAAGAAAAGAGAATAAGGAGGAAAAAAAAGCGGATCATTAATGAAGCTATTAAAGAAGAATATAGTGCAAAACCCACGATAACCACTACATATATCACCATTGTAGACAGATCGAGACGAGACTAACCAAATATGAATAATCGAATCTCAAACGTGAAAACTAACATGAATTAAATTAATTGTCCGCTCATCCCTACTTCATTGAGAGTTCCATTTGCGAATATTACCTCCTCCTCCTACAACGCCCACACCTCCATCTCACGTACCCCTTACTTCTCGTATCCTCACTCCATTACATCAGACAACTATATGCGAAGAGTTGAACGAACCATGTGACTCACTGGCTGAATGGTTTGGATAGAGGCTTCATTTAGTCAAACTGACCCCTCCCCTTCCTTCCTTTCTCTCTTCCCTTCCCCTGGTCCCCTCCCCTTCACCCCGCCTCCCCCTATCCCTCCTCTCACAATACTTGCCGTGTTCACGCAGGTAATGAGGGTCGAGGAAATGAACGTTGGCAAATTTGCTATGTAGATTCCGATTCATCTCATTGCTGGAAATTGGAGAGAGAGAGAGAGAGAGAGAGAGAGAGAGAGAGAGAGAGAGAGAGAGAGAGAGAGAGAGAGAGAGAGAGAGAGAGAGAGAGAGAGAGAGAGAGAGAGAGTCATTAACACTCATGAGTATGCAAAAAAGAAGACTAATTTGTTTATTGTAAAGTTGTTGTTTTCATTTTCTGTTATCGGTTTTTACAGAAATTGCTCAGTTTTCTGTTATTATTATTATTATTATTATTATTATTATTATCATTATTGTTACTGTTTTCATTATTATTGTTACTACTACTACTACTACTACTACTACTACTACTACTACTACTACTACTACTACTACTACTACTACTACTACTACTACTACCACTACTACTATTAATATTGGTGATGGTGGTGTTGGTGGTGTTAACATTGTTTTTCTTTTCTATCCTCCTCGTGCTTATACTCGTCGTAGTGCATTTCTAACCTCCTCTTCCTTACCGTTCCTCTCCTTCCATCTCTCTCTCTCCACCTTCCTCCCTCCACGTCTCACCGCCTGCTTCCCGTGACCCATACCATCCCGCTACAAAAACAAACTCCAATCTTGTCGGGTATTTGTAAGAGGCGGCGACCCCTCCCCTGAACTAACCAAAGGCACACTCCTACTCCTCTTTTTCGTTCCTGTCCTTGGCGGCAAGAAGCATTAGGTCTCCTTTGTTGTGAGTATTTTCTCATTTTTGTGCTCCTTCCCCAGGCTGATTCATCTTCCTTGCCCTAGATAGCAATTTTGGTAGAAATGGAAGAAGTAGGCAAGGAGAGATAAAGAGAGAGAGAGAGAAAGAGAGAGTAAGAGTGAGTCCGGCGAGGCTCGTGCGGTTGGGGAAGATGGGAGGAAGAGAAGGTCAGAGGATTATTGGTGAGGGAGCAGCGAGAGCATGGGGACAATGAGGAGACAAGAAAGTGTGTGTGTGTGTGTGTGTGAGAGAGAGAGAGAGAGAGAGAGAGAGAGAGAGAGAGAGAGAGAGAGAGAGAGAGAGAGAGAGAGAGAGAGAGAGAGAGAGAGAGAGAGAGTGAGTAATGGATGTAGTCAGTGAGGGAGAGCAATAGACGGAGGGAGTGTGAATGAAAACAGAAGGCATGTAATTCTTCTCTATTGACATCGAGAAACGGCGGGAACCTGCGGATTTATTGTTTACGTGGAGCGTCGTCTAGTGTGCATTGGTAAGAGAGAGAGAGAGAGAGAGAGAGAGAGAGAGAGAGAGAGAGAGAGAAAGAGAGAAAGAGAGGAAGCATTGCCTATTCATGTTGAGTTTCCCACCCTTTCCTGCAGAACTGCCACGCCCTATCGGGACCAATGCATAAGCAAGGCTTAAGCTTCCTTCCTGGATAGCAATCTCCATAGGTCACTGCACTAGGGAGAGGGATCGTGATGCTATGCCGCTGTACACTCATGGCCAGGAGACGAATAACATTCAACCTTTTTCATTATCATCCTTTTATAAAGCATCCCAATAAATAAGACCTGTTGGAAAATTCGTTACATTTCGGAAGATTACAATCGCTGTGATATCTTGGTATAGAAGACAAATAACGTACCACACTCGTCCATTCCTCCGTTTAGTGCCCCTCAGTAAATCATAGCGATAATTTTGCACCCGTCAGAAGCTTATACCAGCAAATCAGAGGGCCATTTCAACTCAACGCTGAATAAACACATATCACTTGACCTCTGAACCTTCTCCTTCACGCTCCCTTATTGCAGCACAGGACTTGGCTTAACGTTAGCGTATCTAAGGGTATTGTGTTCTTGGATCAGTGTCAGGCGGGAGTGATGCGGGCAGGGCAGGGTGGAGCAGCGCAGGCTAGGCAAGGGAAGGGCAGGGAGGGTGTGGCAGGGCAGGGCAGGACAAGGAGGGTGAGCGGACGTGACAGACGGTGGCTTGCTCTTGCCTATCTTGTCTTTCGAGGACTTGCTGGCTGGCCTTCACACTCGTGATACCCTAGCTGTGTGTGTGTGTTGTGTGTGTGTGTGTGTGTGTGTGTGTGGGTGGGTGGGTGTGTTTGTGTTTACGAGATCTGTTATAAATTACATTTTTCTTTCTTTCTGTCCTAATGATAAAAAAAATCATGTAATTATTATTATGATGATAGTGATGATGAGCATAATGAAATAATAATAATAATGATAATAAATAATGATAATAATAATAATAATAATAATAATAATAATAATAACAATAATAATAATAATAATAAAATAATAAAAATAATGATAATATTGATAATAATAAGTCTAATAATGAAAATAATAATATTAGTAATAATAATAATAACTAATAATAATAATAATAATAATAATAATAATAAAAATAATAAAAGTAAAAATGATAATAATAATAATAATGATAATAATAATAATAATAATAATAATAAAAATAAAAATAATGATAATGGAGGTGAAGAGAAACACAGGTGTAGGGAAGTGAGTTTATTCCTTCCCTACAATTGTGTTTCTCTTCACGTCCTCCTCCAACTTGTCTGAAAGTCTGAACAATAATAATAATAATAATAATAATAATAATAATAATAATGATAATAATAATAATAATAATAATAATAATAATAATAATCATAATAATAATAATAATAATAATAATAATAATAATAATAATAGTAATAATAACAATAATAATAACAATAATAATAATAAGAAGAAGAAAAATAATGATAATTATAACAGCAGAGAAGACTGTGCAGTGCTTGCAATTTTTGGCGCCATTACATTTGTATTTTCCTATTTTTTTTTCCTCTCCCTCCCCTCTTTGAAATAGAGACATATTGGGTACTTTTCCCTCACATTAGATGCGTGTCCATATATGTGTAGAAATTATGATTATCACTATTACCAGTAATGCTACTATTATTGTTAGTGTTATTGCTGTTGTTTATCATTATTAAAATTATTATTGGCAGTAATAGTGTTATTGCAGTTGAGATACATGCGTTCGTAAAAACACCACCACCGCCGCCACCGCCACAACCTCCACCACCACCACCACCACCACCACCACCACTACCACCACCACCGCCACCAGTCATCGTAATCTATCGCGTGTATAATTTTGTTCCGTTTCGAGAGGATCATCGCTGAGTTACAACATGCGTCGATTGGCAATTAATTTTCGTACTGATAAATTCATATCAGAAGCATATGTATGTACGTGCATATCGCATTTTTACAACCTGCAATAAATCGTATGTTTATTAACCTCACCTGAAAATATTTATAGCGCACATTTCCAATACGCGTGAAAAAAAGGAAAAAAAGTAAGAAAAAAAAACAATAGCGAAATACATCATATGAATCACACTTACTCTTGTATCAGACAGTATTACGTAAAGTTACTGAGTACGGTAGTTACTAAGAGAAACGTTCTACTTTTCCAACGGAGTGGGGAGAGAGGGAGAGGGAAAGGATGTTGCTGTAATCGTGTACTATTCCCGGGTGTTGTGGCTTATACTTGTTTTCCACCTCATTGCAATAATCATTTCTGTCTGGCAAAGGTCTGGCTAAAATTTCCATCAAATACTTCGGCTATTCATGGCCAGATATTATCATTAACAGTCGGGTAGCAACGCTGTGTTCTGCACGCGCAAAGCTGTTATGTTCCCTCGGCAGTAGTGGGGATTGCCAGACTCTCGTGAATTTTGTTTTTGTCATGCACGACGAGAGAGAGAGAGAGAGAGAGAGAGAGAGAGAGAGAGAGAGAGAGAGAGAGAGAGAGAGAGAGAGAGAGAGAGAGAGAGAGAGAGAGAGAGAGATAGTCACAAGTACACAATGCAAAGCCTGTAAATAATGGAAAACAATGAAATAAATGTGAGCCTCCTACGTCAATGGGGGTGGGATGGGATGGGAGGAGGAGTGGGGTGCCAGGAGGGAGAGGGAGAGATTTTCGCCCACCTCTTATTTATAACAGCGCAAGTATCGTTGGAAAGAATAGTGGAAAACAAAGATTTTGAGAAGTTTGGCTCGTGCATCACACAAACGACTATGGGGTGAAGGAGAGCGTGGTCCCAATACCCTCCCCCCACGCAACACTACCACCACCACCACCACCACCACTGCTACTACCACCACCACCACCATTACCACAACTACTACTACCACCACCACCACCACCACCACCACCATCACTACCCACTCACGACCCAGTTTCTTGAGTCAACCGGGAGAACGAGAGAAGAGAGTGAGAGAGAGAGAGAGAAGAGTATCCAAACAGCATCTTCAGATTTATGGAGTGCCGGAGTGCGGGGCCGAGGGATCTACTTAAACTGTGACAACATACATCAAAAGCACTGACGTCTGGCCGGAGCTGCCATCTTCTAAAAGGCTCGGCAAGGCTGGAGAGAGAGATGAAGGCTTGTTTTATCAGTTTATATATATATCTTTTTACCGTGTCAAGTGTCCTCCTGCCTCAAGAACGTCTACCTTCACTAATAGGAGGAGGAGCGGAGGAAGACGAACATTTATGAGACACAGGGCAGGTTCACGGATGTGTGTGTGTGTGGGTGGGTGGTTGTGTGTGTGTGTGTGTGTGTGTGTGTGTGTGTGTGTGTGGAAGGAAGGAAGAACAACATATGAAAAGCTGAGGAAGAGTAAAATAGGAACAAGAGGGTTGGTGAAGAATGAAGAAGAAGAGGAGGAGGAGAAGAAGAGAAAGAGGAGGAGAAGAGGAGGAAAAGGAGAAGAATGAGGAAGAGGAGGAAAAGGAGGAAGAGGAGAAGAAGGAGGAGGAGGAAAAGGAGGAGGAGGAAGAGGAAAAGGAGGAGGAGGAGGACGACGAGGACGAATAAGAGGAAGTCACCTGCATCATGTCATCACTTCATAACTATCACAACTGAGCTTAAGTGCTTTAAAAAAATATGTTCAGGATGGAGAGAGAGAGAGAGAGAGAGAGAGAGAGAGAGAGAGAGAGAGAGAGAGAGAGAGAGAGAGAGAGAATTACGTAAGACCATTTGCCTTGTATTTCTAGGGTGATGAGGAGAGGTAGGTTGGCGAGAGTGAGTGACGGGCCGGAGTGGAGTGTGACGCAAGGGTGAGGCGGGCGCTGATGGTGCGGGTCGTGAGTCAAGCGGCAACAAGTAGCAATGACGCTCGTGTTTACCTTAAATTGCATTGAGAGAGAGAGAGAGAGAGAGAGAGAGAGAGAGAGAGAGAGAGAATCAAACAAGCTACAAAGAATAATTTATCTTTTACATTACGAAACAAAACTAATACATCATTCAGTGTTATTTGCTTTGTTATAACCACGATATGTTTAATTGTAAAGGTGATGATGATAATAATGATGATTTTTAATGAAAGGTATTACACAATGGATTTCATAACTTCCTGTTTTCTCCAATGACACACCTGTTATTGTTTTTAATATTTACCTGACGTTGTCTTTTAACGCATTGCAATGGCGACTAATTTGCACATGGAAAGAAAGAAAAACTACCTGCACATCAAAGGGTCCTCGTTATGGGACGTAAATGAAAATAGAAACGTTGAAGAGAGGAAAAAAGTACCGTGATTTTTGTCTCAGGAAAGCGAAGCGAAGACAAAAGAGTGGTACGAAAATAGAATGGAATGGATACACAGAATGCTAGATTAATTAGCTGCAGCCTTGGCGAGGGAGGGAGATTATCATTATTCACGAAAAAAATGAAGAAAACACACACACAAAAAAAATTATGTGAATCCTTTCAAAACCAAATCTTTTCAGCAAACAAAAAAAAGCCATTTCCAGTTTGTACTACGCCTAGAGTTACAGAAAAAAAACAATATATGTTGCAAGTCTTTTCTCAGTGTTGCAGAAAACAGTATGAATTTTCTTCCTGCCTGTCAGTTTGTGTGTTGTGTGTGTGTGTGTGTGTGTGTGTGTGTGTGTGTGTGTGTGTGTGTGTGTGTGTCAGTCAAGTGTATCTATTTCTTTCCGATGTGTCTATCTGTCTATCTTTGTTCGTTCGTCTGTTTGTCTATCTAACTGTCTTACCTTGTCCTTCACTCACTCCCCTCTCTGTCAGCATGTGTGATTCATTTTCAACCCACCATTCTCTCTCTCTCTCTCTCTCTCTCTCTCTCTCTCTCTCTCTCTCTCTCTCTCTCTCTCTCTCTCTCTCTCTCTCTCTCTCTCTCTCTCTCTCTCTCTCTTCAATAAAAAATGCCACGCCATGCATCGACTCTAGATCAAGTTTCGCTCCCTTATGACCCAAGCCACGCCGACACCTGTTATACTCGACGCCACTCAAGGCATCCTCACACATCCCTTCCTGCCGGTGCTCCTCTTTCTCCTCCTCCTCCTCCTCCTCCTCCTCCTCTTCTTCTTCCTGCCGTCACTGCCCACCCATCACGTCATCCTCAGTTAATATGTTCTGTCCTCCTCGTCATTATTTACTATTGTTGATTTATTTATTTCTATCTCCTCTTTTCATCATTTCTTGCTCTTCCTTCGTAGTTTATCTTCGCTGCTAGAAAAAATAATTAAAAAAAGTAAAAAAGACTGTATCCCGGGATCTACTCTACGCATCTTTTTGGCAACATAAGATATGGGAGGGAAAAAAGTGGTATGTTGATTTCTCCTGACGTGTGTATTAGAATATGAAAAGTTGTGAGAGAGACGTGTAAATTTTTATCCTTTTTTTATTCAGGTTTAATATTTCTTTGGTGACGTCAGTGTGTGTGTGTGTGTGTGTGTGTGTGTGTGTGTGTGTGTGTGTGTGTGTGTGTGTGTGTGTGTGTGTGTGTGTGTTCCTCTCCATGTCTGTCTGAATGGGAATTTATTTATGCTGTTTATTGATATTATTTATTTACTCCATTGTGAAGGCATATTAACTCGTAAATAACTTAGTATCACGGAACGTAACTCTGCTCTGTTCCTTTATTACCAGAAACTCAGGCAATTAAAACACACACACACACACACACACACACACACACACACACACACACACACACACACACACACACACACACACACACACACCACAACACAACACAACACAACACAACACAACACAACACATCAAAACAAATACTCGTACAACATTCCTTTCAGCCAATAACACACACAATAAAATCATAACCTTCTTATCTACTGTGGCCAGATTTTGCTAGATGACGGAGGTGCCACTCTGCATTGGGTTCTATTGCTTACCTAATGTATGCCTACGATATCAGGGCCCAAGATGGTAATGCCTCTTGAAGGATGTGTGCAAGGGACTCGAGGAGCAGGAGAAAGAGGGAAGTGAGAAGGGCCCTAGAGGAATTACAAGGCTAGGCAGAGGAGGGAGAGAAGTAAGGAGCGTACTGGTACGAGATAGTGTGAGGAGGAGTATGAGTGGTGTGAGGGTGTGAAGATTGAAGAGAGAAAGAAAGCAAAATGGAGTGAGTGGAGAGGAATGGTTACAAGGGAAGGGAGATGTGGACTTGTGAAGATGATGAGAGGAATGGCTACAAGGGAAGGGAGATGTGGACTTGTGAAGATGATGACGTGATAATTATAGTGTCTCGTAAAATATGTAAAGGAAAGAAGTAAAGATCTTATTAGTTTCTATTGCGTTAATTTTATTTCTCTGAATGAATATAATTAACTTCCTTTTCATTTCTTAAAGAAAACCTCTTGCCTTTGCTTTTTTCTCTTCTCGGCTTTCTCCTCTTCCTCTCTTCTCGTGTAAAACTATTCAAGAAAAATCATGAAAAGAAAAAGTTGTTATTGTGTTATGTATTTTTTTTATATTAATATATCTTCGAATATATTTTTCTACAGTTTCCTAATATAAACTTGCTTTTGATTTGCTTATCCTGTATTTTTATCCTTTCTTGGTCTCCTCTTCCCTTTCTTTTCACTACCACTTTATATTCTCTCCTTTCTCCTTGTTCTCTTCCTGCATTTCATCTAACAGTCCTGCTCTCCTTTCGTCTCCTTTCCATCCCTTATCTCCACCAAAACTTTGTATAAAGAAAGGGTAAATGTCTTCTTGTAAACCTCCGAGACTTTTGCTCTTGTCCCTTGCTCCCCAATCCTTTCCACCCTTCCCTTCTCTTCTCTCCCTGTCCTTCCCTTCGATTTCATCCTTCTTCCTCCACCTTCCCTCTAGTCGCTGCCATCCTCTTTTACCAACCACACCTTCTCATTCCCCATCCTCTTCGCGTCTTCTATCTCTTCTTCTTTTACTTTTTTCCTCTCCACTCATCCTCCCATTTCCTTTCTTCTTTGCTCACATCCCTCACTACCTTCCCTCAGACTCCCCTATCCTTCCCTTCCCTCCCCACTCATCTTCCCAGTAAGTAACCCTCACCTTTACTTCCCACTCATTTCTTCCTCCCAGTTCTCTCCTGCCCACACATCCATCCCTCTCTTCTCTCTTTGCACTATCTACTCTCTCTTCCCCTCCAGTCATCGCCCATCCCACCATCTTCCCCTTCCTCGGCTCCGTAGTCACAATGGAGTCTTTTCTCTGATACCACTGAAAAGGGAATATCAGTCTGTTGATATAATTCAGTGAATATGCTGCATGGACAGGCTGATTTATCATATCTGAGAGAGAGAGAGAGAGAGAGAGAGAGAGAGAGAGAGAGAGAGAGAGAGAGAGAGAGAGAGAGAGAGAGAGAGAGAGAGAGAGAGAGAGAGAGAGAGAGAGAGAGAGAGAGAGAGAGAGAGAGAGAGAGAGAGAGAGAGAGAGAGATGCAATCATATGTAAAAATAGACGCAGAGGATCGCTTTTTTTTCTTCATTATGTTGTAAGATAAAGTGGGAAATAAGCTCTGTCAGGATGGATACAAATGCATGCGTATAATATACCCGAGAGAGCACACGCAATTATTATTATGGTCTTGATACCGCTAGTCTTCTCAAAGTTTAGTATGCATGCGTGCTGCTAATAGGAATGCCTATTTCTTAGCGTGACGATGATAATGATGATGACGATAATGAAAAAAAAAGAAGAATGGAGGAATAGCTAATAGGTAAAAATGGAACAAGAGGAAGAGGAGGGAAGAGAATAGGGATAGGAAAAATAAAAGGGAATATAAATGAAGAGAAAACGACACATTGGAGTGAAGGTCAGTGTGCAATATTGGATTATGTGACGTTTTGTTAAGATGAAGAGACAAGTTACTGCTGGGCTGGCGTGACGAACTGAGAGAGAGAGAGAGAGAGAGAGAGAGAGAGAGAGAGAGAGAGAGAGAGAGAGAGAGAGAGAGAGAGAGAGAGAGAGAGAGAGAGAGAGAGATGGGGGAGGTGGTGGTGGTTTTTATTGCTTCATATCACAATACGTGTTTCAGGATCACTTTTCTCATTCATTTCTCCTCCTCTTATTTTTTTCCTCCTCCTCCTCCTCCTCTTCTTCTTCTTCTTCTTCTTCTTCTTCTTCTTCTTCTTCTTCTTCTTCTTCTTCTTCTTCTTCTTCTTCTTCTTCTTCTTCTTCTTCTTCTTCTTCTTCTTCTTCTTCTTCTTCTTCCTCCTCTTCTTCCTCCTCCTCCTCCTCCTCCTCCTCCTCCTCCTCCTCCTCACTCTCTAGTAAAATTCCATGTGATTTTTTAATATCACATGGTTTTGCTTTTTTTTCCTGCTAGCCTTGGTTGGAGGGAGGGGTGGGTGGGGATGTGCCTTCTGCTTTGCTGTCCTGTCTCTACCACTGGTAGTTAGTAGATATTCTCAACAAACAGCCTAGTAAGAACCTAAGGGTCTGTTGCTGTTTGTATTCCTTTGTATATTCCTTTGTATATTCCTCCTCCTCCTCTTCCTCCTCTTCCTCCTCCTCCTCCTCCTCCTCCTCCTCCTCCTCCTCCTCCTCCTCCTCCTCCTCCTCCTCCTCCTCCTCCTCTTCCTCCTCCTTCTTTTTCTTACATCTACCTTCCTTTGAGTTCGCATTTACACCTCCTTATTCCTGTCAACATTTTTTCATCTTCGTGCTCTCTCCCTTGCTCTTTTTTTTTTCTCACTCTTCTACTTCTCACCACCACCACCACCACCACCACCACCACCACTACCACCGCCTCCACCACTAGTCATCCTCCCGTGTGCATGACTCATACCTACTCTCATGATTGCCTCACTCTCTCTTTCCCTCCCTCTCTCACCTTCCCCAGCCTTTAGTTGGCTCTCCTCTACCAATCTACCCCCTTCCCTGTCTCTCCTTCCCCGCCTACCCTCATCCTTCGCCCGCGTCTCCCTTGTCGCCTGCCTCGAGCCTTCCCCCTCCCCATCAGCCCCCGCCCCCCAGTGTCACTTCTCCCCATCAGTCTTGCCATTGAGGTGGGCATTGAAGGCACGTCTCGGCTCCCGCCTGCCAGACTCAGCTCTCTGACGCCCGCCCGTCGCTTCGTTGTTTGTTTGTGCCCGAGGCGTGGCGGGGAGTCGAGAGGCGGGCCTTTGGTAGGTTTTCCGAGGCGTGTACATGAGCAAGTCTGCTGTATTCCGAGGTTATGTTAGGTTGGGTTAAGAGAAATGGATAAGAGGTTTGGCTGATTTATTTATAATTTGCCTGTATATTTGCCTAATTGGAGATGTTTGTGGTGTTTTACTAGTGTCTTTTCTTCAATGTTTTGTATCTCGTATTCGTGGATCTGTGCCTCAGTGTTCATTATTGGCACTGCTGTATTGTATCCATCAGCCACTGCCACATTTGCATCACTTCGCCACTTTCCTTCCTCTCTTCTCGTGTAACTCATGCTTTCCTCCTTTCCTTCCCTCCTTGAAGCCACGGCTACTCTGTCTCCTCCATGTTGCCTGTTCCTTCTCCTATTTCTCTTGTGTCCTCCTCCTGTCCTCCCCCTCGTCTCTTCCTCGTTAGCAGCCATTAGTGGCATGTCTTGTACAATTAATCCTCGCCATTGTGCTGCCTGCTCGCTTCCTCAGGTCTATTATACCGCTCCTCGCCACCACGATCCCGCCCCGCCCCGCGAATGTGTCTTGTGGTGACTTCTATTCTCGTCAGCTTCTGTTTTCTGCCCGGGCATAAATCTAGTTGTCCTCCGCCTCTTCCTCTTCCTCTTCCTTCGTTTCTCCCTCCCTTTCCTACTTATTTTCTTTCTCTTGTTTCTTTTTTGTCTGTTTTTCATTTTCTATTTTTTTTTTTTTTTCATTTTCGTGAATTGTTTGTCGTCAACGTCGCTATCTTCCATCACCACAATCACACCTCCCTTAACTCCACCACACCACCACCACTATTACCATCCCTACCACTTAACCCAACCATTCGTAACCACTTCCGTCCAGATAAGTCACTTACTACCACATTTTTCATACCACACATGCACCACCACTATATCGCTCCAGTACCATCCGACCCCACACACAGCTCACCAGCACACAGCACACCCCACGCACCACTGCAATCCTCATTTCTGCCCCCTTCCACACCCCATCCCGGCCCTCCGCTCAGCCGCCCCGCCAGTGCAGCCACAAACCCTCCTCTTTACTGTTAAAAACCCTGCCACAATTAGAGATGGGTAAGAGTGCGCAAATGTTGTACCGAATAAATTTTGTCGCCGTGACACACGAGCCAAGGTAAGGCCATAAGCGTCTTGGGTTTTACAGCACAGAGGTATATGGCCTTCCCCTGGCGGCCATTTAAATAAGTTAAGCTGTGAAGAGAGGAGGAAAAGCGAGAGCAGAAGGAAGAGGTGGAGTTGGAAGTGGAGGTGGCGGCTGTTGCTGGTGGTAGTGGTGGTGGTGTAAGAGTGTTGATGGTTGTAATGTGATGATGATAGTGGTGATGGTGGTAGTAGTGGTGATGGTGATGAAGCCTGCTAGACATGCTTATTCATTGAATTTCTCTCTCATGACACGTTTTACTTTGAATTACACCAGTTTCACGCCACCTACACCACACACATCGTTCAGTCTCCTCCTACACCACTACCATACTTATAGTTAGTGATCAATGCCAGCGACACATTACCACTCACCATTTGCCATCCACAGCACACACCTGCACACCACGACACCTCAATACGTCTATCACAATTTTCTGCAGAGTATCCACCTACCTTCCCTTACCTTATATCATTAACGTCTAGTCTTCGCTTGCAACACACCACCACCACCACCACCACCACCCCCACCACCCCTTATGTATCTTCCACACACTGAGGCACGTCTTCACATTGCCACCTGCTGCTATATATACCCCCATACTCCCTCCCTCCACACTCTCTCTTCTGACACAACGTTCTCCTCTCCTCCTCCTGCTTCTTCAATCATTCTTCATCACGCCTCACCTAACCCTGCAGCTCTCCTTCTCTCTCCCTCTTCGTCAGCAGTATTAAGCCTTTATCCTTCACATCACGCATTCGGCCTTGTATTACCTCCAGTGTCTTGATTTTAGTCCCAAGAATAAGACATAGCTGATATTGAGAAGCAGCGAGGCATACGAATTTGAACACTTGTAAGAGCCTGATGGTGAATTTGAGCAAGGTGGTGAAAAAA
>NC_059296.1:10286937-10294437 GCF_017591435.1 Portunus trituberculatus
GCAATTAAGCGAGGCTGTATCCTGTTAGTGGGTACGTTGCGGAGAGAGAGAGAGAGAGAGAGAGAGAGAGAGAGAGAGAGAGAGAGAGAGAGACTACCCTTCACTCCCAAAAGAAGATATTTTCTACATATAGATATAATTAGAAATAATGAATGTTGAATAAATTAATAGAAAATCTAAAAATGAGATAAAAGGTTCAACCAGATACATAAAAAAAGAGAATAACAAGACATCGAATAAAAAGAAAACAATACGAAGCTGTAGCTAAAGCAAGTGAGGAGAAGGAGGAGGATTAGGAGGAGGAGGAGGGGGAGAAAGAAGAGGAGAAGGAGGAGGCTGAGAAGAAGTCTGAGGAGGAGGAGGAGGAGGAGGAGGAGGAGGAGGAGGAGGAGGAGGAGGAGGAGAAGGAGGAGGAGGAGGAGGAGTTAGAGGAAGAGGAGGAGGAAAAGGAGGAGAAGGATTGAAACGAGCTTGCATTTGAGAGACCACGAGGAGTTTGTCGAAATATAGACACCGAGAAATTGTTGAAGGTGGGATGTGACGGTAAAGGGATAAGCGACAAGCGTGAGGAGAAGGAGGAGGAGGAGGAGGAGGAGGAGGAGGAGGAGGAGGAGGAGGAGGAAGAGGAGGAGAGGAAAAAAAGAGAAAGCAGAGGCGGAGACGACAAAAAGAAAAATGAAAAAGATGATTTGGACGAGTCGTAGGAAAACTATAAACAAGATAATGATGTATAGAAGGAATAAAAGAGAGAGAGAGAGAGAGAGAGAGAGAGAGAGAGAGAGAGAGAGAGAGAGAGAGAGAGAGAGAGAGAGAGAGAGAATCACACAATCACGACGGAATATCAGATACAGATGGAGGGAAAGAAAATCACAGAATTGTGATATATTTCATGACGATTCTGTGTTTGTGAAGAATGACTTCCAAATGCTTAACCGTTCAATAAATGTTGCCATCTCTGTACTAAAGAAAAATCTAACCACACGCGAAGGGAAAATATAATGCATGCTAAAGATTAAAGAAAAAAAAAACGAAACTCCTTATGATGATAATTTTGATATTGTGGTCATGTGTAGTTAAAAAAATATGAGTGAATGTTTGTGTGCGGATAAAAAGGCAATTAGGTGTTTGCTAATTAATTTAATGCAAAGGTCTTTTTGTGACTTAGTATAGATAAAGGATTATGAGAGAGAGAGAGAGAGAGAGAGAGAGAGAGAGAGAGAGAGAGAGAGAGAGAGAGAGAGAGAGAGAGAGAGAGAGAGAGAGAGGAATACGAAATCGATTACTCTAAAAGAATCTGTGCAATCTCTCTCTCTCTCTCTCTCTCTCTCTGCCTCGTACACAATGACCATTTTCCCATTCCGTGCACCACCACAGCCGCTCGACAAGCCATAAACATTTATTTTATCCCTCTGGACGTGGACAATGTTGCTACGCCCTTAAGCACCCATTAGCTCCTTATTAATTCCGACGCCACCACCACCACTACCATCAACACCAACACCACCACCAACACCACCAACAACACCACCACCACCACCATCACTTCTATCTTACGTCTGCCATTACTTCTATTGTAGCTGCTTCTCTCAACACCAACAATGTTTCCTCTATTACTACTACTTCTACCAGTATTGCCACTTCTATTGCTACGGGTATCATGCCTTCCTCTTCTTCCTCCTAATTTTCTCTTTTTTCTCCTGTTCTTCCTTCTCCTCCTCCTCCTCCTCGTCATCGTTTTCATCCTCCTCTTCATCCTCCTCCCTATCATTATTTTCCGCCTCTTCCTCATCTTCTTCCTCTTCCTGTTCCTTTTTCTCCTTCTTTTCTCCTCCTCTTCCTCCTCCTCCTCCTCCTCCTCATCCTCATCCTCATTATCCTCGTTGTTTTCTGCCTCCTCTTCATCCTTTTCCTCCAGCTCCTCTTCGTTTTCTTCTTGCTCTTCCGTCTCCTCTTACTCCTCCTCCTCCTCCTCTTAATTCCACATTGACAACGAGAAAAACAAGAAAAGACATTAACAATAACAAAACAGCAACAAGAAACAACTTCTACAACTACAGTATGATAATATATAATAATAATAATAATAATAATAATAATAATAATAATAGTAACAGTAACAGCAATAACAATAATAATAATAAAACAACAAATACTCTTACCTCTATGGCTAGTATTACGTCAAGTTTTTCTGTATAGTATGTATTTTTTTTTTTTTTTTCCCCTTTCAGTACGCTCTGAACAACAGGAAGGAATTGGCGAGCAAGTACATTAGCTTGATTGAAGGAGACTCTGTTACACTTGGACTGGGAATTGAAAATAAAAGGACTTGAAAATACAGAGATAGATAGATAGATAGATAGATAGAGAGAGAGAGAGAGAGAGAGAGAGAGAGAGAGAGAGAGAGAGAGAGAGAGAGAGAGAGAGAGAGAGAGAGAGAGAGAGAGACGAATGTAACTTTCTACCACCAGCTTAAATTCAAGAAACAAAAGTGAAGGGAACAATGGAAAAAAAAAGAGGGAAGAGAAGAAGGAAAAGGGAAATGGTAAAGAGGTGAGCTTATCCTAAGGGCAAGTGTAAGAAAAATAGGAGGGACAGCAGGAAGGCGGAAGCAGTCCACAGAGGGAAGGTGAAGAGAGAGAGAAAAAAAAAAGTAGAGGAGATGGTGAAATGAGAGAAGTGTAGGGCAAGGAGATAAAGAAGACGAAGAGTGGAGGAAGAGGATACGAAAAGAGACGAGGCGAAGAGGGGGATGAGTAAAGAGAACGTGAGAAAGATGAGGATAAGGAGAAAGGAGGAAGAAAGATGATGCTTAAAGGAGAATGAAAAACGGTCAAGGAAAGAGGGACGGATGGAGCAAGAGTGAGAGAGAGAGAGAGAGAGAGAGAGAGAGAGAGAGAGAGAGAGAGAGAGAGAGAGAGAGAGAGAACGCCAGTGCAGACAAGATAAACAACACTACACTCTTTGACCCTTCAAAAATCGTTGCCTTCTCTCTAAATTCACTCTCCTTTAAGCTGACAAATTTTTCGCGGGCCATCGATAATGACACCCCAATGAACCTCCACGATATATGTACTTGCTTTCTCTTCCCTCATCTCTCAACGCGATTACCTACCATAAGATCCTGCCGCGTAAGACCCAGAGTTCCCCGTCGCTATTTTCAGCAGGAGGGTCGCTGGTGATTCGCCTTTGCCTCGTGTTTAAATCGATGTCATATGAATTTCATGTTTTGTTGAATCGGAAGGCGGTGTGCACATGTACCGGGGTCCAGTTATGGCTATTTTATGCGCAGCGCCATAGAATATAAACAAGGGGAAAGGAAGGAAGGAATATAGGAAGGAAGGAACTAAGGGAAGATGGAAGGAAAGGGAGAAGAGGAAAAGAGCAGAAGGGAATGACTGTAGATGTTTTTATTCTTTTTATATTTTTTTCTCTCCGAGTGTGGAAAGATGATGCTGAACCTAGTCACTCATTGCTTGCCTGCTTGACCTTTGAAGTCTGGATCTGAAAATGGGTCTTGCAGGATTGGTGCTCCGATGTGTGTGTGTGTGTGTGTGTGTGTGTGTGTGTGTGTGTGTGTGTGTGTGTGTGTGTGTGTGTCAAGTGTGTTGGATAATGTTCAGTCTGGATTATTGTGCTGCTCTTTTCTTGGCCTAGAAATTGTGGAATATTCAAAAGGGATGAAGGTTTCACGAGTAGGAAATTTACCAACAGAAAGGTTTAGATTGTCTTCTTTTTGGGGGTTCATATTTTACATTGTTTTGAAGTGTTGATTTTTTGGGGTGGTTTGTTTTCATGTCATGGATTGTTTGTCCACCTGCCTGTTTGTCTGTGTAAATGTTTCTCTCTTCATTTCCCTCCCTTCTCCCTTCCCACTCCCTCCCTTTCCTACTGACCCACCCGGGTTTTGCAGCTGTGACAAAACACACTTCCTGGAAAAAAAAAGGTAAAAGAAAAAAATGAAATAGATGAAATGGAGAAAAAGTTAGCAGCAGTGAGGCTGACGGCGGGGACACGTTAGTTCGCGTTAGGTCACTCACCATCGAGTTGACTGGTGACCTCCCTCGCCGCGCTGTCGTGATCTTGTTAACAGCGACAAGTTTTCACACAGAAATTTCCTGTTGAAGGGAGGAGGAGGCGTACTCTTCAACTTCCCCGCTGACTAATTTGATGAGACGAGAGCACTACTGGGACCGCCTGAGGGAGAGCGAGGGAGAGAAGGACGCCTGGTGGGTGTCAAGGACAGAGGGAGAGGAGAGAGACAGGCCTGGGTGGCGTCGAGGAAAGAGAGAAGGGGAGGGGAGAAAAGGAGGAGGCGTGAGGATAGTAAATTAGTACGAGGGGAGAAAATCTTGTTTAAGGGGGCATTTAATTCACTTATTTTTTTTAGGTATAATTTTGGAGAGCAAACTTAAGTCTCTTGTATCTCTCATCTCGTGGTGTCTTTCTGTACAGTTCAAGTAAATATAGGCTATGAGTTTAAGGAGACAATTGAACAATATAGCGGAAAATGAGGAGGAATGAGGATATAAAGAAAAAAATGAGAAATTAGGTTAAATGTCAAGGAAAAGAAAAAAATATTACATGGAAAATTAAAGAAAAGTTCGAGGAAGAGGAATTTAAAGTGTTAGTTAGACCAACTTAAGAAAGATATTAAATCGTTACCATAAAAAAAGCAGGTAATGAACAAAAGTGAAGAACAAATAGCAGTCTGTCTCTCTTCCAGTAATACGTCTTAGAAGTAATGGAAATATATAATTTACGACACTTAATGCTTATCTTTACCAACATGAGATGGGACGCGGGCTGATGAAGAGGCTTGGCGGAAAAAAAATAGGAGACACGGGTAGCTGATATTAATGTTCCCTGCTGCCTACGTAGTAAAGATGATTACAGAACAGCAGGAAATACTGGTTTTCATGATATTAGTTTCCCCTCCATAGTTACGTGTATTACTGCTCCCTTATTTTTATTTCCTGTGGTACTTCATTTCAGGCGATCTACTTTTTTTCTGTTTCAGCTTAATTTTTTTCTGCTCTTTTAGTTCATGTGATTTTTTTTTTTTTTGTATTTTTCATATTTAGTTTTTTAACAATTCATTTCACATGGTCTTCTTTTCTCTGTTTCATTATTTTGTCTGCTTATCTTTTCCACGTGATCTATACTACTCATCTATATCTCTATTGCTTTTCAGTTTCACTTCATTTTTTTACTTTTCAACTTTTCATTATTATATGTTTATTATGCTTTCATTATACATTTAGAGGAAGATCTCAAGTCATTTATCCATTTATTTTGGCTAACTCTTTCGGACCAGATGGGAACTAAGAACTAAGTGGGATTTATTATTTTTTTTGTTGCCCTTGGCCATCTTTCTCCTCTAACATAAAAGAATTGTCGTGATTTCTACTTCTCATCCTACGTTCAGTTTATTTTCAATTCTTGTTACGTTTACTTTTACCTCTCGTTTTCTTTCGTCTTTTTAACATTCCGCCTTACCAGACTTATTTTTTTTTTACCTGTCCTGCCACTGTCTTACATGTTTACCTCATAGTCTTTAGTTTCTAAGAATTCCCTTTTCAACTACTTTCCTTCATTTTTATCTTCAAAATCACTTTACTCTTCCCTAATATCCTCTCACTTATTTTCTTTCTTGTTTCTCCCCTTGCTTTCCCTCTTCCTCCCACTTACCTACATACCTCATGTTCAACCCTCATTATTTTTTCCTTACACCCATTTAATTATTCAGGAACTCATTTCCGCTAGTTTCTCAACACATTTTTTTTCTTCTTCATTTTCCCCTTCATTTTCTATCACTTTCCCCTTGGTCTTCCCTCGCTTCCCCTCGTCGCTGGAAATCCCTCCGTCATTGTTCTGCCTAATGACAGTGTTTTTGACCAAGTATCGGATTATGTGTTTCCATTTCAGGTTGGTCTCGGTATCGACAGGTACCTCATCTTCTCTGAGTCTTCCCTTCCTCTCCCTTTTCCCTCTCCACTTCTCCCTCCCGCTCTCTCCAGCTCTCTCTAAGTCTCTCTAAGTCTCTCGCTTTCTCTCTTTTTTCTCTTTCTCTCTCTCTCTCTCTCTCTCTCTCTCTCTCTCTCTCTCTCTCTCTCTCTCTCTCTCTCTCTTAGTTCAGCTCTTTCCAGATTTTTCTGTATTTTTTTTCTCGTCAGCCTCTCTCGTTCTTCCTCTGCTCTCTCTCTCTCTCTCTCTCTCTCTCTCTCTCTCTCTCTCTCTCTCTCTCTCTCTCTCTCGTAATTTTTTCCCCTCATCATATACCTGATTTCTTTTTCCCCTCATCTGATACACGTGTTCTTTTGAAACTTTTTTCCTCTCTTCAACTAATTCTTTCCTCCAGCAAATCCCACACTTACGTATTTTTCTCTTTCCCTTAAAAGTTTTTTTTTTTTCCCCTCAGCAACTTAATTCGATGTATTTTTTTCATTAATCTTTTCTGTCGATTTCTTCTCCTCTTCATCAGTGAATCTCTCCCTCCTCCTCCTCCTCCTCCTCCTCCTCCTCCTCCTCCTCCTCCTCCTCCTCCTCCTCCTCCTCCTCCTCCTCCTCCTCCTCCTCCTCCTCCTCTTCCTCCTCCTCCTCCTTCACCCCATCCCTCCTCGTCCGAGTATTTCTTTTCCCTTCGGTCAAAATGTATATTGTTTTGTGGCTGAACTATTGTCTTTAGCTGCAACATAGAGAGAGAGAGAGAGAGAGAGAGAGAGAGAGAGAGAGAGAGAGAGAGAGAGAGAGAGAGAGAGAGAGAGAGAGAGAGAGAGAGAGAGAGAGCGTAAACATCGCAGGCTACAAAAGAGGAAAATCAGCTCTAAGTTTATAATCCTTAATGTCTAAAGTTGCTAATGACGTGACAATCTGGAAGCCATTTGTCGCGGAGGTGAGCAATAGAGAGCACAATTACAGTGACAGCGAGGAATGGCGTGAAATTATGGCTAGACGTCATTTGAGAGTGAAAAAGTTTTCCCTATACGCTGACTGAGGGGTCGGAGAGAGAGAGACAGAGAGAGAGAGAGAGAGAGAGAGAGAGAGAGAGAGAGAGAGAGAGAGAGAGAGAGATTTGAAGATTCACGAATAAAAAAGAAAAAAAAACTTCTGAAGAATAATTGTCCGAGAAATTAGTCATTACCAGAGAGAGAGAGAGAGAGAGAGAGAGAGAGAGAGTTCTTTTATGTTGATATAGACGGAAAGAATGTTCGTCATTTGCTAATGGCCAAAGAGAATATTGGTATTTGATAAGATGGAAATACATGACCAAGAAGGACGTGTAATGAAAATGGCACGAAAAAAAAAAAAATTTATTCTTTTTTTCCTGTTTTCCTCCATCATATCCTTCTGCTTTCTCTTATGCTCGTGTCCTGTGTTTCCGTCCATCGATACTTCAATTATCCTTTTCCTATTCCGAAACTATCCTTCCCTTCTCAATCTCTTCCATTCATTAACCATCCTCAACTCAGCCGATCACTTTCACTCTTCTACCTCCTTCCC
>NC_059296.1:10301937-10346937 GCF_017591435.1 Portunus trituberculatus
AGGAATAGAAGGAGGTGGAAAAGGAGGAGGAGGAGGAAGAGGAGGAGAAGGAGGAAGTGGAGGAGGAGGGGGAGGAGGAGGAGGAGGAGGAGGAGGAGGAGGAGGAGGAGGAGGAGGAGGAGGAGGAGGAGGAGGAGGAGGAGCAGAGAAGGAGGAGGAAGAGGAGGAGGAAAAAGAGGAGGCGGAGGAGGAGGAGGAGAAGGAGGAGAAAGAGAAGAAGGAGAAGGAGGAGAGGAGGAGGAGGAGGAGGAGGAGGAGGAGGAGGAGGAGGAGGAGGAGGAGGAGGAGGAGGAGGAGGAGGAGGAGGAGGAGGGGAAGAAGACGAAGAAGAAGGATGATGAGAAGTGTAGGATAGTAAGTCTTTTTCCTTCCCTGCGTATTTATATTTGTTTTTTTTTTATCAGTCGTGTTATCACTCTTTCTTTTCATGAATCCATATTAACCTGCCAACAACCTGAGTAGCTCAAGAATGTACTTCGCAAAGTCGGTATACATCATAAAGTATACACATAGCAGGAGTGCCTTAACATTTTTTTCCTCTCTTTGCCACAGATTCGTAGCGGAGCCTTCAGGAGACTTCGGCGTATGGGGAAACACTCAGCTGTATCTTTAAAGGTGAGGGAAAGCGTTGTTGTAGCTTAGTTTGTCTTGAGGATCCGCCATCAATTTTGTCTGCGTGTACTGGGATGGGGAAGGGGAAGGGATGCCGCGGGCGTGGCAGGAAATTACCTCAGCAGCACATCTCTGAGGCAGCCACAGGACAGGCTTCCGTGGCCCAGGGACGGGACGGAAAGAGGCGGTCCTGCTTAAGCTTTGTTGCCTAGGGAACTCTGGGTGGACGGGAAGCAGGCCTGGTGATGCGTAGGGGTAATCGAGGGGTCGCACACGGGCTGGGAAGAGAACAAGCAGAGGCAGGGATGAGGGACGAGGAACGTTGGGCTTCACTATCTTTCGACGTTCACAACAGGCTGATCTAAGGTTTCGTATGGGCCGTGCACGAAAACAGTTGATCAGATTACAGGCGGGTAGGCACACACACACACACACACACACACACACACACACACACACACACACACGTTACAAGACGCAATATTCGAGTTAGAGAGAGGGAAAAAAAATGAAAGAAAATTATGTAAAATATGTCGACAACGAAAATTTATACCTAACATTAAGAACACCCTTTCATCCACCCCTTTTGGAGGGAGAGAGAGGAAAAATACAACTACGTCGCCTTTCCTCCTCCTCTTCCTTCTTTTCTTCTTCCTCCTCCTTCTCCTCCTCCTCCTCCTCCTCCTCCTCCTCCTCCTCCTCCTCCTCCTCCTCCTCTCCCTGTAGGCACAGTGAGGCGAGACGCAAAGGGAAACAAGGAAACTCCCATTAGTATGTTAATTCTCTTGGTTTTATTGTGGGTCCAGTCTCCTAATGAGGCCCTCGCGCGCCCCACTAATCATCGTTACCGCCGCTGCTGTTTCCATCATTTACCATAAAAGATGTGCGTAAGCCTCAAGCTACGATGGACTGTGTGTGTGTGTGTGTGTGTGTGTGTGTGTGTGTGTGTGTGTGTGTGTGTGTGGTAATAGTTCAGTTAGTCTTGGGGTAATTCAGTTTTTGATTCATTAAATGTGAGAAGAGTGTATGAACTTTCAAAATTTCTTGCCTCGTAAGGATTATTATTTTCTTTACTCATTTATTTTTACTTGTGTTATTATTTTGTGAACTCATAATCATCAGTGTCACTATTCATCACCATTATTTTTTTTTTCAACCCCCTCTCTTCACTTTCATTTTACGCATTGTGAGTTGTCGTAATCATCACCCTTCATTATCAGCTTCATTATTTTTATTGCTGTCCAACACTCGATTTGATTTTACGTTGTGGCTCTTTACACAAGTATAGAAAATATCCCTGAATGAAAGATTTTAAAAATATATAACTTCTGGAAAATAAGTACAGGGTTGGCAATTTTTCTTTTTAAATTGACGCACGCCAGAGTTGATAGGAAGTCAAACGGCTTACTTAAAGGAGTGGGTGAGGAGAGAGTCAGAGAAAAGAGAGGGGAGAGGGATGAGGTGAAAAGGAGGGACAAACGATGAGGGAGACGATGTAAACAATGGTAAGACGAGGAGCCACTTGGGGGATGAGGGAAGGGGACTTAAGAAAAGTGTTAAATGAGAGAGAGAGAGAGAGAGAGAGAGAGAGAGAGAGAGAGAGAGAGAGAGAGAGAGAGAGAGAGAGAGAGAGAGAGAGATTTTAGCATCATTATATCATTATCTTGCCGCTCAATCATATAAGGTCAGGGAAAGGTACCTAGTGAATTGTCTCTCTTCTTTAATTATTACCAAAACAGTCAGTGAATAAATCAATAAACAAGCAAACACTGAATTAGAATTTCATTGAGCGGCAAACAAATAAATAAGTAAATCATCTGATCTATAGGCAAATTTGTAGAGATTGGCTGAACTGTCAATCAATAAATAATATATATAAATAGATAAATAGATAAATATATAGTAAAGCGAATATTTGTTCTCTCCGGAAGCTCTTACTCATTGGATGTATATATATATTTTTTTCCTCAAAAGGCGGAGCTTATGCGCTAAGCTTTTTGTGTATAATTTTTGTACAAGCAGTTCCTGGCAGTGTGTGGCTCGCTGATTTCTTTTCCCTCGCGAGTGTTTGCCGAGTTTTCTTTTTCAGAAGCTTAAGGTGATAAGACTTACAACATATTTTCCAGGAAGGCGGCCGTTTCAAGGGTCTATTCTGTGCCTCAAGTTTTTATAGTGTTTTTATTTTGTGGGAGAGAGTTTGAAGGGATATATTTTTTCTTCTCTTTTTTTTTTTCGTCCTTAAGACATCGTTTTGAGCAGAAAGGTAACGTCAGGTATATACCAAGAACCGCGTCCTAGATGGAGTACATGATGGTGGCCTGTTTTCTCTCTCTTTTTGTTTAGGGGGACAATGTCTGAAAGAATAAGCCTTCAGAAGAGCCAGTTTTGTTCACACGAAGACTTTGTTGGAGGAGAGGAAGATAGAAAGAAGTAGTTGAATGATTTTACTTGTTTGGTGCTGTTTTATTTTTTGGGGTTTGTGAACTTTGATAACTGTCATGTGCAGTGCTTAAACTATCGATAACTGTGCTTCCTTATGTTTTTTATTTCAATGTTTTATTTATTTCTTATTTTACTCTACATTTCTGAAATATATTTTATTCGATTTTATTTTTTTTCAGTTTATCACATTATATACGGATTTCATTGACTAAGGCTTTGTTGTGTTAGTCTCTCAGGGTGTGGAGGGGAGTCGGTGCAGCGGTCAGCGGGGAGACAGACACTCGTACTAGCAAAAGGAAAAGACAATTTTCCCGCTTTGTCTATCAGGAAATTCATATAACCTAGTTGTAAGCAGCAATTGTGTTACCATCAGCTGGACCACTGTGGGTATGGGGAAGAGGGTGGAGGGAAGGTAGAGAAAGTGTTGAGAGAGTGAAAGGATGAAAAAAGCAGAAATGGATATATGGAGGGAGAGGGAGATAAATGGAAGTGAGAAGAGAGCTATAAAGACTAACACTTGCATTAGATTTGGTCCGAGGCACGACCGGGAGAGAATAGAGAGCGAGGAGGAAATCAAATTTAGGACACTTCTCTGTCGACTACCGTAATACAACGCCGCCAGGGAAAAAATAAATAAATAAATAACGACACGAAGTAATGTTAAAATTTTCGTTATTTTGTCTCGGTGAGTAGAAGTGAGGACGGATGCAGTAGGGTCATTGTGTGTGTGTGTGTGTGTGTGTGTGTGTGTGTGTGTGTGTGTGTGTGTGTGTGTGCGTGGTGTGGGCGTGCGTGTGTTTGGCAAGAAGCTCGGTACAGGGAGAGGGTGGGCTTCACGACTTAGGGAGACTCACTTCACGAACTGAGAAATGCTGAGAGTGTGTTTGGGAGGCAGTGTGGGAAGCTCACCGTGGCCTAGTAGCGGGTGCTGATTCTGCAGTGTTGCGTTTTATTGACACAAGAGCGCCTCAGCTACGTTATGAGGAAAGGAATGGATAATTTATTGTACATTTTTATCATACTTGTAAAATAACATAAGGGGAACAAAAATAGGGTTTATTAACCACGTAAATGTAACACTTAGGTAAACAGCTGTCATATTCTCAGTACTTTTATATGAGACGGTGCTTATAGAGACATTGACAATATATGAATAAAATTTATTTCTGAATATCCTTCTCTATCATCTTAATTTTTTTTCTTGTTCCTTTCATCTTCCTCTTATCTTCCCTTCCCTTCTCACTTTCTACCAGTTTTGCTTTCTCCATTCCACCCATCTCAATCTCCCTATCCCCTCCCTGCTTCCCTCCATGCCTCCCTGCCTCCCTCCCTCCCTTCTCGTGCAGGCGTTGTAGGAACCATAATCGCGCCAGGACTTTCAAGGTATCGCGGTCTTGTGGTCTAGGCAGGTTTTTTAGAGAATTGGGAAGTCTTGTTGGGGGAAGCTTCTGGTCTCGTGGAAATCGAGGCCTTTGTACCCCATTGAGGTCTCGTGCAAAAGTTTAGGTCGTTTTGTAACTTTCACAACTCCTGGATGTCGTGCAGTGTAGGGACTTTACTCTCTGCAGAAACGGGAGTCTTTGCAGCGCACTTGGGGTCTTTGCACAGGTCCGGCAGTCCTTGTTAAGTCTTGGAGGAGTTGCCCAAGTGTAGGGTCTTTAAGGTTATTGCAGACTACTTCTTCGTATTCTTCTTCTCTTTCTTTCTCTTTTTTTTCTTTCTTCGTTCTTTTTCTTTTTATTTCTTCTTCTTCTTCTTCTTCTTTTTCATCTTGTTGTTGTTGTTGTTGTTGTTGTTGTTGTTGTTTGTTGTTTTTTTTCTTCTTTTTTTTCATATTTTTTCCTCCTCCTCCTCCTCCTTCTTTTTTTCTTCTTGTTCTTCTCCTTTTCCTCCTCCTCCTCCTTCTTTTTTTCTTCTTGTTCTTGTTCTTGTCCTTGTTCTTGTTCTTGTTGTTGTTCTTCTTGTTCTTGTTCTTGTTCTTGTTCTTGTTCTTGTTCTTCTTGTTTTCTTCTTCTTCTTCTTCTTCTTCTTCTTCTTCTTCTTCTTCTTCTTCTTCAGCATCGAAAAATTGTAGGTCGTGTTAAAGAATAACAACAACAACAAAAAAATAAGAATATATGTGAAGGCGTGTTTAGCTTTTAGTTTTGTGAAAATTTCCACAACAAGTATAAACAAGATTAAAGCAAGGTAAAATAGAGGAGGAGGGGGAACGAGAGGAGCGCTGCAAATGCTATTAGTAAATGAATTATCCTCAACAATGGACACAAAGGGACCCGTGCCAACCCAAGTGGAAGCAAAGACAAATGTATTTTCTTATAGCGGCAACTCCAGTCGAGAAATTGCTTAACAACACCCTGTTTCCCTAACAAGGAGAGCGAGGAAGTAGGCAACGTCGCACGAAAACGAAAATAAAGGAATGGAAATTGCCTCGAAAATTCAATATCCTCTCCTGAAGGGGGAAAAAAAAATCTTGGTAGTCGAAGAATCTCCCGCCTAAAAATAGATTTATAAAGATTCGAATGTACGAAAGACACCCAAGAATAGATTGAACAAAGATCATGGCGCCGGAGAGGGAAAGAATAGGTGGACAGACGGGGACGAGAATGAAAGCAAAGTAAGATGAAATAAGAAAGAAGCAAGGGACGCTAAGCAAAGGAAATGAAGGAGAGGAGGAAGAGGAAAGAGGAAAAAGGCAATAACACAGGAAAGAGTGAGGCAAGAGAAAGTAAATAAAAGGAAATAGATGTACAAAAGGAAGAGAAGACGAACGATGCAACGGTGAGGGATTTTCCAAGAGGTGCGTTCGGGGATTGTCATGCAGGGCTGAGGGCTGCAGCGGTGACGGAGGTAGCGGTGGAGGAGGCGGCGGCGGTGGCGTCGGTGGTGGTGTGCCCTGAACGTGGCAGTGAGGGTGACGGATGACTGGAGGAGGAGTTAATAGTGTTCTGTTGGCACTGTGTTACATTTCACGGGCTATTAATTTTTGAAGGAATAGATGGCTGGATAGAATGTGAGAGAGAGAGAGAGAGAGAGAGAGAGAGAGAGATTTTTTCCTCATATCCTGCTTTAACCGCTAGTGCTGCTCCAAAACTGTGTCCCTCCTCTTCCCTTCCCCCTCCCCGCACTACACCACTGTCGATCTACCGCGGCCCGGAAATGAAAACAAACTCTTCCTCCTCGCAAAATTAATCCTTTTCCTTCCCGCCTGACATGGTGCAGCCTCGACATATTTCTCCTGGGCTCCCTTTGAAGACCGTCCTCCCATACAGAGACTTGCGACAGGGAGAGAGAGAGAGAGAGAGAGAGAGAGAGAGAGAGAGAGAGAGAGAGAGAGAGAGAGAGAGAGAGAGCACTATAGAAAGCATGGTCAGTATTACATTAGATTTTTTTTTTCTTTCGTTGGTGTTTTTTTTTTTTCCTGTATTGTTTTGTGATGCATAATTGACTGAGATTAAATACGTGAGCTTGATTTTTTTTCTTCAATTTTTTTTTCTTATTTCTTGTCTCTCCATTTATTTTTCCATCCATTGTTTCCTTCATCTTAGTCGTTTCCATTGTTTTTTTTTTCCTTCGTCTTATTTTCAGTCTTTCCTCTGAGTAAAGGAAGTTTTCTCCTCTTCGCTCCTCTCACCGTGGCAACTCTCCTAACTTCCTCCTTCCTGTTGACTATTATCGCGTCCACTCCTTCCTTCCCTCCCTCTCTCTTACCTCTGTCCCTCTCCTCTGTCTAGTTCTCCCTCTTTACCTCTTTTACCTTCGATCTTTTCTCATGATTCCTTTATTCATTTCCTCTCTCTCTCTCTCTCTCTCTCTCTCTCTCTCTCTCTCTCTCTCTCTCTCTCTCTCTCTCTCTCTCTCTCTCTCTCTCTCTCTCTCTCTCTCTCTCTCTCTCTCTCTCTCTCTCTCTCTCTCTCTCTCTCTCTCTCTCTCTCTCTCTCTCTCTCTCTCTCTCTCTCTCTCTCTCTCTCTCTCTCTCTCTCTCTCTCTCTCTCTCTCTCTCTCTCTCTCTCTCTCTCTCTCTCTCTCTCTCTCTCTCTTCTAAATCAACCATTTTTTTTTATCTAGAAATGATGTCAGTGGAGCTACAAGGCATATCAATAGTGGTTATCAAGATAGGCATGAACTGTGTACATAGATGTGCGACAGCCAATGCACATTGCTTGCTTGTTATAAGAGCAGAGTCACCAGAGCCTTGCCAACTGAATTTCATATGATTTTTTTTTTGCACTTCAGCTAAGATTAAACGCAAATACAGTGTCAAAATCCTTCTTACTAGAGGTCTGTGGGATACCAAACCTGTTATTGGCAGATTTAGCAAACGCTGCATTCAATTCAGGACAAAATTTTCTCATAAATCTCTACTGCATCGTAGAAGTTACTCGAAGCGCTGCCAAACTCGTAGATACGATGCCAGTACTGTATTATCAAGGTTAGGTTATCTGGTACGCGGCAGGTTAGGTCTCTTACTCTTTTCCTCTTACACACACACACACACACACACACACACACACACACACACACACACACACACACACACCGCGTAGTGTAGTGGTTAGCACGCTCGGTTCACAACCGCGAGGGTCCGGGTTTGAATCCCGAAAATCGGCGAAGGAAATGGGCAAGCCTCTTAATGTGTAGCCCCTGTTCACCTAGCAGTAAATAGATACGGGATGTAACTCGAGGGGTTGTGGCCTCGCTTTCCCGGTGTGTGGAGTGTGTTGTGGTCTCAGTCCTACCCGAAGATCGGTCTATGAGCTCTGAGCTCGCTCCGTAATGGGGAAGACTGGCTGGATGACCAGCATACGACCATGGTGAATTACACACACACACACACACACACACACACACACACACACACACACACACACACACACACCGCGTAGTTTAGTGGTTAGCACGCTCGACTCACAATCGAGAGGGCCGGGTTCAAGTCCCGGTAAGCGGCGAGGCAAATAGGCAAATCTCTTAATGTGTGGTCCCTGTTCACCTAGCAGTAAAAATAGTTACAAAATGTAACTCGAGGGGATGTGGCCTCGCTTTCCCGGTGTGTGTTGTGTGTTGATGTGGTCTCAGTCCTACCCGAAGATCGGTCTATGAGCTCTGAGCTCGCTCCGTAATGGGGAAGACTGGCTGGGTGACCAGCAGGCGACCGAGGTGAATTACACACACACACACACACACACACACACACACACACACACAAACATACAGAGTAGAGTGCTGGTGCCACCCGTGAACAGCCTCCGATCGAAGAGCTATTTTTATATTGGAGGGAAAAGTGTTTTGCGATGGTGGCAGTACTGAAGTCACCAAAGTTGTGGTGGCTTGCATTGCTCAAGTATCACTAACTTATAGATCCAAGACGCAGTGCTGAAAATTATGAGGCAAGAAATGAGGGTTGACGTGTACAGGATCTTGCCCCGTCCCCGCGCTGTTGGTGTTCCTCGTCGCCTTGGTGAATTTAAGAGAAAATGAATGCCAAGAGATTTTAAAAGACTGATGAGTGGATATCTGAGGTACAAAGTCATGTGTGGAAAATTGATGAGTCGCTTAAGGAAACAAAGCCTACCTGTCACGTGAGGCTGAAAATAGGGAGAACGAAATTTTGAAGTATTATGCAGAATAAGCTGTTTTTTGTTGCAGATAAGGTGAAAATATATATTGAATTGGGTAGATGAATGATAACGACTGTTACGAACTAGTCTTTCCGAAATAGCTCTGGAAATTTACTAGTATGGATGGATTAGCTAGAAAAATGCATGCCTTGAAAAATCTTAAAGTGAGAGAATTTTGAGTTGTTAATTAGCCAAATTTGGTGAGGTAGTCATTAAGTTAACTCATCAAAGAGAAACTGTATAAAAACTTTAAAAATATAAAAGTAGATTGAAAAAAGAAAAATGGAGAAATAAAACAAAAGAACGGTTTGCAAGAGAACTTCAAATGGAATTGGAATGCGAGGACAGTCCTAGAATACGCGAGAGAAAGGGGAGAGAGGAGAAAGACAAGGGATTAGAGCATGCGAGGAAGGAATGCAAGGGTGAGGATAAAGGGAGACACTTCTGTCGTGGTCTTATCTTTGTGAAAGACCTTAGGAACAAGCGTCAGGTGTCACATATAGAAAGACAGACACTACTAGGGGCATTGTAGGTAAGAAAGGAAATTTTTGAAAATATATGAAATGGATATAAAACCTTAAAATAAAAAGTAAATATTTATTTCTATACTAGTGCAAGTATATACGGTAGCATAATGACACACACACACACACACACACACACACACACACACACACACACACACACACACACACACACCAGTGTACTTTCTTTTCACTTCCACCAGTGCCATTCTCAATATCTCCTGCTCCTCTCCTTTCTCCCCTTGTGCTGCTGGCGGTGACGCACACCTCGCAGATCCTCGCTAGCTTCGTACCGACCGTGGGGGCGGTGGTGCTTCTCACAGGAAGTTTGTACGTCAGTTAGAATAATAAAGGCTCTTTCTCTTACGTAATCACCATGTAAACTGTACTTGATGTTGTTCCGTTCCTTTATGTTTTTTTTTTCTTTAAAGTAGCGATTGTCCCTCTTTCACAAAGCAGTAGAAGGATGTTGTCTTACCTGTAGCAGAGAAGGTTTGTGATAGCAGTGATTGTAAATAATTGCAGGTTTCGAGTAGCCATCGGACTCTATTGGTGAGCTGTTTTGTGTTTATGGCGAGGCAGGAGCATTGGGGAGCCCCGTGCGGCCTGTATCCCTTCATTTACCCACGATGGTTTACCAATACCAAATTGCCTCCCGCTTAGCCGACTGCGAGAGAGAACAAATAGGTTTTATGCAATTAGTAAAGATACATTACTACAGGATAAAGTTTTGTGGTTGCTAGTCGGCGGAATGCAACAGTGTCGTGGTGCAGGAAACACCGATGTGAGGCAAAGTAATTTTCAGTAAATCGTCGAGTCATTTAACGAGGAACGAAGTTGATATCAATAAACTTGTATACATAATAAAGTGGCTTTCCAGTAAGTTGTATAAAAGCAAATATAGAAAGTGACTTTGCAATGATTCGTGTAAAAGCAAATAAAGTGAAGAGAAGAGAATCCACCCTGACGCTGACAGGAAAGCAGACACACGGACGCGGACAGACAGACGGGCACCACCCTTCTTGCCGCACGTAGCTGGTGATCTATTACCCTGTAACTGAATACCGCCAGCTGTAGTGGTGCATAAACCGTCGAGGGTGATCATTATACAGCACATTTTTATATCGCATATCTAAACTAGTAAGGCAAGCATTGTTATCAAGCCTGTGTTAAGCGGGTGATGATGGTGATGGATGGTGGTGGCGGTGGGCGGTGACGGCCAGGTTGACGCACCGAGTGGGATGGATGGTGGAAGGGGCTGGGGATGAGCAGAGGCCGAGGTGATGGGCCGTGAGCAGCAAGCGTGATGAGGTGGACGCAGACACAGCAGGCGGCGTGGCGGAGGGCTGCTCGTGTCCCTCGTTTCTCAGCTCATGGAAGATGAGGCTTGGGCGTCGCCGTGATTGACGACAGGATTGGTGCATCAAGATAGTGTGGCGAAGCAGGGAGGGCTTGATATGACAGTGTAACGTTACTTGACACCATTTGACATCTTGCTCTAGCAGTCTCGCGTATGACGTTTTGCTTACATAGTGATAAATTAAATACAGAGTGAACGGAACAGCACCAGATTTTGAGAAAGAAGAGTATAAACACCAAGGGACACCAGGTATTTTTAGGGGATGCCGGCCACCTCAAGGGACCACCACACGCACCTGTACAGCCCACGCACCTGCTTGCCGCATCCCAGTGTGTGATGCCAGCGACCTTCAATCACACACGCTAGGGAATACTGCAACCAATATCTGATTTACTTTTGTCGCATTGTTCAGTTTTTCAGCATCACTTCGAGAAAAACCTTAATGAAAAAACAGTGAGGGATTGAGGACGAAATGCAGCACGGTTATAAGAGTGAGGTGTGATGTTAGGATACGAGTGTAAATCTTTCCTTAACGCGCGAACATGCACCTTACATCGCCAACATTGTCTTGTGGAGCTACCAGGCAGCCTATTCCTCGACCTTCCGCTAATGAAAGATGGAATTTTTGTCCCCAGCTCTCCCTCGTGACCTTGACCTCTCCAACATAAGTACGCAAGTAAGTCAAAGTAAGAAGAAAGAGAGGTAAAGTGCAACAAGCAAGCACCACAACTCCGAGCCCTGAAGACAAGGCAGCATTTCCCATTACTGCCGAAATAGAGAGAGAGAAAAAAAAAAAGTAAAAACGCCTGAACTGAAAGACAAACAGTGCCAATGTCTGATGAAAAACCCAAATCAGGCGTGCCACTCTATCGCACAGCAAGGTCAAAGGCGCCGGGGGTCAGCAAGGGTCACAACAGCGTTCCGCGCCCACATTGCCGCCTCGACTTGCAAGCGATAATATTCTGCTCTCATCGGCCGTGATGCTGCTCTAAAGGGTGACGCTCAAACAAGCCGCCGTGGACGCCAAGGTTAGGTTGAATTATGTCGTGTTTCTAATGTCGTGAATAATAAAGTGCGGGAAAGTGAGAGGAGACGACCCTAACAGAGAGTGGAGTGAGCGTAAACGAAGCTTATGTTGGAGGATAGGAGGCTCCCTCATGGTGAGGAAAAATAGTCCGGATTTATGAATCAATTCTTGAGTTTCTTTTTTTTTTAATTGAAAATTCAGGGGAAGAATATGACACTGCTGATCACAATTGTGAACTGTATTCAGTGCGTGAAACAGATTCCCTGGGGTAACTGTGTGTGTGTGTGTGTGTGTGTGTGTGTGTATGTATGTGTGTGTATGTGCGGAATAGTGCAGACAGAAGATCTTGTCATAAAAGAGTGTCCCTTTTCACAGCATATCCGTGACGCATACGGCTTAACCAGACTTTATTCTGCTGCACATTTGATAACATAACTGTATGCTCCATTATAAATTCAGTTCTGAATTTGTATTCTCAAAATTAGCCATAGTCTCAATCTATCCTATACACATGGCATACCATATATTTTGCTTTTTTTTATATTTGATAATGTGTTTTATATCTTTGGTGGATATGTTTCCATTGTTCCCTTTTTTTTCTGGTTATAAGTTACTTCACTGTAATATATATATTTTTTTCTTTGGTAACCTTTTGTGATTTAGGTAATTCAAGATTTTGATCTAGGATGGACCCAAAATTATTGTAATTTTAAGTTAATGTATGTTGCTGTGGGCAATAAAATTCTCTCTCTCTCTCTCTCTCTCTCTCTCTCTCTCTCTCTCTCTCTCTCTCTCTCTCTCTCTCTCTCTCTCTCTCTCTCTCTCTCTCTCTCTCTCTCTCTCTCTCTCTCTCTCTCTCTCTCTCTCTCTCTCTCTCTCTGTGTGTGTGTGTGTGTGTGTGTGTGTGTGTGTGTGTGTGTGTGTGTGTGTGTGTGTGTGTGTGTGTTTACCCGCAAGCGTTTACTTCCTTGCTTGGTCAAGAGAGAGAGAGAGAGAGAGAGAGTGAGAGAGAGAGAGTCGAAATCAAAATCAGTAGGCATTGAAACATTACCTGTGGGATGGGCTGCGGCAGGTTGGGGCAGAGCTGGAGCCTCAGAACGGAATTAGCTCAGTTAGGCCTGTGTTGCCTAAATCTATTTAACCCCTGGAATTATTCATTCAACACACGGTGCCTTCCCACGATATACACACACACTGAGCCCGCCAGTCGGAGGAGAACCGTTCCATTTATTATCGATTTTGTCTTAATTGAAAGTTATACAGGAGAGGAAATATTCTATCCCCTCCCTCGCACTCTCTATCTATCTCTATATCTCTCGCTCTCTTTTATTTATAGTTAATTTAGTCCTATAAATCGTCCAGAAGAATGGTGAAGTTGTTATAAGGGACGGGATTAAAGGCCCCGGGGTGCGGGATGTAGGGCGAAGTGGAGGGGAAACAGTTTCTGGTCTCAATAGCCCTAACAAGGGGCCAAAGTTTAGCTGAACTACAATGAACAAAGAAACACATCATCATCTCTGAAGTGTTTTAGTTACCATTGCATTATCATTACGTCCTTATCTCCTTTCCATCCCACCAACTAGTACTTTATGCAATCTAATCTCAGTGCTAATGACTTCTTATTATTCTTATATTTTTTCTTACTTCATTATGTCTTGACCTCGATACTTATATAACAAAGTACATTGTATTAGATATAAGGTATAATATTATGCATTTTTTGTCATTGTATTCAAAGAGACATATTTTTTGCCAGTTATTTTCTGATCTTATCTTCCCTTTTTAACCTTTCTCTTCTCCATATGTTTCCAGCATTACTCCCTTCCATCCACTCTCTTCCTTCCTGTATTGCATCTTCCCTTTTTCACCTTTCTCTTCTCTCCATATGTTTCCACCATTACTCCCTTTGCTCTACTCTCCTCTTTCCAATATTTCCTTATTTCTATTTTCCTTGACCCTTTTATTTATTTGTCTTTCACTTTCTCCGACTCTTCTTGTTTATTTTTCACTTTTCCCCTTCTTCTTCCTTCCCTTCCCCATTCATTTCTATTTCACTATCTCTCTCCCTCTCTTCTTATCAATTTCTCTCCTTCTTCCTTTTCACATACCCTTCCCTATTCCTTTTCTATTTCACTCTATTTCTCCCTCGTCCTTCCTGGTTCATCTTTCTTGGATCTTTCTCGCCACTTTCCCTTTAGCCTTCCACTCTGTTCAACTACCTAGCTCTCTCTCTCTCTCTCCTTCTGCCTGTTCATCTCTCCCACCTCTCTGTCTCTCTTCCCTTCATGTCATCCTGCCTCCCTTCCTCTCAGCCTCCCTCCATTCCTGCAGGACGTCCCACAATGCACCGGGACGCGTGTGTTCGGATATTTCGTCATCCTTTTTGGTGGCGACAGTTCTGCCGCGGCGTCTTTCAAACTTCCCACTTCTCGAACTTCCTCTCGACTTGACTGCGCCGTTAAGAATGCAAAGTGAGGAAGCAACTGCATATTCTCTGCCAATACCTCCACTCCCTTGTCCTCCCCACCCCCTCTGACTTCCTTCTCTTCTCTTCTCTTTCCGCTTCTCTTCGTCCTCCCTCTCCTCCCCTTCCTCCTCCCCCTCCACACCTCAGTCCCAGCCGTTGCCTGTTTTGACGCGTGCCATCCACACTAAGCTACGTTTTTCTTTTTTTCTTCCTCTTTTCATATTATATTTTAAGTCAATTTTAATGTGTTTGTTTTCTCAGCATGTATTTTTTTTTACTATGGTTTCATTTGGATGAGTTTACTTGTCTATTTTTTTTTTTGTTTTTTTGATATTGGTCAGTTTAGTTAAGTAAAGTTACGGAGAGAAACTAAACCCGACATTAGAAATTAACTCTTTATGGTAATTACAATGCAGAAATTTCAAACTCAAAAATTATTGCACGATAATAGAAAGAATTGTGAAAATTAATGAAAAATATTTGACAGTTTGTAACCACCACTACCACTACCACCACGTGACGCCCTCCAGTCATCCTTGTGGTGTATGTATGTCCGGTTGCGAAGTGTGTATGCATATATGTATGACTATAACGCATGCATGTGTATTGCTGTAGTGCTTGGTTGTGTTTTTTTCACGATTACAGTTATAATTAAATACTATTTATATAAACTCTTGTAAAAAAAAAAACACCAACGGGAACTTCATTATTCGTTTCTACTTTTGAAAAAATAGGCCTGTTCTTGTGAAATCCCGAAATGTTTCAGTGTATAAGCTTGCGTATCCTGAGGTCCAACTTCTAAGTAATGAAAGCCAGCTGCGAATCGTCTTTACTTGATGGTAGCTTTGAGGGAAGAAAGTTAACGAGTCCCCATTGGGAATATTGTAAAGACACGTTCGGGAGTGCAAAACCCAAGCATTATTTCTGTGCCAGTAAAATATTAGTACCAACGAGGGAGGAGGTAGCTGAGTACGCCGCGGTGAATAGTAAATGGAGGGAAATTTCTTTACTAAACTTGAAATTTTTTTTGGTCAAAACGAGAAATTGCCTTTGTGGCCTTTCACGATCTGTGCAGCAAGGCGAGTAAGTGCAAGAATAAATGGTCTGAAGTCTCTCTTTAAGTTAAACATTTTGTGGTTTTAAAGTGAGCTTGAGGATTGTCTTTTCTTCTCTCTTAAGTTTTATATCTCGCAGTTACGGCGCAAGATAGTTTCTCTTAACTTTATTGGGCCAGCAATGGGATGAAGCGTGCACAGTAACTTGCACGGCTGAAGAGCGCCAGTAAGTCACCTCGCTGGGCGCCGCGCACACAGCCTTTACGTGGTGCTGGTATAAGACGACGTGGCTTAATAAACAACATTCTTTGTGGGGGGAAAAATCCCTTATTAATCTCGGGGCAACGAAGAAAGTTTAGGGAGGCTTATGGTCGACGCGAAGAAACGCTGCCGAAACTAATTAAAGCGATAGGCCTACCTTAGCGCCGGGCTTTGATGCTGAAGCTCCCGCACGTGAATTCTAGGCCTTAGGTGCTGAAAATTCCTGCGGCAGACGGAGCGCGCGTGTGTTTAATTTCCTAAGCCTCCATATTTTTGTTTTTTTTTCCCTTCAAAAGAGAGAAAGGAAAAGAATTCATAAGCTTTTAGTCTAAGAAGAAAATATGTTTTTGGTTCCGTATTGATTATCGACGTGTGTTTAATTAGAGAGCTGCTCCTAAAACACGGAGAGTGAATTAACTAATTATCCCTAATGTATGCTGAACGGGGAAAAATACCATTCTCTTTACTGTAAATATAATTATATTTCCTTTCTCTCTCTCTCTCTCTCTCTCTCTCTCTCTCTCTCTCTCTCTCTCTCTCTCTCTCTCTCTCTCTCTCTCTCTCTCTCTCTCTCTCTCTCTCTCTCTCTCTCTTTTATTGAATTATTTTCGTAGGTACACTAGAATTAGAATGATCAGTTTCGCAGATCTGGATAGAATTTCTCCTTTTCTCAATTTTTCTTAGTTTTTATCAGTATTTTCCTTCAATCTTTTTATCTTCCGGCGCAAAAGTCATATCTGGGCAGCGAGGTTTTTAAGTTTTGAAGTGATATTTTGGGGAACTTGTCGGAAAAGGATATCGCAGTGGCGGTGATTTCTTTCTCAAAATTACTTCGGGAGGAGGTCGTCGCTAACGGGAGGAGGAAGAAGAGGAGGAGGAGCTAGAGGAGGAGGAGGTAGAAGATGAGGAGGTAGAAGAGGAGAAAGTAGAGGAGGAGAAGGAGGAGAAGGAGGAGAAGGATGTTGAATGCGACTCCGAAGCGACAAAGAGTCACGTTCGAGCCATCAATTCTTAGGGCTCGTCTTCTCTTGTCGGCAAGTGCATCTCTGAAACAAGACATTTTTTCTTTTCATATATCTATTTATTTATCTATTATTTTTGAATTTTTGATACCCTTTTAACTATGCGCTACATCTCGTTATTGATTTTATTTCTGCTATTTTACATTTTTAACTTCTCTATTTTAATCATTATCATCTCCACCTTATCCTTCTTTCTATCCTTGTTTACCTGTTCTTATATCCCTCACCTTCATCTTTTATCACTCACTCAAAAGGTATACGTATTATGAACAGGTGTGAGATATTTATGGTTGCACAGGTGACGGTATTGAAAGGAAGGGGAGAAAATTAGGTGTTTGGAATTCGTAGGAGGAAGGAGAGAGGGATGTAATAAGGGGAAATCATATATGAGAGTGAAAAAGTGAGAGTGAGGTGGAGGTCTCAGTGAAGAGAGAGAGAGAGAGAGAGAGAGAGAGAGAGAGAGAGAGAGAGAGAGAGAGAGAGAGAGAGAGAGAGAGAGAGAGAGAGAGAGAGAGAGAGAGAATGTTCTTGGGTGAAAATGGAAAAGGAAGGAGTTGTTATAAGGTGAGAGAGAGAGAGAGAGAGAGAGAGAGAGAGAGAGAGAGAGAGAGAGAGAGAGAGAGAAATATCCGTGTATTTTTATTTTATTTCATCTTTTCTTTTCTGTTTGTAATCAACGTTATTAAATCGACTTTTGCGATTTTATCCCCTTCCTTTTTCCCCCTCGTGATATCGTCTCTTCATTTATCATTCTCTGTCCCTCTCTCCCTATATCCCTTCCCCATCCATCCCTCAGTTACTTTCTCTTTTCGTCTCTCCTCATATTCAGATGCTTCACGAGGAGGATCTTGTGAAATTGTCTGTTTACCTGTCGCCGTGTGTCACCGTCAGGTCCCCTAGCGCGGCTTTGATCCCAGCTGGCCCTAAACTGACGGAGGGAAGCTGACAGACAGGCGAAGGGGAAAGGGAGGAATAAATAAGGGACCAAATGATGATAGCGATTAGGGAGGGACGGAGAGAGGGAGGAAGAAACTTAAGGTAAATATTATCTTCTTACTCTTTTTTGTTAAGAGGAAGGTATAATAAGGTGTATTATAAATTTAAAAGGACGAGGACTGCTAGAGAGAGGAGTTGATAAGAGATACGTGGGAGTGGTTTCAAAGAGGAGAGCACTACGAAGAAAGAAGGCAAGACGTAAACGGGTAAATTGTGCCCTTAGGAAAAAAGCGGAGCCCGGACAGCCGGTGAGAGCAAGAGTGTAAGGGAAGGGCAGGGAAAAAAAAAGGGTCTTCAGGGAACGAATTATATAACGATGGAGATGCAAGAAAGGAAAGAGGAAGGGAGAGAAGGAGGGAGGAAGAGAGGATGGGAGGGAGGAAAGGAGGGAAGGAGGGAAGGAGGGAAGGAAGTCTGGCTGGCTGCTGGTCTAATTTTCCTCTAAAGTTATGTACTTTCATAAGAGCTAATGAGGATGAATCACCGTTGAGCAAAATTGTAAGCCAGGTTCACTGTGGTCGAAAAAAAAAAGAAGAATGTAAATATCGTGATAAATATTCTTAAGATTATTCCTGGAGTCTGAATTTTACTCACAGCTTTATCTAATGTAATTACTTTTATCTTAGACCATCACTCTAACCCGGATTCTTGACTTTATATGAATTTAATGTTCATTCTATATAGATAATCATGCATCGGTATACTTAAACGCTAAACTAAGGAGAGAAGAGCCACATACACCTGCCAAGTAGTCTCCATACACTTAATAACACCATTAATTCAAGCTCAGCCAACGTTTTTGGCATCGCCTCGAGAACATCATGAGAAAAGCCCTCAGTAGAAAGATAAAATCAAATCTTATCCTATGTATTATCTTGATTCTTCCTTCACGTCCCTCCTTCCTTACCAGTCCCGACCCTTCTCTCTCTCGCCCCTCTCTCCCACCTTGCCGTGCTTCAGTCGCAGCCACACACTGATTGAATCTTGCATGGAGTGTCGAGGCGGAGGGTAAGGACGAAGCAGGAGATGGAGATTACCTCGGCGAGCCAATATTCGGGGACGTAAATATTGTACGGGGGCGGGAGCAGAAAGAGAGAGAGAGAGAGAGAGAGAGAGAGAGAGAGAGAGAGAGAGAGAGAGAGAGAGAGAGAGAGAGAGAGAGAGAGAGAGAGAGAGAGAGAGAGAGAGAGAGAGAGAGAGAGAGAGAGAGAGAGAGAGAGAGAGAGAGAGAGAGAGAGAGAGAGAGAGAGAGACTGACTACTACCACTACTTCTATTATTATTTTTGCATGTTGTTGTTGTTATTGTTTACGTTTTTCTTTTATTAGAAATTGATAAATAAAAGATATGTAAGATAAAAAGACTGATAATAAAAATCATGACCATATTTTTCATACATACTTTGAAAGCTGAGTGTACAAAGAACAAAAATGAAAGGATGTTTTTTGGGCCTAAATCTATATTCCTTTTACTATGCGTCTCTGTTTTTTTTTTTTCTCTCTCTCTTGCTTTGAGTTAGTTGAATATAAAAAGTAAAATATTTCACATTTAACTGCATAAGAGTTTTAAATTTCAAAACCCGGTATATTTTGTGTGTTTAGAGTAAGAAAGTCATACAATTCACCTCCTGGAGTGTTGATCTGTAGCACACGTTTATGGTGATTGTTATATTCAAGGGATATGCAATACAGGTTCATTTTTTTCCTATTTAGTGATTTATTATTATTATCTTTTGTGTGTGCGTTGCGGTGCTAGTATGGCTTTGTATACTACTATTGTTTGAAGGTGTTATTTTTCCCTGCATGGGTTTACTTATCTATTCATTCACCTATGTGTATCTATTTACTTGCGTAATTATTTGCTTCCTTATTATTTTCATTTTTGTTTGTTCAATATCATTTACACTTATTTTATGTCCAAAGTCACATTTTTTTCATGTAAACTTTCCGATATGGATGTAACTGCCTAGAAACTGGAATCTGGAATTGCTCTTGTTATTTAATTGACGGAGTTGCCACCCTTCCACCCACCCACCTATCCATCTCTTCCTTCTATTTTGGGAATTTCGATTAGATCCAATTTTCCGCTTACTTTGCTTCCTATACTTATAATGACCCTCTCCCGCCTTCGCTCCCTTTACCTACAGCCGATAGGTTTTTTGCAGTAATCTTGCAGCCACAGGTACATACTGGCCCCTTACCTGGCTTTAGGCTCGACGGTGCAAACAATATCTGTCCCTGGGTTGCGGGAGCATAAGGATCGTTATAGTGGCAGGTCGGCAGCGTCCATAATGATCCATGAATTTGACAACTTTCCGGGTGATTAAAACGATTCCGAGAAAATGTAGAAAATCCCTGAACGGGTAAATTTCCTCAGCCGCACTTCACCGCGGGTTATATTCTCACCTGCCTCGGGAATAAGCTGAAGTGTTTTTTTTTTCTTTTCCTTTTCGTGTTTCTATTTTCTGTTATTTTAGAGCTTTAAGTTTTTTTTTCTCACAATCTATTAATCTTTGTACAACAGAAAGCATTTTGAAGAATTTTTTTTTTTTTTTACATTTTAGTAATTTTACATTGCAAAAGCAAGTTAAAAAAAATTGTGTGTGTGTGTGTGTGTGTGTGTGTGTGTGTGTGTGTGTGTGTGTGTGTGTGTGTGTGTGTGTGTGTGTGTGTGTGTGTGTATGTGTGTGTGTGTGTGTGTGTAAGTAATGGATACAAATAGGTTGTAGGTCGGAGGTGAAAGGTTATCCCCGCCCTGCCGCCACTGGCACCCAACCAAGGCCTTCCCGAGAGTTTTTTTGTGACACTTATTTTGCCTTTATTTTCCCTTAAATCACCCTTTCCGGGCACTTGGCTCACCCACCATCAGTCAGCTACCTCACCCAACCTACAGGACAGAGAGAGAGAGAGAGAGAGAGAGAGAGAGAGAGAGAGAGAGAGAGAGAGAGAGAGAGAGAGAGAGAGAGAGAGCAGGGGAGAGGGGGTGCTCCACCTTGCCAAGGAGTGGAACAATATGTATTGGAAAGGGAGTCGGTCTGGCAAGGTTAGGAAGTGAGTTAATATGGAAAGTAAAAACTTGAGTTGAAGCCTCGTCTTGTAAATTGCATTAAATTATATCCGGCAGCGAAAGGTCAGAGTTTGGGACACACTCAACAAAGACGAGTTTTTTTTTTTTTTTCTTTTTCCCTCGAGTGATTTATTTATTTAGTTTTTGTTTCCTCATTCGCAGAGGTCAATGAACCAACGCAAGAGAGTTAAAATAGTTTATCAGAATACAGAGATAATTGTTATTGTTACTGCATTGTCCTAATTTTTGTTGTTGATTGTTTGTTCTGTATCATAGAAGTTCCCCTTCATCTATGCTATTTTCCAATGCTCAGTTTGCACTTGTTATTAAATTCTCAACGTGTCTCTGTAAAATCTCGTTGTTATGGCTGTTGTTAGAATTGTTGTCATTTATATTATCACTCTTCCTGCTGTTGTCGCATTTCAAAAACTTTTCCTTCACACTGTTTGCATTCGCTTTTAAAGTTTTCCTATGTCTCGTCATGTAACGTTGTTGCTGGAGCGCATATCATCAGTCAGTCAGTCAGTCAATCAGCCTGTCAGCCAACCGCGTCCTTGAGTCACGGTCATCGATAAACATTCCCAAATTATACGACCCTTGACCTCTCATCAGACAACTTCACCAATCACCACACACTTATGTACCATTTATTTTTATCTTACCACCATGAACTTCGCAATACACCACCACCACTACCACCACCATTTCCAACATAGGCTGACAAGCAAACAGAACATCCACATTTATAATCTTGCATGTCTTTACCTTACATTTTAGAGTTTACCGTAACAAAACACTATGATAAGAGACAGCTAATGTGCTATTTTGAAACTTCAACAAAGAATAGAAAAAATAAAGGGGGAAATAAGGAAAACAAACACCCTCACACTCACACACACACACACACACACACACACACACACACACACACACACACACACACACACACACACACACACACACACACACACACACACGCACACGCACACAGCACCATCACCACAATCACCAGCCTTTCATTAGAGAGGGAAGACCTTGTTAAGTTAGGATTAATTGTAGCGTGAGGCAACAAATCAGTTAATATTGAGGCTGAGTCGAGCCAGGAAGCCGTGGAAGTTCCTATTTACTCCCAATTACACGGTACAGATGACCAGGAGAGGATGAGAGAACCAAACTGGAAGATAAGGACGTAGACGAGGAGGAGTAGGAGGAGGAGGAGGCGGAGGAGGAGGAGGAGGAGGAAGAGGATGACGAAATGTAGGAGGAAAAGGAGAAGAAACACAAAGGAACACAAAAGGAAAAACAAAACAACACCAGACACGTTGACCATCAAAAGCTTGTTGCACTTAAGTAGAAATTGGAATAAAGAAAATGAAGGAAGATGAAAAAAAACGAAAGAAAAATTACAAAAAGAAGAAAAGAGAGAGAGAAAAAAAAGGAGTTAAAATGCCAAGAAAAAAGTGTGTATGAGATAAGAGTTTATATGAAATGATGATACACATGAGAGAGAAAGAGATAGAAAAGAATAAAAGTGTAAAGGAGGTAGAGAGAGAGAGAGAGAGTGGGAGGTAAAGAGGCAAAAGGGAAGCGTGCTAAAGAAGAAAAAGAGGAAGAACGAAAAAGGAGGGTGAGGAGAGCCATGAAGGAGGAAGGATAAGAGGAAGGAGAGGAGCAAGACGAAGGAGAGTAGGGGACATTTTTTGGTATGTGTCTGACAGGACAGGAAGAGAGATGCATGAAAGTAAATCTGCTAGTTCTCTACTGCCATGGTTCTCTTTCTTGTGGAAATTTAGTTCATGATGTATACCTTGTTTCTTGTAGGAGTGTAGCTTATGATGTATACTCTCTCTCTCTTTCTCTCTCTCTCTCTCTCTCTCTCTCTCTCTCTCTCTCTCTCTCTCTCTCTCTCTCTCTCTCTCTCTCTCTCTCTCTCAGTAAGAAGAGTCAGCAAAAATGTATTTTTCTACGTCAGTAAGATGTATTTCCTTTCATATTTCATGTTGTTTTCCTCGTTGTTGTCATTGTTATTGTTGTTGCTGTTGTTAATCCTCATCTTGACGGTGTTGCTGCTTATGATGGTGGTGTGTTTTTTTCTCGGTGGTGGCTATTGTTTTGATTGTGGCGGCGGCAATGGTGGTGGTAGTAGTAGTAATAGTAGTAGTGGTAGTGTTAGTGGTGGCAGTCGTGTTGGTAGTGGTGGTGGTCGTCCTCGGCAGCATCTGCAGGACGGCTGCAGTTCGGGATGAGGGAGGGATTTGAAGCAGAAACCATATCAAGGCCAAGAATTTACACTTTATTACTGTTTACAGAGAGAGAGAGAGAGAGAGAGAGAGAGAGAGAGAGTGTGTGGGAGTTGAAGGGGGGGGAGGAAATGATTCAAGGTCGAAGGAAATAATGGAAAGGCAGTGGAGGAGAGAATCCATCTGTCTGGCCCCTTAGTGCATCGTTTGGCCCTTAATAGTCTCCATTCGTCGCAGTGAAGGAGGAGGAGGAGGAGGAGGAGGAGGAGGAGGAGGAGGAGAGGGAAGAAGAGCAGGAGGAGAGAAAGAAAGATGTGTAGGAGGAGGAGAGCAAGGAGGCTGCAAATGTTCCTTTTTCCATGCGTAAGTCAAACTGTGATGAGTTGACGAGGAGGAGGAGGAGGAGGAGGAGGCGGAAGAAAATAAAGAGGAAAAGAAGAAAAAAAAGTGAAAAAAAATAAGGAGGAAAAGGAGAAAATGGGAAGAGGGACGGGAAAGTAGAGGATGAAAGAAAAACAGGAGGATGTAGAGGAGATGAAGGTGGAGGAGACTAGAGAAAAAATTTTCCTTCAGTAAACGTAAAGTAAACAAGAGGAGGAGGAGGAGGAGGAGGAGGAGGAGGAGAAGGAGGAAGAGAAGGAGGAAGAGAAGGAGGAGAAGGAGGAAGAAGAAGAAAAGAAAGAGGAAAAGAAGAATAAAAGTGAAAAAAATATGAAGAAAAATGAGAAGATGGGGAGAAGGACAAGGAAAATAAGATGTGAGGATGAATGAAGAGGAGGAAGAGGAGGAGGAGGAGGAGGAGGTGAAGAAGGAGACTAGAGACAAAATGTTCCTTCAGTAAACGTAAGGCAAACAGCGGTGAGTTGAGATGCCGGATGACAACAGTGAGCAGCCGGCGACACGCAGCTCCTTAATGGGACACTTAATACCTTGTTGAACGCCGCCCATAAATAATCCTGCCTGCCTCGTGCTTCTCTCACTGCCTCTTTGAACTTCCCTGCGCCAGCAACGTGCTTTTTCTACTCGTCCTCTCCTTGATGGCTTGTTTATGACGCCACTTAAATTGTTGTTACTCTCTCTCTCTCTCTCTCTCTCTCTCTCTCTCTCTCTCTCTCTCTCTCTCTCTCTCTCTCTCTCTCTCTCTCTCTCTCTCTCTCTCTCTCTCTCTCTCTCTCTCTCTCTCTCTCTGTTTTAGTGTACATGTATCTGACATATTGTGTAAATAAGAGTGTTTTAAGTTGCTAGTTTATGGACAAATTTGGACAAATTTGTACTACTTTACTTATCAGCAAAGAGAGAGAGAGAGAGAGAGAGAGAGAGAGAGAGAGAGAGAGAGAGACTTACCAACCAACCAAATGAATGAGAGAATGTTTGAATGAATGAATGACAAACAAAAGCTAAAAAGTCAGATTTGGAAATGAACAGGGAAGTGGAAACAAGTAAGCAACAAGATCTGAGTGATGTAAGAAACGTGAGGAAGAAATATCAAGAGCCATGAAGGAGGTTTCTGGAAGTGAGGTGGTGGAGGTGTCTCTCTCGTGCGACACCACCTTGCTATCTCCCTCGAGACTGCGGGGTGTTGCTTCAGCCTCTGTTATCCTGAATTAATGTGTTGCTGCGGCCTTGTGTTGCCTGTTCCTTCCTATAATGGTTCGTGCGGGTGGGTGTAGGTGGGTGAGTGCTTGGGTGAGTGGTTGGGTGTGTGTGTTGCTTTTGGTTCTGGTTTGTGTTGAGTTTTCCGTTTCTTGTATGTGTGTTTCACGGTGGTTTGAAGTCTTAGAAGGTAGGAAAGATAAAGTGTGGTAATGTTAGACTCGGTTTTTTGTCCCTTGGGTAAAGGCCTCTCGTCTCCTCCACAATAGATTAAGGAGGCGCTGCTGAGAGCTAGATAAGAACTTAGCACATGTCTTAGATTTTCGTTTTACACTGCTGTTTTTCTTGCATTTACTTGTCCCTCTTCCTTTCTTCTTCTCTATAACAATACGGCAATACCTTCTTCCTTCGTCTCATTTCAAAGGCAAGTTTTTACCTTTCCTTCTGTTACCTTCAGTGTCTTCAATATTGATGTTCCCATGGTTAGCTCTTCCTACCATGAACTGTTTATACAGATCCTTCCTCTAACCCTAGTTGTAACACCGCCCACTCACGCTCTCACCCTAGTAACTTCACTCACCCTGCACTTTAACACTTCACCTTAGAAAGTATAGTATATAAATATCAACGACACCATTATCTCACTTAGCCTCTACAGTACCATGACATTTATTCTACATACTATTTAGTGATTTTATACAGCTTCAGAAACTTATGTAGGGATTGAAATAGTGAAGACTCTGGATATTAATTTTTGTGACCTCCATAGACCATTCCTAAAAATATATATTCATACCAAAAATTCATGGTAAAAAGGCGTCCCAGTACAGAAAAAGGTTAAAGCAATCATCTTCCATCAACAAACTAGACGGACTTTCCTCTCAGCTCAGCACTCTCCTCTCCTCCTGACTGCTGCTGCTTTCTCCATCACCCTAAAAGTTTCCTGCCCATCTTCTCATCTTCCTTCTGGTCCCAAATCCACCGAAGAAAAACAAGAGGAAGCGAGAAATTAAATCCCAGCTGACATAAACTGCATTCTCCATCGATCCCGGGTTTTATGTTGCCCGTCTGTCGGTCAACTTTGCTCTCTCTCTCTCTCTCTCTCTCTCTCTCTCTCTCTCTCTCTCTCTCTCTCTCTCTCTCTCTCTCTCTCTCTCTCTCCTTTTCTCGGGTTTTTTTTTTCTAAGGACGATTCAACTTAAAACCACGACCAGTTCTTCTCCTCCTCTTCCTTCTCCTCCTCCTCCTTCTCCTTTTCCTCCTATTTTTCCTCCTCCTTTTCCTCCTCCTCCTCCTCCTCCTCCTCATCCTCCTCCTCCTCCTCCTCCTCCTCCTCCTTTTCGTCCTTCTCCTCCTCCTCCTCCTCCTCCTCCTCCTTCCTTGGTCAGCTAAGCCTTGGCCCTTCTTCCCTCCAATCAGTGAACTTCCCATCACTCTGAAGACAATTTTTTTCTGTCTCTTTGTCTGTTTTTTCCTTGTGATTTTGTCTTGCCTTTTAATTGTCTAGAAATTGTATTAGCTAAACCATATTGACACCCACACACACACACACACACACACACACAGAGAGAGAGAGAGAGAGAGAGAGAGAGAGAGAGAGAGAGAGAGAGAGAGAGAGAGAGAGAGAGAGAGAGAGAATGCAGGAAAAAAATGAAAGGAAAAAAAATGATGAAAAGAGAGACGGTTAGCAGCGTAGTAACATAATATATATAATCACTTACATAAGATTTCACGTTACATAATTCCCACCTAAGATAATGTTTTCGGCTTGCTGTGAAGTTCTCATTCTTCTCCTCTATCTAAATGCATCGCTATGAATATGCATGGGGGGGGGAGAGTGACACCCGGCCAGGCAAGACAATGCTCCATTAGCATCACTCCAACAAAGACTGAAAACGCCAAGGAGAGAAGGAATAAGTGAGTAGAAGAAAAAAAACAGTTGACCAAGTGAATATGCATTACTAGAAAGTGGCAGTAAGGGAAGGGATGGCGAAACGAGTAAACCAAATTAATGTATCAAGAAAAGGCGACTAAATTGGACAAAAGACAGGAAATGGGATGAATTAACCATGATAAACAAGAATAAAAAGTGAATTATAAACAGGAGCAAGGAGAGGAATAAAGAAATTAAGAAATGAAGGAAGAAAGGAAGGAAGAAAAATAAACAAAAGAAATACTACAAGAAACAACAGCAGAAGAAGAAGGATATGAAAAAAAAGGAAACGACAAATAATTGCTAAACGTAATAAGAAAAAAAAACACTAAAATAAGAGAAGGACCAGATAAGAAAGAAGCGGAGGGAAAAAAGTGAAAGATGACAGTAAGGAGAAACACATTAATACAGGAGGAAAGACGTACACAGAGGTTGAAGAAAAGAAAAATGAGATGATTGATATTAATTTGGGTTTCTCAAGTGGGAAACCAAAAAAAAATGTTGGAAAATGGGAGGAAAAAGAAAACTAGAAGAGGGGAATGAACAAAGAGAGAGAGAGAGAGAGAGAGAGAGAGAGAGAGAGAGAGAGAGAGAGAGAGAGAGAGAGAGAGAGAGAGAGTGTTGCAGAAGCCTTAAGGACATGCAGGAACTGAAAGCAGAGGAGGAGGAAGAGAACAGGAAGATGCGTAAGCGAAAGAGAGGGAGAATGAGAAAGAGAAAGAGAAGAAAGAATATGAGTAGGAAGGAAAAGAGAGTGGTCAACTGAGACCAAGTAAAGGGAGAGAAAGCGGTGTGTTAAAAGGAATGGAGGTAATACGAGAGAGAGAGAGAGAGAGAGAGAGAGAGAGAGAGAGAGAGAGAGAGAGAGAGAGAGAGAGAGAGAGAGAGCATAATAGTGAAGAAGAGAAGACTAGAACACTAACAGTTTCCTTTCTCTTACTATACATGCAACTCTCTCTCTCTCTCTCTCTCTCTCTCTCTCTCTCTCTCTCTCTCTCTCTCTCTCTCTCTCTCTCTCTCTCTTCTTCTTCCCTGTCTTGCTTCATTTATGCTCCAAAAATATGGACACATTTGTGAGACGGACGACGGCGGTGGCTGATTTGCATACAGACACTTGTAGAGGTGTGTGTGTGTGTGTGTGTGTGTGTGTGTGTGTGTGTGTGTGTGCGTGTGTGTGTGTGTGTGTGTTTGGAAAGGGAAAGAAGGGAGGGGAAAAAAATAATGTAAGAAGAAAAGACAACGGAAAGATATCGTAACTGTAAAAGAAAGCAGAGAGAGAGAGAGAGAGAGAGAGAGAGAGAGAGAGAGAGAGAGAGAGAGAGAGAGACTGAAGGGCTTCCGGTACTACTAGCATATAAAACATATCAATATTCTTTCTATGTTTATGAATACATAAATGAAAGCTACAGGCAACAAGATAAAAAAAAAACATTTTAATGGTAAGCAGAACATTTTTTTTTTATCTCTTAGTCATTCTTTCCAGCTTTTTTTTTAAGGATTTTTAGTCATAACACAATTTTCCAGTACTATTTTTTTCTATATTCATTTATAGTTGTATTCTTTTTTATTCAGGTAAAGACACATATTCAAATTGCCTTTATTTCATCGCAGCATTTTATTGTTCATGATGCAAAAAGTAAAATTCTCATTCATAATTTTTTTTTCATTTTTTTTTTCTCTCTCGTCGGTCAGAAACCAGAGAGGTATAGAGGTAAGCCAGAGAGGGGAACGGGGACGAGCTTGCTAGTGGCTTTGGGTTTGGGGGTGGTAGGGCGGGTTAGCGCTGCTGTTACCACTTGTTGTAATAGCAGAGGTGAGGTGGTGGTGATGGTGGTGGTGGTAAAGTGTGAAAGTTGGGTGTGGAGTGAGAAAGGTGGATGAGGTGAGAGAGAACAATGTGGAGGGAGGGGCAGATAGAGGAGGAAGTGGTGGGGAGGAGTAAGTGAAGGAGGAAGAGGAGGAGGAAGAGACAGGGGGAAGGGGTAACAGCGTAGCCCCTTGGGTGTTGGGGCTTCAAAGTGCTTCATTCGTGGGAGTTGCCGAGGTGTGAGCTTCTTGAAAAGTATCCTGGACGAAACTTTATCTTCTTCGATATTTTTCGCGGCAGCCGTTTTGCCCGAAGTCTTGGGAAGGTATCGGGGACTTAGGTGAAATTTTCGAAAAAGTCCTTTAACAAGTTTTCAGACACCCTTTTGCGTCTCCTCAGCGAAGTGCATTCAAGCCTCAAGCAATGGGCGATTCCCCTTCCTCCTCTTCCTCCTCCTCCTCCTCCTCCTCCTCCTCCTCCTCCTCCTCCTCCTCCTCCTCCTCTTCCTCGTCTTCCTCCTCGTTCCTCGTCCTCGTCCTCGTCCTCCTCCTCCTCGTCCCGTCCTCCTCCTCCACCTCCTCCTCCATGTTTCCCCTCGAAGTGCCAAGACTCGCTACCATGGACAACTTCGACCAGCCAGCCAGCCTCCCGCTTTGAGTCTCATCAACAGAGTTTCTTTTTCCTTTGGTCGAGGCGGCCATCCACGGCGTTTTGTAAAAATTCAAGGTTGGCTTGTCCCTGCAGGTAAAGCCTCACCCCCGCCATGACGCCTAGCCGTGTTTGTACTGCATAATTCTTGTTTCAGGGAGAGAGGAAGAGATCTCGAGCATGGAAATTTTAACAGGTCCCCGGGGAGAGAGAGAGAGAGAGAGAGAGAGAGAGAGAGAGAGAGAGAGAGAGAGAGAGAGAGAGAGAGAGAGAGAGAGAGAGAGAGAGAGAGAGAGAGAGAGAGAGAGAGAGAGAGAGAGAGCAGAGAGAGAAGAGAGGGCGCTAGGAAGGAAATGAAGCACTCTTAAATGTAAATAGGGAGGTAATCGTAAACCCTACACAGGCATAGGAGAAAATGAAAACCAGAATTACACCCAGCCAGTATTCCCGCCATTCTTTCACCCGCCCAATACGATAACCTTCTAGTTAGTGTCATTCGTTAAACGCATACAATGAAAGGGGAACAAAAAAAGCTTTGTGTACTATGTGAACGAGAAAACCTTTAGTCCACTACTCCACATGAGAGAGAGAGAGAGAGAGAGAGAGAGAGAGAGAGAGAGAGAGAGAGAGAGAGAGAGAGAGAAGTAAAAATAAAAGACAGAAAAATAATAGTCGAAGCATATTCATTTTTTACCCCAGCGTTTGAAAATGGAATAAAATATACGTCTTTTTAAAAATGGGTTTTGCCGATCATCGCCAGATAAATTTAGAAATAAAAAGCTTTTCTACACTGGTAGGAATATGACGGCTGTAATTTTTCCATCCCTCCCAAGTCTTATTTTTCCCGGTAGTTATTTTTTGGCAGTTAATCACAGTACAGCAGCATTTGTACACCGGGCTAATAGAGGAACTAAGGGTGGGATTCCTGGCTTCTGGCTGGCGAAACCCACCCTTCCCAAAACGGCTTTAATACAGTCATTCTTTTCCGGGTGGAGCGTCAGAGGTATCTGGCGGCGGCTGATGTGATGAACCTGCATAATCACTGTAATGAGTATTGAAGCAACGCCGCGGAAGAGAGGACGCGCGCCGGGCTTGTGAGGGGGGAGGGGTAAGTGGAGAGGTGAGATGGAAGTGGGGAATGTTGGGTAGCACGACGGAAAGACTGATGGAAGGATAAGATTGGAATGAGTGGGATAACTGTAAAGGGAAAAGGGAAAAGGAGTGAGGATAAAGAAGTGAGGAGTGAAGAAAAAACTGTAGGATATTTTCGGAGAAATGGGATGGGATTGCAAAGAGAGGCTGAAAGTAAAAAGTGCATGGGTAAGTAAGTGCCTGTTGTGGAAATAGGATGGAGGGGAACTGAAAAAAGGTAAAGAGAAGGATTAAAGAAAATAGAAGGAAAAGAGGGAAATATTTGTCACGTTAGGCTGATGGATATTTTGCGTTGTTGTCGCTACCGTGACGTGACAAACATGATCAGTATGGTATGGACATTTTTCTTGCTCATATTGTGTGTGTGTGTGTGTGTGTGTGTGTGTGTGTGTGTGTGTGTCTGTAGGTGTTTGTCTATGATAAATACAATTTTGATCGACCCAACACACACACACACACACACACACACACACACACACACACACACACACACACACACACACACACACACACACACACATACACACATAAACACACACAGACGCGTGACACGTGTGACCAGGTAGGTATTGAGGCGTTTGCGGCAGGAAAGGTGGGTGGCAAGGCGTGCTGGTCTCACCCTCGAATCCCGGCTGTGACCTCGCTCCTCGTTTATCGTGTTTACGCTGACATGCCTCCAATATGACTGCCGCTAAGGGGCCGTCAACGCAACCTCGCCTGCTGCAGGATTGGTTCCTTTGGTCGCTGGCCCGCATGTTGGTCTTACCCACGGCGTGCCAGCCTCACTCAAGACAGGGCGGCTGCTGGTGTTTGTGCCGTGGCCTCCCTAATAGAACCACTTACTGTTCCTGTGTTGTCGCCGTTGCTGCCTTCCCCTTCTCGTGCATAGCCTCGTCCTACATAGTGTATTTTATTCATGTAATAAGATTGGTCCGTCGCGTCCTCGATAATTACGTAATTTTGTTTCGTCAGATGAATTATCTCGAGCACCATGAAATCTTTTTTTTATTATTTTATATGTGTGCATGTCGCTTGACAATTATGTTGCTTAGTATGTTATTAAATTAACTAACAGCTTTTGCTTAGAATAGCACTGTATGAAGTGTGAAGTCTCTTTTACTTAACAGTAGGAGGGGATGTCAGCGGCCAGGCAGCCAGGGAGCAGTGGGAGGGAGGGAAGGAGGGAGGCATCAGAAGCAGGTAGCCGCATGAGAAGCAAACCATGAAATCAGTCACGCAAGAATCACAGTGAAATCACACCTTCGACACAAATAATTATCGTGTTATAAAATTAATGCCGGATAAGAAGGAAATTACAGGTAAGCGATATTATTATTTCCTCGGGGCCGGTTGTGCCAGGGCCTCGCAGCCGACTTAATCATGATAAAAGGCTTATTGCACACCGTGTCGGGCGTGGTTATGAATCACGGTGGAAATAATCCCATTGAATATATACAGGCGAAGTAATTATCATAAACAAAGAGGGATATGTGAGACAGGTCAGCCTTTTTTCCCTCCAACCCTTCCCTACCTGAAAATCACCCCATATCTCTCCTTTCTCTTTCTTTTTAGCCTCGGACTCTTCCTCCTCCATCTCTTTCTCTTCAATCCCTTCTTCGTGTCTTGTTCTTTTTTATTTAAGTAAAACACATTTTTTTCTCCACACACACACACACACACACACACACACACACACACACACACACACACACACACACACACACACACACACACACACACACACAATCACTTTTCGGATCATCTTTGAGTCTTTGAGATACGAGTCGAGAAGGTTGTTGTTATTACTTCACCCAACTGTCACGTCCCCACGCCCGCACGCCTTCACGTTGACTTATCTTCCCTGTCACAATGTTCTTCTTTCTCAGTTGAGTGCAGAGGTAAAGGAGTCATTGAGGGTTATGATATACTCTTTTTTGTTTTCCTAGTACACAAAATCTTCACCCGTTATTATTCAGACATCCCATGCACGCCCATATCATATAAACCTATTTGATACTTTACACACGTTTCTCGTCCTTCATATGTTCTTTGCCTGCCTGTCTTTCTCTCCTTGTTCCCTTCTCTCTCTCTCTCTCTCTCTCTCTCTCTCTCTCTCTCTCTCTCTCTCTCTCTCTCTCTCTCTCTCTCTCTCTCTCTCTCTCTCTCTCTCTCTCTCTCTCTCTCTCTCTCTCTCTCTCTCTCTCTCTCTCTCTCTCTCTCTCTCTCTCTCTCTCTCTCTCTCCTTTCCTTTCCTTCCTCCAATCCCTTCCCTCCCTCCCTCCAACTCCCACCCTCCGCACCCTCCTTTCCTAAAAGCATCAGCAACACTACAAGAGTTTAAAGTTAATTCTCCACTCCCGCCAGAAGCTTTGCCTTCCCCAACTGTGACTTCTGCAATCGGACGTGGAGTGTGAGGCCATCTGGTGCGCAAGAAGGGAGAGCGGAAGGAGTAGATATTGAAGGAGAGAGAAAGGAGAAGGAAGAGGAGGAGAGAGGAAATAGGGAAGGAGGAGGAAAGGGAAGTACGGAAAGTTGGTTGGTTTTCAGGTACGTTTGTGTGATGGGTTGCGAAGTGAGAAGGGAAGGAAGGAGTGAGAGCATGAGGATAAGAGGCAGACATAGAGGACTGGAATGTTGAGGATGGTGGTTGGTTTTCAGGTAGCTTTGTGGAATAGGAAGGAAAGTTGAGATGGGAAAGGGGTAGTGTGAGGCAAGGATAAAGAGAAGAGATGGAGCATGAGAAGGAGAAATAGTATACAAAAAGTTAAGGAAGAATGTCTGTGCTATTGAGGTAGGTTTGTTAAGTGGAAAGGCAAGCCGAGAAGTGTTAGGAAAGGATAGAAGGAAAACGATAGGGAAAAGATGAATGAGGTTGAAAAAAAAAAGAGAATGTGGAGAGTTTTCTGAGGGGCATATCAAAATTTCGGATATCGAACTGAAAGCGTTTACATAACCACTGTGTGTGTGTGTGTGTGTGTGTGTGTGTGTGTGTGTGTGTGTGTGTGTGTGTGATCCTCATCCTCCGGTAGAGTCCATGGGTTGTCGGTCCACATAATCGAGTTAAAGTATTGTGCATAATTTACAGAAATGCCTCGTAGTTTACTGTTTGTGTTAAGTAATTGCATCAACATTATAACCCTCTACTCTTTTTTATTTTCATTTTCCTCCGCAACTATTTTCTTTCTTATTCATATCTCGCGTTACTGTCCAAGTGAAAGCTTTTCGTTATAGATACTCACTGGGTGGTTTTACCGAATATTCACGCAATAAAGTCAGGCGACGAAACACGAGTCTAAGTTTATTTCGAAGCGGATACGACTCCACGAGAAAACAATGGCATGGCGGTTGTGCTTATTTGATTTAAAGAAACACCGAACATTTGTCAAAAAGAGAGAAAGGAAAGAGATAGAAGGAGAGGCACAGGGAAAGACAGACAGAGCGGAACACAAAGAGATGGAGAGAGAGAGAGAGAGAAAGAGCGCAAGAGAAAACAAGCAAAACATGGACGTAAAAGTACAAAAATAAGAAAACAACAAATCAGAAAGAGAAGGGGGCAGCGGCGGAGGACTGGAGTGAGTGTTGTAACTCGATTAAGGAAAGTCGTGTCACCAAGAGTAGGAGAAAAAATAACAGGTAATTGTGTTAGTGTTGCGTGGAAATAGGAGATACAGGAAAGAGGGCGGAGGAAGGCAGAGGAGCAGGAGGAGGAGGAGGAGGAGGAGGAAATGAAGGGGAGAGGAAGGCAGGACGAGAAAAGGGTATAAAACTAGAAAGAATGAAAATCAGGAGGAACGGTAAGGTGGAAAAAGTGGACAGGAAGGGAATGGCGCCAAGGATGTAGGTAGAATGGCAGCAAGAGAGAGAGAGAGAGAGAGAGAGAGAGAGAGAGAGAGAGAGAGAGAGAGAGAGAGAGAGAGAGAGAGAGAGAGAGAGAGAGAGAGAGAGAGGTGGGGGGATGATGATGCTGCGTCTCCTCAGTTTGGTAATGGACGTGTGATACGGATTTAAAAGGGCGACGTGATGGTAATTATGACAGAGAGAGAGAGAGAGAGAGAGAGAGAGAGAGAGAGAGAGAGAGAGAGTGAGAATTTAATACAAGCCTCGTAACCCTCTCATTCCCTCTTATCTCTCTCTCTCTCTCTCTCTCTCTCTCTCTCTCTCTCTCTCTCTCTCTCTCTCTCTTCTCTCTCGCACTTCATTCCTTTATTTACATAATATATTGTACGCCTCAACACCCATCGGTCTTACAAGCCACACGACGTCCCTTCCTCTTCCCCCTCCACCCTTATTCCATCATTATCAAGTGTCTCATTATCCTCCATCATCAGGGTTTCTCCACCTCTCATTTCTCTCGCGTTTATTGTCCTGTTTGCTTTCCCCCCTTCCGTCACTCATTGTCCCTCTCCGTCCCTCTTGGTATCACCTCACGGCCCAGTCACATCTCCCTCTCCCTCTCCAGCCCCGACAGACGGACAGACAGGACGCTCCCACCTTGATTTTCAATTATATATTCATTCTCACACTGACGCCGCCGCCGCCGCCTGTATCGACTGGCGTGGCTGCGGCTGCCGGAGAGCGCTAGTATTACCCTGCTGCCTGCCTGACGCGCCCCCGACACTCAGTAAAGGCTTGATAAATACTTCACCCGCCACGCCGCCCGGGATGTGTTCCTCCTGACGGCGATGAAGCGAAGAACGTCACTTATTCTTGCTGGTGTTACATTTTTTCTCTTCTTACCTGCAGAATTTTCTTTCCATATATTTGGATGATTTTTTCTAGGGTTTCTTTCTTTTTGCGATGAATAATTAAGTTGTTTATATTTATTCTTTTTTTTTTTTTTACGCAATTGAGTTATGATTGTGTCGTCCAAGAATGAAAAGACATGAAAGAAGAAAAATGAGAATTGTACTGTTACGTCACTCACTCTTGATTTAGGAATGATTAATTATTGCACGTCATTCAGTTTTGATAATAGAAATAGTAAAAATGATAACAATAAAGATGATGGTACTGCTACTACTACTACTACTATTACTACTACTACTACTACTACTACTACTACTACTACTACTACTACTACTACTACTACTACTACTACTACTACTACTACTACTACCACTACTGTTACTACTACTACTACTACTACTACTACTACTACTACTACTACTACTACTAATAATAATAATAATAATAATAATAATAGAAACGATAATAAAAACAATGAGAACAAATGAATGCGTAGTAAAAATAACAAATATGATAACAATAACGCAATGCACCAAAGATAACACGAAGGCTCATAATACCAGGTAGCAATAACACTGAGCGTCCCTTTGATGGCTGGAGTGTCTCAGCGGCGTCACGGATCTCCATTCCTCGCATCCATTCACTGGGTCATTCCACTCTCTAAATTAAACAGCGGAGGAGCCATTCGTGGGAATAATTAGGCAGAAAATGAAAGGGAATTCAATTAGCCCAGCCACTACGGGGTGTTTGCCCGACCCTATACGCCATGCCAAGCCGCAACCAAGCCACCCGCCCACGCACCCTCCCGACTTCCTCTCACGCCACCACTCTCACCTTCCCTAGGCACCTCCTTACAAGTGTGTGTGTGTGTGTGTGTGTGTGTGTGTGTGTGTGTGTGTGTGTGTGTGTGTGTGTGTGTGTGTGTGTGTTTCATCGTTTTTATCAGCAGTGTTATCATCATGATTGTTATCACCATGATCATCAGCACCATTATTCAGACAAACACAAACACACACACACACACACACACACACACACACACACACACACACACACACACACACACACACACACACACACACACACACACACACACACACACATTAAGAGAGAGAGAGAGAGAGAGAGAGAGAGAGAGAGAGAGAGAGAGAGAGAGAGAGACAGAGAGAGACAGAGAGAGAATCACGGCACAAAAATATACAATAAAAATAATAAATAGAGAGTCCCTTCCCATAAAACAACATTCCTATGACATTAGATCCGAAATTTTGTTCGTCGGGTGGAATCCTCATGTTAAATGCATGAATGAATGAACTTAGCATGTTTTTAGTCAGTGTTTTCACGTATAATCAGTTTAGGATGGTGAAATGTTGAAGGGAGCGCATTTGTGTGTTCATATGAATGCGATGCAAAACTCTGTAATTACTTGCAACATTTTATCTATTTATTCAGTTACATCTTTTCTCCGATGGGATGATAATTGGAGTCACTGAGAGAGAAAGAGGAAGAGGGATGTGATGATGCAGAGAAAAGGACGGAAATGTAAATAATGAACGAATGTTTATAGTAGAGTTAATGAAATTATAAACAGGAGACTCGGGTGAGGAAATAATGAAAGGGAAAAGCTAAAATAGAGGGATGAAATTCAAAGATATGCACAAGACAAATGAAAAGTAGACAAGCTGATATTAAATAAGGGAGATCTTAAAGTGGATGTTTGGGAACAGAAACATGCGATGATTGAAAGAATAACGAATTGAGGGAAGAAACTAGGCCTTGAGAATCGAAGGAAGGGGAGAAAGGATAGAGAAGGGACCTGGGAAAAGTGGTGAGAGTTGTTGAGCAAGAGTAAAGAGTGAGGGGAGAGGCAAGGGAGTGGTGAGGGAAGAAGTGATGAGTAAGGGGCTGAATAACATGAAGTGGAAGGTGAAGCAATGTTGAGTTAGACAGGTAGTGGTTGTGATGTAAAGGGGATATGGATGGATGAGAAGGGAAAGAGAAGTGGAAGCAGGCATGGAGAACACAATAAAGCAAATTGTATTGATATATGAACTCGGCATTAAGAATAATTGCACATATAAAAATAACTACAGTGTTATGTTTTCTCTTTTTTCCAAGCGATGGATGCTAAATAGGGGAACATTAATAATATTTCAGTTTGATTACAGTTCCAGCGCACTGATATTTGATATTGTGAAAATGATGCAAGCTGTAAATACCAACAACAACAAAAAATGTGCATTAATACATCGTTATATTGGCAAAACGTCATTTTATAAGCGGCGAGTGATTATGTTTGCGCTGATATTCCACGGATATTTGATCTCTGAACAGGATTTGTGATGGTGATTGATGTAAACCATTAGTTTATGTTATATACGTATGTATGTGTGTGCGTGTGTGTGTGTGTGTGTGTGTGTGTGTGTGTGTGTGTGTGTGTGTGTGTGTGTGTGTGTGTGTGTGTGTGTATACGTGAGAGAGAGAGAGAGAGAGAGAGAGAGAGAGAGAGAGAGAAAGAGAAAGAGAGAGAAACTTACCTAGCATACTACAGTTGATAAAACCAACTCCTCTCTCAATATTTGAAAGAACCTTGCGCTTACTCCTCCAGGCATTTTCTTAGGTTTGTAGTCCTCCCATCCAGTCCAACTCCACCTCTTCCCTACCCTTGCTTCTCCCAAAAGTCATCTATTATCCTGCTCCTTTCATTATTGTTGTTACTGTTGTTATTGTTATTGCTGATGGTAGTGGTGGTGGTCTTGTTGCTGCTGCTGTTGTTGGCCCTTTCCCCCGCTTAATTTACAACGTGGAAGACAAAAACGCCATTCCGTCCTTGACAACCTTTTAAGAGCATGATTTTTTTCGTATAAACATATATTGTGAACCGCGGCTGGGAGATAAAAATGTGGATCCCCAAAGAGTATTACGATTAAGCCGACAGGAAACGGGAGGTTGGAGAGGCTATTTCTTTCCCTTGCCCCCGGGGTGAGGCTAAGCCAGGCCAGGTCATTTTCAGGTAGGCCTACCCACTGGAGAAGACGAGGACGAGGAGGAGAAAGAGGAAGAGGAGAAGGAAGGAAGGAGGAGAGGATTCTGTGTGAGTGTGTAGTCTTGCGTGGGTAAGTCCTTCAGGTTTTAGGCTTGTTTGGGGGAAGAATTCGCGGCTTTTGGGCTACTTTCTGTGCCAGGCAGGAAGTTGCGACCAGAAGCCAAGAGAAACTTTAAGGCCGGAGTGGAAAAGGGAGTGAGGCACGTGTGACATTCGATTACAGCTGCTGTTGGTGCCAAGTTGAGAAATGTAAGTTGAAATTGAGAGATTTATGGGTAAGTATATTTAGAAAAATAATAAAATAGATCTGTGGGTAAAGTGAGTGCTGGATTTTGAGATATCTTATTTTTCGTTACATATATTCCAGTAAAGTTTTCAATATTTTAATCGGTTGCTGGAAGACTTATGCAATTAGGTATTTAAAACGTGTGTAAAACGTAATGACTACTTGGAACTTGTTACACACAAGGTTTCGTATCAAACCATTATCCAATACTATTTCTACCTTATTCTCCCAAGGGATCCTTCTCTGCTCTCGCGGCATCACGAAACCTCTCACAGTTTTACATGACGAACTGATGATTGTCATTCTTGGCAGTGCCGTATGGTACCCTTTCATGGCCTAGAACTCGTCCAGAATGTTGGCAGTTCACCTTTACCGAGGCCACACAGATAGACATCCAGCTACTGCAATATTCATCTCGACTAAAATCTCTTCTGTTACTAGTTGGTGATTCTCTGATGGTCTCGCACAGTCTTGCAGTAATTACTTGATTATAGGTAGATTACACCTATAATTTCATTTCTAAACTTACATTTACAATGAAAGAAGGGCAAAGAAAGGGATGAGAAATGAAAAAAAAGAGGCATGGTGGAAAAGTGGAAAACAGGAAAGGGGGAAAACACAAGAAAAAAGGAAAATTACACGAAGAGTTGGTAGGAAATATGTTGAAATTAAAAAAGCTAGCTGTATTTGGAAAGGAAACATAAAAAAAAGAAAACGAAGAAGAAAAATAAGGAGGAGGAGGTAGATAGAAACACAAATAATATAAATAGTTAACAAAGAGGAATGAAAAAAAAGGGGATGAAGAAAAAAAAGAACACCTAAATAAGAAGATAATGAACATGCAAAAGGATGACTCAGATTCTAGAAGATAATAAAGGGATAAGAGACTCAAGATAAGAGAGAAGAAGAGCAGGAAGAAGAAGAAAAGGAGGAGGAGAAGGAGGAAGAGGAAAAGGAGGAGGAGGGATGCCCGTATCTACAGCGGTCTTGTGTCAATAAAACTTTGGCTCTTGGTTGAATAGGTTCGGTCGCCCCTTCGGGTAAACAAGAGAGAGAGAGAGAGAGAGAGAGAGAGAGAGAGAGAGAGAGAGAGGGGGTGGAGGCAGAGTTATGTGTGTGTGTGTGTGTGTGTGTGTGTGTGTGTGTGTGTGTGTGTGTGTGTTTGGTTTTCGTAGTAGACACCAAAAAAAAAAAAGAAATATGTAGTCCAAAAGGTGAAGAGAAAAATAAACACGAAAGGAGTTTGGAAAAGAGAGAGAGAGAGAGAGAGAGAGAGAGAGAGAGAGAGAGAGAGAGCATATAAATCGTATATTTTTCCGTCTTTGTGTAAAGAGAAAAGAGCATTTGTAACAGTCCAAGAGAGAGAGAGAGAGAGAGAGAGAGAGAGAGAGAGAGAGAGAGAGAGAGGGTAGTCAGTTACGGGCTGGGGTAATCAAGGGTGGCAGACAAAGAGGGCCATCCATTGTGTCCTCAGTTATTTGTAAGATCAGTGCCATTACTCGCTGAATACTGGAGGCACCCAGGCACGCGGCGGCCCGGCTGTCGGCGCTGGTGGTGGTGGTGGTGGTGGTGGTGATAGTGGTTGGGGTATATTTGTGCTGAGTGCTGAAAGTGGCTGTTTATGTTTGTGCTGATGGTTCAAGCATTATTCATACATGCATCGTTCATTCAAGTGTGTGTGTGTGTGTGTGTGTGTGTGTGTGTGTGTGTGTGTGTGTGTGTATTGGTGATGTTAAGGTTAGTGGATTGGTTTGATTATTTGGAATCAGATGATCTTATAGCAAGATAAACAACAGCTGAATAAAACTAGATTAACCTTATCGTATACTTATAAAGCTGTTACTGCTACTCTTATTACTACTACTACCACTCCTACCAACACTACTTTTACTACTATTATACATACTACCAGGACTACAAAAAAACATCCCTTAATCGTAATAGGTAACGTGTGTTGTTATTGAGTCGCAATGTATGCAAGTCAATATTTGGTAGATCAGCAGGTGTTGCTACGTGTCATTAACAAGAGAGAGCACCTGACACGCAGCTTGATGTGTGAGCCAATTATGTACACGTTGTAGGTAAACAATCAGCGTGTTGTCCTTAGCCAGGTGCAGCGCGGCCTGGGATTATCAAGAGAGTCAGTCAGTCGTGTATGTAGAGGATGCACACACACACACACACACACACACACACACACACACACACACACACACACACACACACACACACACACACACACACACACACACACACACACACACACACACACACACACACACACACACACACACACACACACATACGTTGTTCAATGTCAATACAAGAGAATGATATGTGATGGCAGGTTTCCTTGTTTGGGGTTCTAATGCAGCTTAGACACCATTAGCTGCACCTCTGCTTTGCCTAGAACGCTTAGATTTCACTCATACATATTTGTTTCCTCCTCACGTGTCTCTTTGCGGAATAAGAATCGCACATTTTCAGTTGCTGTGACTCATGGCATTCATATCCGCGGCGCCTCGATTCTGTATACACCGCTGGGTGATTGCACGACTCCATATCCCTCCATATCCTGTGTTGTGACGCCCCGCCCGCCCGTCCTCATCCCCATATACTTTGGGGCGATGTCCTGTGCGTGTGGGCGACGGGTGGGCTGGTGAGGTGTGGGCGGGGTTGTCGGATAGAGCGGAATGGGTGGAGTGTTCCTTATGTGGCATTAACACCTGCAGCTGGACGGAGAGGATGTACGCTAATCCATAGAGAGGATCAAACGCATATATTATAAATAACAAGCAGGATATATGCATTATTTTGGCGGTGTCGTTTTTTACGCCGCAATAGTGTGAGTTATGGTACGTTTCCTTCAGATAAAGAAACTCGGGAGACTTTTTTTTCTATTGTTTTATTGTGGCATGTATAGGGCGGGGCAAGTGACTTTTAATGAAATAGAAGTTTTTTTCACCTCTTCCTGCGGTGTTGTTTTCCTCTATGGTTGGTAGAAATTTATTCCATAAGATTGAGTATGAATAATGTGTAAAATGATATGAAAGGATAATGAATAAGTTATGTAAAGAAAGTAGATTAGCTATTATGATTTGAATTCCAAGTAAAACGTCGTTACAAACTCGCCTCAAAAACAAAGAAATATACATAGACAGGGATATGGAGAAACAGGCAATTCTACAGCCAGGAAGACATATGGAGAGACAGAGAAACCCTGTAGTCTTTCAAGGTGCCTTTCTTCCTTGACAAGTTGCATTGCCTCTATAATCAAGGTGCTCATGACTCAGATGTTCGTGGTCCACAGGCGACAGTGGCCGGGGAAAGCGAGCCTCACTTATTTCCGTCCGTGAGTCACTTATGTTTTATGTACATCACGTGGAAGCCATAAAGGACGGAGGCGAAGATCAGGCGGGTGCGAGGGAGCATGACCGGGGATGAGAGGGAAGGGGAGAAGGGACAGGAGGGTGGCTGTGAGTCGTGCAATTGTGGCAGCGACGATTAGTTTCTTGTCTGGAGTCCGGCTGCTCACCCTCCATCACCTGTCCTTTCGCCGCCCGTCCCTCCCCCTACACCTGACCGGCTCCTGTGCACCGCTGGAGGGAGGCTACTGAACTACCGACGTCGGGGCGAAAGGGAAGTATATATCATAATAACTTTTAATAGAGTCGTAGCTACAAATGGCCCTCTAACGAACTAACTTGTTATTTACTACATAATCACATTGATCACTGAACTTTATTTTGTTCATCACTTCAGGATACTTCTACATGGACACATGAAAGGAGGCGTAGGTAAGGCATGAAGGCGCGCGTGGCTTACCGTGCGTCAGGTGGCAGCTTGCGAGCGTAGTGGCGATGGCTGGCTAATCATAGACTTGCTGTTTCATTATCTGCAAAGCAAACAACTGAGGGGAACAGAAAACGAGGAGAACATGTAGAAATAGATGTAGAAGGAATAACATACGCTGCAACAAATCTGGGAACTATAAATGTTTATGTGAAGGCAGATGGAGGGAGGGCGGGAGAAGAGCGACAGAGTGAGCGGCGGCGAGGTGGCGGAGAAGTCGTGGAGGAGGGTCTGTGCTCTCCCACGTCGGACAGTCGTCTGTGGGCGCTGCGCCGGTGCTTCTCCTTATATCATGGAGGAGCCGCGCCCAGCCGTCCATTAGATGTGTCGGCCAGTAGCTGCTGCGGAGACAACGTTTGCTCTTCTTTCTGTCACTGCTGAGATACTGCCGCCCATTTGACGCACTCTATAACCCTATATATAAAGGCTATAATCTGTTCCTTGGTAGTTATCTTTCCTCGTTACACATTCAGGCTCACCAGGAAGCTGTAGAGGAAGTCTTGATCTCCACTGTGCATCAAACATTTCTTCTGCCTTATATTTCAGGATTCAGGAGAGTAGCGTTAAGTCTGATACGCACTTAGCTTACCTAACACCTTATTACGGTGGAATTTCTTTTTTTTTTCCGCAATGTCGAGAAGCACCAGACTCTGCCCAAACAGCTTTAAAAAGAGCAAAGTAAGCTGTGTGTGGTTTGAGGGTTTTGGGTTCGGACTGACCAAGGCTCCTCCACCCGCCCCCGCCGCGTTAAGCACTGCATCTTAATTTATTGCAGTCATTCTGTATCCATTATCCCTAAGCACCGAGGGATAGCAATTTGCTTAAGACCCTAATTTGGATACTTCACCCGTGTGTGTGTGTGTGTGTGTGTGTGTGTGTGTGTGGGCAAGCTGTGTGCGTATCATTTTGGTTATTAATATTCAGCTTGATGTACATTGCAAATACTCAGAAATACCTAATTTTCATGTTTTAATCTTCCAGGTAGGTGGGGAATACTCTGCAGTTCACCGCACCGCTCCCTCCCTTGTTGCCTGAGCTGTGAGTGTTACATTTTGGGGGGTGGTGTTGAAATGACTTCTATTTGCATGTCTTTTCCACCCCACATTAATATGCTTTTTGAAACGAATTCCCTGTGAAAATTCAGAATACGTGGCTGAATGTTTCGTAATTCATCGTATATTTTCCTCTGGATAACGTTCGGTGGCGCTGCTTTTAGATTTTTTTCTTAACATACTTATCAAACATCATTATTAAAGTGACCGCTGCAGATGCATCTCTCCCAACCCTTCTCCCCACTCTCCCCACCTCAGCCGCCCCCCACAATCCCTTACCCTGACAAATAACAAATAATTCGATTCGGTCCCGTCTGAGCAAGGGTGTCGAGGGCTTAGCTCCCCTGTTAAACTTCTACAATATGATTAAACTACACAAGTTCTGGGCGGCGTTCAGTATGCGGGTCTGGCCGTCCAAAGTTCCGGCCTCACTCGCAAAGTTCCTAGAGTAGTTGAAAGTACTGGTGGGCAGCGGGAGCAAAGGCGCGTAACATTCCGCCTTTAGATCGCCAATACCTGAGCGGCGAGACCAACTCATTCCGCGGTGGTTGGTTCTGTTCGCCTGGCTGTTTGTACTTTGCTTTCCCAGAGTTTATGAAGGCAATTATAGCTCTGTTTCAGTGTCTTTTAAAGGAGACTTGGAATTGGTCGGTGCTTTTGTTTTGTTTTGTTATGTTTTAAGGTTGTGTGTAGTTTTAATTGTATTTTGGTTCAGTTACTACTTCTATTTTCTATCTATTTATTTGTTTGGTCTTGTGTTCCGCATTTTATCTTGCGAATTCATGGAGCGCTTTTGTTGAAGTCTAAAAACCGTGGTGTAAGGAGAATTGTTGTGATTTATGTGGTATATCTATTTAAGTAATGCATGTTCTCAGTCATTTATTGCTCTCTTTTTCTTGATTAATCTATATATTTTTTTTTTTTTTTACTGATTTTTGTTTATATTACTTTTTGAAAATTTTCTGTATTATTATTTTTCTTTTTTTGAAGGGACAGACTGTGTACAGGTAACGTTAAGCAATTTGAGCAACATATCAATGGAAAATGTTGCGCATGCGTGGTGTCAGGTGGCGGCGTGACTAGCGTGCCTTGGCAGCTGGAAAATCATGGCGGTAATGTTTTGCGTCGCCGTGACCCCTTCATTCCTTCTGATGCTCTCAATTTTCCACTTTCATTGTCGATTTCTCACTTTGCCCCGACCCTCCGCTGGCATTCTCTTCATCTTTGGTCCTTCCTTTATTTTTTTACGAAAAGTTTGGAACCATTTTTTTCTCCTCCTTTGAATATGACTTATAGACGAGGATTCTGTTTGGAATATACTTTTTCAATGGAATTTACTCAGCATATCATTCGACGTGACTACATTAGAATTAAGTACTTAAAAAATGTGTTGAGTTGTTTTCTTTTTGAGTTTTTTTATTTAATATTTTCCGATTTTCTATTTATCTCCGTCATGAGAGATATGTTTCCTGAAGCTACTTAACATCTGTATCTTTCGTAGTACCTCAACTGCTCTAAGGCTCGTATTCAGAAACGTTATTCTCTCTCCCCACGACTGTTTTGCAAGGGAACACTGATGATTAGCAAGGTTTTCATGAGTGTTTCTCCAGTTAATAATGAAGAAATCTTGTCATTCTGCCTCTAGAACCTTAAATAAAACTCGTGTAAATTTAAATGAAGCCATTTCAAATAGTGGAGGTAAAGTGCAGAAGTGTTTCAGAATACCAGCCAAAATGTTCCCTTCTATCCTACAGCCTCCCTCACTCCTGTCATCCTCTCTCCCCGCACAAAGATGTATAACTCCTTAACTTCCTTCCCTCGCTGTGCACCCAAACCACCACCACCACCTCCTCCTCCTCCTCCTCCTCCTCCTCCTCCTCCTCCTCCTCCTCCTCCTCCCTCCTCGTGTCCCAGGCTCTTCTTTCATTCATTATTTTTCTCTGGTGTCTTAATTCAGGTGATGTATGAAAATTCCTCCCAAAGTTCTTTTTATTGCTACGTGTTACCGAGGGAGAAAGAGAGGAAGGGACAGAGTGGCATAAGAAAATATGGTTTTATCTCTTCTTTTTCCAACTTATTTCCTCTTCTATTTCTTTGATTTTGCACTAATTTGTGTATCCGTATATGTAGTGTAAGCTTAGGACGTGTAGCAGTCTGTGGTTAATGTATAACTAGAAGAATAGTACGGTAAAATATGTT
>NC_059296.1:10351937-10354437 GCF_017591435.1 Portunus trituberculatus
TCTCTCTCCTTTCCACACAATCCATGTCAACTTTTCTTTTTTTTCTGCGTTTCTGTTATTACTTTCTCTTTCCTACTGTCTTACTTTATCCTTCTCTCTTTTTTCATCGCTACATGCTCTCTTTTCTTCCCCCTTCCGTGCTTCTGTTATTACACTTCTCTCTCATCCGTTCATGCTCATCTTTCTGACTTTTACTCTGTCGTGTCTTGTGCTTAATCTCACATTTCTCTTTCCCGTTTTTCATCAAGTTCTCTCCTTTTAGATTTTATTTTGTTTTGTCGCGTCTCTTACATTGTTTTATCAGCCTTACGTTATTCTATTTTCAGTTTCTATATGATTTTTTTTTCCTATATGCATTTCTGTACCTTCTTTGTGTGTTTCTTTGTGTGTTTTCTCTATGATATTATTTTCTTATTTCATTCCTCCATTTCATTTTTTTTCTTTTGCCTTATTTTGGTACTTTCGTCTCATATTTACTTATTCCTCTCCATTTATGCATTTCATCATGTTTCCCTATTTGATTTCAGCGTATCCCTTCCACTTGTGTCATACATTGTGCTCTTTTCTGTCTATCCAACCTGTATCTTATAATATCTATTTCAATCTATGTTATTTTTAGTCTTATTTAAACTCCTCCCGTTTTTTACGTATTTCATCCTATCTCGACTTTTCACTTTAACGTATTCTATCCTCCTTTATCTTATCCAATCCCCGGCTCCTCTGTACTTATTCCATCGGGTCTGAAGCTCTGATGCGTAAATCCGGCGGTCAGGGATTTATGACTGGCCGGACGTGTGTGATTAATATGAGGATTTGCCAGGACGAAAATACCGCCATACGTTAATGCGACTCGGCCGAATATCATGACTGAAGCCGAGAGTAAAGGGGAGAGGAAGGGAAAAGCAGGAGATTGCGTGCGCTGCTGCTGCTGGGAACGGCTGGCACAGAAGCGGAATGGGGAAGGAAAAAGGAAAAGCGTTGAGATGAGAGAGAGAGAGAGAGAGAGAGAGAGAGAGAGAGAGAGAGAGAGAGATGGTGGAAGTGGAATGTAAATACAGTGCAAGAAAGAAAGTAATGTTAGATGCGTAAGTTGGAAATTAGAGAGGGAAAGGAAAGGTGAAAGTGTGCATAGTAGATAAGGGTCCTTCAGAGAGAGAGAGAGAGAGAGAGAGAGAGAGAGAGAGAGAGAGAGAGAGATTCAGACATTCCAGCTATACAGAAGAAAAGGGGGAAAGAACGGGATAAAAGCATGTGAGTGTGTTAGAGGAGCGGCATAAAGAACGTGCAAGTGAGGGGAGTGAAAGAGGCGCCTGAAAAGAGAAGAGCGAAATGGGAGGAAGTAAGAGTGAGAAAAGGAAGATCAAGGAAAAAAAAAAAATGAAGACAAAATGGGGAAGGACTGAACGAACCAACCAACCGAGAGAGAGAGAGAGAGAGAGAGAGAGAGAGAGAGAGAGAGAGAGAGAGAGAGAGAGAGAGAGAGAGAGAGAGAGAGAGAGAGACAGAGAATTAGGTAGATTATAGGTAGATTACAGGTAGATAATCCGGCCTGTCAGCTGTAATGACTATATGAGAGAGAGAGAGAGAGAGAGAGAGAGAGAGAGAGAGAGAGAGAGAGAGAGAGAGAGAGAGAGAGAGAGAGAGAGAGAGAGAGAGAGAGAGAGAGAGAGAGAGAGAGAGAGAGAGACGCAGTTCCTTCTAGTCTGTATTCACCAAGTTTGTGGAGCAGAGCAATGTATTTCAGCTATTTTTGTGGGTTCTAGAGTTTGCTATTGTTGTTCCACTATTGTTAGCGTCCTGCAGCTGGGAAGTTAATCTTCAGGCGTACAGGGGAAGGGTTTTTTGCTCGATTCAAGCGGAGATTCTTAATTCAAGCCAACGCAGCTAAGTGTTGGCCCGCCTGTCCTTTATGAAAACCCGTTCCGGTGTACATAGAAGCTGGGAGAGGGGGAAATATAAATGTGTGTGTGTGTGTGTGTGTGTGTGTGTGTGTGTGTGTGTGTGTGTGTGTGTGTGTGTGTGTGTTTGGGTGAATGGGTGGAAGTCTGTTTGTTTGTCTCTGTGTCTCTCTCTCTCTCTCTCTCTCTCTCTCTCTCTCTCTCTCTCTCTCTCTCTCTCTCTCTCTCTCTATCTCTGTCTGTGTATGTGAGTGTGTGTGTGTGTGTGTGTGTGTGTGTGTGTGTGTGTGTGTGTGTGTGTGTGTGTTTACCTGATGTAATCATAACGATAGTAATACAAAATTATATAAATAAACAGGTGAATTGCTAGACAAGAGAGAGAGAGAGAGAGAGAGAGAGAGAGAGAGAGAGAGAGAGAGAGAGAGAGAGAGACTTTAGCTGAATTTTATATTCTAACCGGGTACGCAATTAAGTATTAAGGCTACAATGGGAAATAATTCCTTGAATACTGATCTTTAAATATATGTAGAAATGTATCGCCTGAGATCCACTTATTTCAAGACCACCTGATGTGAACACCTGTAAAGAAGTCACATGTATCT
>NC_059296.1:10359437-10364437 GCF_017591435.1 Portunus trituberculatus
CGACGCCTGGCTTCCTTTTCTCATATAACTTAGTCTACATCGGCTTTCCCTTTCACTTCGTTATGTGGTCGAGTCCTTTTTCGACGCCGCGTAAGGCTTCTCTTTCCTCCCACTAATATTGATGCTTTCACAGCTTGCGCGCGTGTCTTGTGTGTGTGTGTGTGTGTGTGTGTGTGTGTGTGTGTGTGTGTGTGTGTGTGTGTGTGCAACCCTTTCTACTTCAAATTGGAATACTAATACCAAGCCACACCCTCTATAGAAACAAGGCTCTCTCGTACTACCTCTGTTTATTTGGCTTCTATCCTGGCAGGAGAGAGAGAGAGAGAGAGAGAGAGAGAGAGAGAGAGAGAGAGAGAGAGAGAGTCACATTTAAAACTCTCCTTTGATTCTATCTTTTGTCTTTGTATATTCTTTTATTCGCTGCTTTCAAATTCTTTCAGCCATTTTGATGAATTTGAATAAGCTCATAAATGTGAAAAAAAATGTATTTCCATTACTTTCAACCAGACAACAGGAACATGAGGTAAAAGAGAGTTAAAAAAGAAAAAGATCCTTATATTTGGAGTCTTAGTTGATATGTATTTTTTTCTCATTCATTTTAATATTTAAAGTTAGCAGAAAGTAATTTCGTATATGCGGCACTTTTATTATGCAGTTTTCCGTAAAGAGTAAAGCTTGAATATGAAGCAATTACATTCCCAGTTTCACGAAGATTACATTTTAAAGTTGTAGCCAAAACGTGGTTCCCTCGCTGCGAGCCTCAGTAAAAATAAGAAGGAAACTCGGTTAGTCAGAAATTCGAGCTAATTCATTTCATTCCGCGTGATTAACAAATGATCCATAATAGGCTTTTTTTCTTAATACAATTGGGTTCCCGTAACCAAATGCTAACAAAGGCCCTTTGTGAGGGCGATCCAGAAAGAAGGGATTTTTCTGGGCGCTATTTGTGGTGCAAAAAAAAATAATCGCTGGCTACCATTTCATATGAAAGAGTCACATTAATGAAACAAATTTTGTTTTTTTTATCTTTTCTACCAGTCAAAGATTTTAAATCATTGATAATTATACATATATATATATATATATATATATATATATATATATATATATATATATATATATATATATATATATATATATATATATATATATATATATATATATATTCAAACACACACACACACACACACACACACACACACACACACACACACACACACACACACACACACACACACACACACAGACACACATATACAGAGAGAGAGAGAGAGAGAGAGAGAGAGAGAGAGAGAGAGAGAGAGAGAGAGAGAGAGAGAGACGGGTACACGTAAGGGACAAGGAATGGGCGTGGCCAGCGCACAGACAGAATGGGGAACATAGGGAAGGCTGGCATGGGCTGCAGAGGGTGTGTTGAGGGAGTGAGGGAATGTTGAAGGAAGCAAATGATATTAAGCCGCACCATGCTATCTGCTGGAAGCATCGCCACACAAAATACCAACAAATAAAGAACATTCTTTAAACCTCTCAATTTCTAACACTTTCTGGAACTAGATACTGTTCACCTTATTTAAAAATTGTAGCAATTTGAAATATTTCTCCCCAATAGAAAAATATAAGGCCTAAATAAAAATGATGTGACCACACACACACACACACACACACACACACACACACACACACACACACACACACACACACACACACACACACAGACACACACACACACACACACACACACACACGCCCGGTAGCTCAGTGGTTAGAGCGTTGGCTTTACAAGCCAGAGGACCGCAGTTCGATTCCCCGGCCGGGTGGAGATATTTGGGTGTGTCTCCTTTCACGTGTAGCCCCTGTTCACCTAGCAGTGAGTAGGTACGGGATGTAAATCGAGGAGTTGTGACCTTGTTATCTCGGTGTGTGGTGTGTGCCTGGTCTCAGGCCTATCCGAAGATCGGAAATAACGAGCTCTGAGCTCGTTCCGTAGGGTAACGTCTGGCTGTCTCGTCAGAGACTGCAGCAGATCAAACAGTGAAACACACAAACACACAAGCCAGAGGACCGGGGTTCGATTCCCCGGCCGGGTGGATATATTTGGGTGTGTCTCCTTTCACGTGTAGCCCCTGTTCACCTAGCAGTGAGTAGGTACGGGATGTAAATCGAGGAGTTATGATCTTGTTGTCCCGATGTGTGGTGTGTGCCTGGTCTCAGGCCTATCCGAAGATCAGAAATAATGAGCTCTGAGCTCGCTCCGTAGGGTAACGTCTGGCTGTCTCGTCAGAGACTGCTGCAGATCTAACAAACAGTGAAACACACACACACACACACACACACACACACACACACACACAAGGTCGCCACCAATGGTACTACACAAACAAGCCAACAGGTAAACAAACTCAACACTACTGAGAGCAAACAGCGAAGCTACACAACAAGTCACGTCGTCCTTTTTACCTATAGTGTCCTTGCCTTCTCTTCCTCTCCGCTGCGGCCTTGATTAAAGAGAGAGAGAGAGAGAGAGAGAGAGAGAGAGAGAGAGAGAGAGAGAGAGAGAGAGAGAGAGAGAGAGAGAGAGAGAGAGAGAGAGAGAGAGAAAGCTCGGTGATATGTTTCCAGTTTGGTCTTGAAGGTCTGGGCGTGTTTGAGGCTGTGGTGAGGCACGTTGTATGGATATAAAGTATTTCCAATAGTTTGTAATTTTAGTCGCAGGGTTTACCAGATGGAGGGGTGGTGGATGAAAGGGTGTGCTCGGCGGATGAGGAGCGAGGAAGGGGGAGAGTATGAAGGGATGATTGGAGACGGAAGGCAAATAGAGAGAGCGACAAAAATAGGTGAGTATGGGAAGGAAGAGTAAGTTAGTGATGATGGAGGAGACTTCTCACATTTTTTTTTTTTTTATGTAGGTTCATTTCTTTTGTTCGCATCTTCCTACTCGTCCTCCTTGTTCTCTCTACCCCTCTCCTTCCCCCCCAATATTCCCATACCTACCTTCTTTCCTCCCTTGTCTCCCTCCCTTTGATAACTGTGCCACACTTACCTCACAGATCCAGACTTGTGGTGTTATTGACAGTTCTCTTATTTATTCATCTTAACACAGATTTAGTTATTTCATCAAGGTTTTTATAATTTTACTCTGAAGAAACTCGAGTTCCTTTTAAGACCAAATAGTGAAATCTCCTCCATTGATAACCGAGTATTTTTTTGCATTAGGGAATCTTTTGAAGCAGTTTGCCTTGATCGAATATAAATAGCATAGTTATTTGGTATTTGAAAGAGAAGGAAATTGATTACTTGTAATATTCAACTTCCCCTTCCCTTGATAAGATGTCATTGGTCAATCAGAGAGAGTGTAGGCCCGCTGAGATAGGCCTATTTCTTTTGGGTTTTGCTTTTGTGACTCGCTGAATGGCCGGGACGATATGAATTGTTGGAGAAATTGAAGCGTGGACTGAGGAGATGGAACACGCGCGGCAGGAAGGGTTGGTGGCACCAGGAGGGAGACAGGCAGCCCTATAGAGGTATGCAAATCCCACTTATATATTTACACTGGCATCCCTGGATCTTGGATGAGACAGGTAGACCTCGTCCTTGGTCCTTTTTGGTTCGCGGGGAAATGTACGCATTGTAACGAATTTGGTGCTGCTGCTGGTGCTTCTTTGTGTCCTCGTCGTCTTCCTCCTCCTCCTCCTCCTCCTCCTCCTCCTCCGCCTCTCCTCTCTGTTCTTTTATGTTCAGACAGGCGTGTATTCTCTTTCCGCTGATAAAGTCTTAATTAACTTTTCAGATTGCTTTTCTTTTCAGCGTGTTTACTTTGCCATCACTTTCTCTTCCCTGCGGTTCATTCTGCTCTTGATCACTTTTATTGGCCCGTGAGAGACGGAGGGAGACGAGGAGCAAGGTGAGTTAGACATGATAAAAGTAGTCACATCGGTCCATCCCGGCAGTCGTTCTCAAGATGTAGTGGTGGAGGTGAATGGAGATTTGTTAGCACGCAATAAATATTACTAAGACAGGGAATATACTACTTAATATTAATGATACAGGAACACAGGAAAGCATGTGATTTATTTTTAAAGGGTACACACTTTACTGTAAATCTTCATAGCTATAATTAAAACTATAAATTCACCCATTATCTCATTTCTTGCGATAAGGAACTCGGCTACGCAGGATTGATGACCATTAGAGAGTGTTCCCACCCACTAACACTCCAGCAACGCAATGAAAAAAAGGAGGGATGCTTTGTACTCGTATTTCTGCTTTCCTAGCTGTGACAATATAAGGGAGTGGCATTGCTTGAGAGAAACATAAGTAAGGACCCACTTTATACTTCATGTTATAATTGCAAATGCCGATAATAGGATACGAGGTTTATTATTGAGAGTGTGTAAATAAAAATAACAATGAAAACGGGCTAATAAGTAAAGGGGAAATAAATGAATGATTGAGTAATGCAAGGAGGCAAGTACATATATTATGATCAGTGAAGGAAAAAAAAAGTGAAATTATAGCAGACCTAATAAGAAAAATATACGAATAGGTGAATGAAAACTAATAATGATCAGTGCGTTACATAAGCAGAAGATAATAAGGGATTTAGTGGTGATGATGGTGGTGGTGATGGTGACAGTGGTGATGGTGATGGTGATGGTGATACAGGCAAGGCTGTTGTAAGGTATACTCATCACCTTGTACTTTGTGATGCTAATGTTTGAAATTTGAATTTTCCTGATTTGGCTTTTAGTTTCTCACGAAGCTTCCGGGGATACTCTGAACGATCAAGCCTCTCTCTCTCTCTCTCTCTCTCTCTCTCTCTCTCTCTCTCTCTCTCTCTCTCTCTCTCTCTCTCTCTCTCTCTCTCTCTCTCTCTCTCTCTCTCTCTCTCTCTCTCTCTCTCTCTCTCTCTCTCTCTCTCTCTCTCGTACATCCTTCCTTCTTTTATTCTATCTATGTATTTTCTCCCTCTCCTGTTCTTCTATCAGCCCCTTCATCCACCC
>NC_059296.1:10369437-10394437 GCF_017591435.1 Portunus trituberculatus
CCTTTCACGTGTAGCCTCTGTTCACCTAGCAGTGAGTAGGTACAGGATGTAAATCGAGGAGTTGTGACCTTGTTGTCCCGGTGTGTGGTGTGTGCCTGGTCTCAGGCCTATCCCAAGATCGGAAATAATGAGCTCTGAGCTTGTTCCGTAGGGTAACGTCTGGCTGTCTCGTCAGAGACTGCAGCAGATCAAACAGTGAATTACACACACACACACACACACACACACACACACACACACACACACACACACACACACATCATTACAGTTTACATAAATCGTAAGCGGTGTTCTGTCTCGTGACTGCTGGACATGGCCAACTAAAAATGAAGAGATCGAAGGCCCGGAACCCATCGCCGTGAAAATTCCTTGCATAATCTGAAAAGAGAAGTAACAATTAAAAGCAACAAGAAAAGAAAAAAAGAAAAAGAACAGTAGAAAATACTACACACAACAAGAATGATAGTAGTTGTAGAAGCAGCAGCAGACGCAGCAGCAAGAGCGGCAGTATAACGGTAGCAATAACAACAGGGAGCAGTAATAGCAGCCGTAACAGTAGCAGCAGCAGACGCCTATCGTGGAGCGAAGCCTCAATCGAGACGGACGGCCGTGATTTATGGCAAGCAGTAAATCCTTTATGAGAATCTCTAACGTGTCCCTCCTAAAGCATTTGCCGTAAACTTGTATCTATATTGGCCTCTAACTTGATCTCGTAAAACCTAATAGAATTGATTGATATGTGGGATTGACGAGTTTACGCATACTGGTCGCCGCAGGAAGGACGTTTATGAAAGCAATAATAGCACAAAGACGGCTGGAGGGACGCCCGCTCAATGCCTGGTGGCGGGGCTCCAGGCGGGTTGCGTCAACTCGTACCTTGGCGTGCTTAGTTGTCGAATTCCGCAGCTTCCACTGCCATTGTTGTCACCACTGTATTTTTGGTATTTGCTTCATGTCGGCGGTGATGTATTTCCTCTATCCCCTGCAATATTGATGTGGGTGTGCATGTCACTGGCGAGCTGAGTGGCGGTGCCAGACTGATGTATGTTATTTGTATTCAGTGAAGGCAGTAATAAATATGAGTATGTAGAGATAGTCATGATGATCGTTGTGCCAAGAAACCTTGTTACTACTACTTCTACCACTACTACTACTACTACTACTACTACTACTACTACTACTACTACTACTACTACTACTACTACTACTACTGCTGCTGCTGCTGCAACAACTACTACCACTACTACTGCTGCTGCTGCTGCTGCTGCTACTACTACTACTGCTGCTACTACTGCTACTGCTACTACTGCTGCTGCTGCTGCTGCTACTACTGCTACTGCTACTACTACTACTACTACTACTACTACTACTACTACTACTACTACTACTACTACCACTACTACTACAGCCATCATTGCTATTGCTGGTATTACATTCATTGCAAAACACACACACACACACACACACACACACACACACACACACACACACACACACACACACACTGCAATAATCAAACAACACTGATAACATTTTCCTCATGACTATCCGGCAACACGTAAAACCTTCAGTGTTGAATGGGCAAGATTATATCACCAATCAATACAGTCTTTGTCAAGCCTACTGTGGTGCGGGTGGGGGGGCAGTGAGCGATGTGGGGAAGGCAGACCATACAAAGACTAATGAGAGAGGACCAGCAGGTATACGTATAGAGTAAAGAATTTAATATAGTTCATTCATATATACAGTACAGCAACGAACCTTTCTTTTTAATAGTTTTTTTTTTTTCATCAATCTTTCTTTTATCCAATTTAGTACCATGACACTGTTTCATATTTGTCTTCTTACTCTATGGTGATTTTACACAGCTTTAGAAACTTATGTCGGGGATTAAAATAGCGAAGGCTTTGGATATTAATCGTCAGTCATTTGTAGACCCTTCGTAATGTCAATAGAATCGTCTAATCACATCCAAAACTCAAGCTAAAAATGTGTCTCAGTAATGAAGGGGTTAATAATCGACCAGCAAGTGTAGTGTCAGACAGAAAATATAGTATCTGTAACTATATTCACATACAACACGCCAACCTACCTGTCTTCTCTAACATTATACCTGTTTCTCCACTCATTTATCACTTATTCACCCTCCATTCAATGTTCAACCAAATAAATAAGATCCACATAGACACATAATACTCCAACCTATTTTTTTTTTTTTTTACATGATATTATTTCTCCTTTCATTTATCATGTATCACCTCCATTCTCTGGTTCTTGCCTATATATGTACCTTTTATCTTTAATATTATGTATGTGTATTTATGTTCATACCCAACGTTCTCCTTTCTCTATGTACTGGAGAGACGGAGAAGGAATGGAATGGAGATTGAGTTGCGTGCGGCCAAAGGTAGTCTGTAAGTCCCTCAGTCCCGCCACAGTAATGATCCTACTTCTGCTGGGAATCATGCTGAATATTTCCAATTTTTCCACAAAGAGACTCCCCATATTCGTGATGTATAGAGCAGCCACGAGGGGATGCGTGTACAAGTGTGTGATGGTGTGGGTCTCTCTCTCTCTCTCTCTCTCTCTCTCTCTCTCTCTCTCTCTCTCTCTCTCTCTCTCTCTCTCTCTCTCTCTCTCTGTATGTGCTTTTCGATAGCAATGATTTGTGCTGCCGGTTCATGGAGTTCATGCTTTATCGGGAGTCTGAAATAGAGCTGGAGGTGAATAAGTAACGCCTTCCACGAACGTCTTGTGCAATATTCGTTTGGTCTTTTTAAGGTATGTATTAGAGATACGTTTGGGCACACACACAGACACACACACACACACACACACACACACACACACACACACACACACACACACACACACACACACACACACACACACACACACACACACACACACACACACACTCCTTGATGACGCCTCTCGGGTTGGCAGGAACAAGAGGCTCTCCACGCACCCTTCCCACCACCGCTATAGAGACACGGTGTAGCAATCTGGCAATATTCGGGGAGCATTCTCTTGACAGGCCGAGGTACAGGGGACGGAGGACCCAGGTGAATACCGGGAAATTCGTCGCCCTCACTTCACTTCACTCGAGGCCGATGGGGGCGATAAGAGGGTCTAAAATATCGGGTTTGGCACGAGCATATTCATTCACAGGAAGAGGAATCGATCTCGAGATACTTCTTAAGACGGTCTGGGTTTCCTTGAGTGCCGAGTCCCAAGGAGGAAGGATGAAGGGCTGGCGGGAAAGGCTGTGCCAAGGTGCACGTTAGGCATACGGTTCCTTTTTCTGTATATAGAGGATGTGAATTTCCTCCCTAAGAGATCGTGTGCAGAAGCAGCTTCTTGGCGCTGGAACTCGTAAGACTGTGTGGTCGCGGAGTTGGTTTTCACTTCTTGCAACCAAGTCAGCAAATTCATTTTTTTCGTCTAGATTATATATATATATATATATATATATATATATATATATATATATATATATATATATATATATATATATATATATATATATATATATATATACACACACACACACACACACACACACACACACACACACACACACACACACACACACACACACACACACACACACACACACACACACACACACACACACACACACACACACACACACACACACACACACACACACACACACACACACACACACACACACACACACGTTTCACTCTACCTCTTGCCCCTTCACAATCCTTTCCTCTTTACCTCCATTTCTCCATCACAAATCTCACTCCTTGAAGGACCTCAACCAAAGGTCTTTCTCGGTGCTACTTGGCTCAGCTCAGAATGACGAGCCTTAATCGCAAGACGAGGCTGAGAACCAAAGTATACGGATCTCTCTGATGCTTCCTTTTACAACTGGATATTGATATTTATCCTCAGAAAGAAAAAAACTTTTAAAGATATCATCATTTCCAAACAGCGATCAGAGGTAAAAGAGAATGATGGTACGTCACTGAAAGAAAGTTAGGTTCTTTTTAAGTAGTACAGCGTCGGTTAGAGCTCAAGTGGTGATTCCAGCCCGTCTTGAGGCTGGTGTTGAGTGCTCGAGTTTTCCCTCTTCTTACAACGGATGAGAGAGGAGAGGGCTGGAGAGATGAGGCGGCGGTGCTCGTTACCCAAGGGATTTCTGCATTAATTATGGAAGGTGGATTCATTTCGAGCCGAGATGGATCAATGGATGGGCTTGGGCGCTGAGGAGATGGGTTCAAGAGGTAATGGAAGCCTCGGCGTTTGTGAGGAAGAGGATGAAGGAAAAGGAGGAGGAAGAAGGTGCGTTAGCTATTGAGTGCGTAAGAAGAGGAAGGAAAGGAGGTGAAGGAGAAAGATAGAAATAAAGAGGATGTAGCAGCAGCAATGTTTGTGGTCAGGTAGGAAGAGCCTTTCTCCGAACTCCTCTGCACCTTACATGAGACGGAGAAGTGAGTGTAGGCAGCAGTTTTTCTCTTTATTGGTGACTCAGCCCGTATTGGAAGGAAGAAAAAACTGTTGACTGAAGATTCGGCCCACGCCAGATTTCTCCCTTCTTTAAGGTTGATGTCCTGATGTAATTTGTAAAGCAACAGTGAACAAAAAACAAAAAGGTAATGACACACACACACACACACACACACACACACACACACACACACACACACACACACACACACACACACACACACACACACACACACACACACACACACACAATTACTTTCTCTTTTTTTATTTCTTTGCTACTTGAAATTTGAGAAATCCAATATACGAGTATCGTTTACAGCGTTGGGTTCTTTCTTTGTCAATCTCACCTTTTATTAAAAACACGAGTGTGAGTGTCAGGGTGTTGATATTGACACCTGCATTGGGTTACATGTGACTGAATACGACACCTCATCGACTGCGATCTTCTATTAAAAGAAAAGAATTCGTTGTTTTAAAGAGTACATCAATAATGACATCTTTGTTCCTTCCTATTCTGCTAAAACTGCTTCCCAAACAACAACAGCAACTACAACAACAACAACAACTACTACTACTACTACTACTACTACTACTACTACTACTACTACTACTACTACTACTACTACTACTACTACTACTACTACTACTACTACTACTACCAATACTATTACTATTACTGCTACTGCTGCTGCTGCTGCTACTACTGCTACTGCTACTGCTGCTGCTACTGCTGCTACTGCTGCTGCTGCTGCTCACTGCCACTGCTGCTACTGCTGCTGCTATGTAGTGGTGGTGGCAGTGAACAACAGACGGCTGTTGTGGTAGTAATAGTAATATTGTAAGTAGTAGTAGTAGTAGTAAGAAATAGTAGTGTTAGTAATAGTAGTAGCAATAGTAGTAGTAGTAGTAGTAGTAGTAGTAGTAGTAGTAGTAGTATTTTTGGTAGTAGTATTGCTAGCTTTCTTTATTCTCCCTCCAGTATTCTGTCTAACTTCTAAATGCAACAATTGACAACTATTTCAAATTTTTCTTCCCTTTAACTGGGTAACTATGTAAGTCACTGCCTACCACTGTATTTCATCTGCTTTTGTTGTTGTTCTTAAGGGAATGATTATATTGTTTTTCTTAAGGAGAAACCACATGCATAAATAAAGTAATTGAGTAATGGTAGTTGCATCCTCTTTCCAAACACTGAACCTTCATCCCTAAATCAAACTTAACGTCGCCTTCCCTTTAAGAAGCACACACAAACAAATCATTGTCTTCAACATAAAACTTTGAATATTCCAGGAAGTGAAACAGATATTCGCAGTTAAGTGTGGACGTACCGTGCGAAGAGTATATAATTTCACTCGTGTCTTTTTTGCTGCATTTCTCTTAACAAATTTAATCTCACAGTGTAATGCTCCCCAGTATTTATTTTCCATGACACATATATTACTTTTCTTTGGTCATTATTATTGGTGTTTGAATTGACATACGAAAAGAAGGACTTGAATCACAGGGGAAGCGTTAAGAAACCAACTGACCTGTAGATGACAATCCTTGTATTCGTTTACGTTTTAGATATCATGTATCTGTTTTCCCGGTACATTCAGGAGACATACTTTCCTAGATACAGGACGTATAGAAGGGAATAATTTCACTTGTTTTTCTTCTTTTCACAGTCTACCTCGCCTTCTTTTTTATTTATGAAAGAACGTCACAGCCGACTTCTGGGGGAGCAACAGAGCGGTTCACACACAGACACACACACACACACACACATACATAATAATTATGATCATAATAATGATAAAAATAATAATAATAATAATAATAATAATAATAATAATAATAATAATAATGATAATAATAATAATAATAATAATAATAATAATAATAATAATAATAATAATAATAATAATAATAATAATAATAATAATAATAATAATAATAATAATAATAATAATAATAATAATAATAATAATAATAATAATAATAATAATAATAATAATAATAATAATAATAATAATAATAATAATAATAATAATAATAATAATAATAATAATAATAATAATAATAATAATAATAATAATAATAATAATAATAATAATAATAATAATAATATAAATAATAATAATGATAATAATAATAATAATAATAATAATAATAATAATAATGGAGGAGGATGAGTGTCTATACAATAATAATAATAATAATAATAATAATAATAATAATAATAATAATAATAATAATAATAATAATAATAATAATAATAATAATAATAATAATAATAATAATAATAATAATAATAATAATAATAATAATAATAATAATAATAATAATAATAATAATAATAATAATAATAATAATAATAATAATAATAATAATAATAATAATAATAATAATAATAATAATAATAATAATAATAATAATAATAATAATAATAATAATAATAATAATAATAATAATAATAATAATAATAATAATAATAATAATAATAATAATAATAATAATAATAATAATAATAATAATAATAAAATAATAATAATGATAATAATAATAATAATAAAAATAAGAATGATAGTAATAATAATTGTAATAATGATAATGATTTTTTTGTCATTATTATTATTATTATTATTATTATTATTATTATTATTATTATTATTGTTATTATTACTATTAATATAAATATGTTTGTTTGTGTGTAATGCTCCTTGCTAATTTTCCTTGGAGGAAACATTATGATCTTGCAATGTTCTTCCCGTCAGCGTGTTGCGCATTACTGGAGGCGTCAAAGAGGAACAGATTACCTTGCAACACACCCTGAGTTTCGTCAGTTGGTGGGGAGCGGCTCAGTGAGGCGCGGCAGTAACACCTCGACAAGAAGGAAGAAAGTTTTGTTGAGTGACCTTTTCTTGGTGTTTCTCGATGTGATATTTACAAAAGCTGACCTTCTATTGTCTCGTTGGATGGGGAGAGAGTGGCCATTGCCTCTCTGCATCGATCCGTGTGCCAGTTTTATTTTTATTTTCATTATTTTTTCCTCAAGCGACCATTGTTGCCGTAACGAGCATCGCGTCACATACGCTAACGAGAAATTTCCAAGTTTATGCTAAAAACTAAATTAGCAACTTTACTCGACATTTTACTTCCACGCGTGAGCATACTCTTCTGCACTGGCGGTCGCGTGCGCTTGCACACACACACACACACACACACACACACACACACACACACACACACACACACACACACACACACACACACACACACACACACACACACACACACACACACACACACACACAAGTAAATCAGATATGACTTCAAGTCACGGTCAATATTTTCCCTGAGTGTTGCTTTGTGGGAACTACATCTTGACCTTGACAGCCATGATCGTCCTTGGAACGATTGACATGACCAACGGTTTTATCAAGTACTGAAATATGAAGCCGAGTAATGGAATAAGAACGAAGCAACCGTGGCCTTGCCTTGACTCATTTATGAAGCAGGTCAGTGGCCGCCCCCTAGTCTTTGTTAGGGCAGACGGGCCTTACAGCACCTCGTTCCCTCAGGATTCATATGCCACCGCAAAAAAGAAGAGACATTAATATTATTGAAAAAAAAGAGTCAAGCGAACCATTCATTATGCCGTTTAGTTAAGTTTCTACTGCCTTTACAATGTACAAAACAAAATATATTTTGTTTGATATTCTCAAATTTTCTTGTATTCCTCTTGTGAAGAAATTTTGATTATTTCAGTAAGAGATTGAGTCTCACGTTTGTTCGAAATGGATCATGAGCTCGTCTTCCGCTCGTCCACCTCATACATACCTTGATTAGGACCACCTACTGCTGAAATCTCCCTTTTCCCTTTATGTTCCTTCCTTCAAGCAATTCCCACTCCACTCTGCTTCTGCTGCTACTGACGTGATTCCAGTATGTCCTCTTGCAAGCGCTCTTCCTTATATGTCCTCTTACCACTCCTCTTTCAATTCCATCCCACCTCCTTCTCTTCCCTCAATTCCTTCTCTCCTCCTTCTTCACCAGACCTCCACCTTCTCCATGCTCTTCGCCTCGGTCCTCTGCCTGATGACAAACTTTTGGGCCCAAGTAATCACCGGCATTTCTCAGGTGAAGCTTTCGTCAGTATTTCATATTTTAGGGGAAAATTGACGAGTGGCCCACGTATCCTTCGCTCGATTGGTGATGGCGACGCATGGCCGTAGATATATCTTAGAAGCATCATTCTCACCTCAGCTTCGTTGTGATCACCCTGTGCTAGGCGCTAGGTGCTTTCAAATGAACGAAAGCCAGGGTATTACTGCCCAGGGCCTTCGATCACTCGCACACATCGCTACACTCCTTACAATGGTGGGAGTTATTTTGCCGAGTGTTATTTCGTGTTTAATATGAGGATTCATTTTTGTTTTGTTCTCCCAGCATTCATCCTGGGAAGCAGAGTGCGTCATCTTTTGTGCGAGTGGAGGAAAATACTTTTTTTTGCGTATAGATAAAAGAATACGATAGAGGGTACGAAGAAAAGAGGGACTTACTTTCAAAAATACTCTATGATTTTTTCTACTACTACTTTCGCAATGTGAGAATTATAATCTTTATGACCAAAAATATATTCTCTTTTTTCTCAGTGCAGATCAATAATGAAGACTTCAGAATACATTAAGAAAATTTTCAGGAATGCTGCTCCCTTTAATCCCACACTTCCTCTCCCCTCTGGAGGTGACGGCGCGCCTGGAGATAAGTCGGATTTATACGCAGCTTTTACTTCTATTAATTGCTCGGGTATGTCCGTCGGAGAGAGAGAGAGAGAGAGAGAGAGAGAGAGAGAGAGAGAGAGAGAGAGAGAGAGAGTGTGTGTTTCTGGTGTCTGTGTCTGCTTTTTTTTTGTGAATGGATTTGTTTCGTCTCTCTTAGAGAGAGAGAGAGAGAGAGAGAGAGAGAGAGTGTGTGTGTGTGTGTGTGTGTGCCGCAGCAGGACCGGATACACAGACTGATGGATGGGGGGGGGGGGAGTGAGGGGAAGAAAACGTCCTCTCACGCACAGCTAAACCACCACTGGCTCGCAGGACACACACACACACACACACACACACACACACACACACACACACACACACACACACACACACACACACACACACACACACACACATGGAAAAAAATTGTTTGTATATAGAAAAATTATCCCCTTCCATTATTTAAGGGCAAAGTACATACACACTTAATTATTTTCCTCTCCATTGCAAATTACAGAATTCCCTTCGTAATGCACACTACTTCCATCCCTAACAGACAACACAAGGAAAGGAACCTTCTATAGAGTCACACTCAAACATTCATAGGTAACATAATGCTGAATAAGGACAAAAATACACAGCTGATCGCCTTTTTTCAGTTTTTTTCTTACTTCCACCTGTATGTCTTCCTATACAGTGGACTCCAAGAGACCTATATAATTCAAGCGTTGTTACAGTAACGCCAAGTGTATGAAATTATGGACAGGGGGTATGTTGGTTCAATTATTCAGGCGTGCAATCCTCTCAGTACTCAAGACCATAATGCACTGCTCTGAACGACTCGTAAAAAATTCATGTCGGAACCCGAAGCATGCGTCTGGTTATACCGCCGCCCGCTGGATGGATAGGGGCTGTGCTGGCTTGGGTTGGGTTCGGTTTAGCTGGCTGGCTGGCTGGTTGGCTGGGAAACGATGGCACTCAGACACACACACACACACACACACACACACACACACACACACACACACACACACACACACACACACACACACACACACACACACACACACGTTCATTTCCCTTCATCTTTCTTTTTTTTTCGATTTTATTATTTTATCAGATTTGGTTTACTTTTTTATACAAGTACCGTAATTTGTTCGTTTTTATTTATTTATTTATTTATTTCAATGTTCCGGATCTTTATTGTTTCCCATCTCTTGTTTCCGTGACCTTTTTTTTATACAGTCTGCATGATTTTAACTCAAAATTTTGACCGGTGAATATAGAGTTTTGTACATTTTTTTTTTCTCCCTAAATATTCTTTCTTCCATTAATCAATTTTCTTTGTTAGCCTTTTACATTTTAACTTCACTATTTTATCATAACATTAATGTATCCATCGCATGACCTTCCATAGAGGCGACTGGAAAACAAACACAACACTCATTTACCCTGTCTAAAAGTCTCTTAATCAATACATACACCACATACCGTAATATTTATCTGTGTGGGGTGACTGTAAGCGTGTACCAGTCAGCCGATGAAGGTTAAGGAGAACATACCACGCTCTCTCAGTCTTCCCGGCGGACTTCCAGACATTGGTTAGGAAAGATTCACAACCTCCTCCACCTCTGATCTTTACGCGCCACCACTTCTCTGGTTACCTTTACACACCGCCTCCTGCCCACTTTCCGTCCTTACCCTGAGCGCCGCCTAGCTCACATCTTTCCCTTTCCCTGTCGTCGAGGAGCTAGAGCATCTGTTCTCTTCGTGATGGATAAGTGGGCGGGAAAGTATATCAGCGCCACAACACATAATGGCGTGTGTAATTTGTTGTTTCTGAAAGTCGTGAGATATTGAAGTAGTAATTTTCGGTACTGTAATCTATCCCAACAATAGCAGTAATTTTCTGAGGGTGTCGTTGTCCTTTCTTCTTGCTTATTTCATGGTAGTCATGCCAACGCCATCTGCCATTGTCCGTGAGTGGTGGTGGTCGTGGTGGTGGTGGTAGGGTGGAGGAGCCAGGGTGCTGAGCTTAGCCGGTGTAATGTAGGGGAAGCCTTTAGGGCAGCTTTACAGGGGGAGGGATGAGGTGTGGTCGTGATTCAATTTCTGACTGACACTTGCATGGTTTTTCTTGACGTGCACGCAAGGTATCGTGGTGACCCGCGGAAATTCGTGGAAGCAATTTCGAGACGGACAGACACAGACAAATGTAAACACACGCTGACCAGCAGTGATATACCCCCGCACTGTTCCCTCCTTCATGAAACTCAGGATGAAGTGATAGATTAATATAAATAATGAACATCCGAATTTATCCGACACCTTCGCTTTCGTTTTCTTTTTTCTTTCTCGAACACTCGTTAATGAGGCAGTTTTGAGCCACTGGCCACCAAAGGCTGCAAATTAAAGTGCCTCGTTCAGGAAGCTCGCAAGGCTAGTGTCATTATTCTTGTCTGCCTTCACCTGGCCGCCCATCCGTCCTTTCTTCCTATCTGGCAGACGATCGCTGAAAAGTTGTCAGTAATGAATTCATAGCCGGCTGGGTCCGGTAATGAGACCTTTGACGAGGGCCACAAGCTTACACATCGCAGGCAGTCAGGCAGGACACACACACACACACACACACACACACACACACACACACACACACACACACACACACACACACACACACACACACACACACACACACACACACTTTTACAAATGTTCCTCATTTTCATAACTTGCAGAGGCGAGAGTGTCGTCGGTGCTCAGAACTGATTATGTGAATATATATTCTATTATCATAATTGTTACACACTTCTCGGCGTCTCCTATCTGTGCCAGTGAGCAATGGCGACGCCCTGCGGCACCAACGTGTCAAGACAAGCAGCAGAGGCGGCAAAAGAAGACAGGCATTATCATACATTATAACTCAGCTGTTGACTCTCTCTTATCCACGCGCCGGACACAAAATATTCAGTATACGAGTTAAGCGTGGGTCCCTCTAAAGCTTCTTCCCCGTATATTGCAGCCTCGTCCGGGCACACAGCAGAAAATTAAAGCTGTCTCCCTTGCTGCTTGCACGCCTCACCCCCTCTCCCTCCACGCCTCCTCACCACACTCTAGGAGCCCAACCCTGCCCCTGAAAGAGGAGGGATGGAGCCACCGCTCGTCTTGCAGGAAATAAGGGAAATAAGAGAGCGGCGAGCATCTGGGATCCTGTTTTGCTAAGAGTGACAATTTCCTGCGTGTGTGTGTATGTGTGTGTGTGTGTGTGTGTGTGTGTGTGTGTGTGTGTGTGTGTGTGTGTGTGTGTGTGTGTGTGTGTGTGTGTGTGTGTGTGTGTGTGTGTGTGTGTGTGTGTGTGTGTGTGTGGGAGTGTGTAGGTGAATGGGTGTGTGGCGGGTAGTTATGAATTAGGATGGTAAGGCATAAATTACAAACATTGTTATGCACTGTGGTCGCGTGATATTGTAGAACGGAGGAAGCTGAAGATACTGCATGAGAGAGAGAGAGAGAGAGAGAGAGAGAGAGAGAGAGAGAGAGAGAGAGAGAGAGAGAGAGAGAGAGAGAGAGAGAGAGAGAGAGAGAGAGAGAGAGAGAGATTCACTCGCGCCCCAAAATACGTAATTTATCTTTTACTGCGAATGAAATGCAAGCCTGACAGCCTGCCCTAACACACACTCGCCGGCGCATCGAGCCCGTTACTCGACTCGCTACACTCTTTACTCCACCAATCCCAGGCGGGGCGTCCATCTCACGCTGTACCTGCCCGCTACCACCATTTTCTTAATAGCGTGAAAGGTGGGGATGGCAGAGAGGGTGGTGGGGGCGGTAGCGGTACTAGTGGTGGTGGTGGAGGACAGCCAAGGCACTCCCTCCAGTAGTAGCGTCGTGGTGTAATGTAGGGTGAAGCTCAGCGGCTCGCACATGCCGGTGGAGTCTATTGCACGTTAATTAATGTAATGAAACAAGAGGCAACATTTACTAGGCGTATTCTCTCTCTCTCTCTCTCTCTCTCTCTCTCTCTCTCAACGTGTGTGCCACTTTTTTTTAATAATTCCTCGCAGCAAATGCCGCAGAATATTGTTAAATGACATTGGAGCCCAACTCTCTGAATATGCAATTATGATATTATGGCGGTTCGCTGTAACGAGGAAATAATTACATAGTCAGTCAGCATAACGGGCCTAATAGTCCCTCAGATATAAGGAGCCTTTGCCGCTGGAACTGTGGTCGTCTCTTTGGGTGCTGACAGGAAGAAGCAAATGGAAGCTTCGTGTGTATGTGTTCTTTTCCAATGGTAATAATTATGCTCTGTGTGTGTGTGTGTGTGTGTGTGTGTGTGTGTGTGTGTGTGTGTGTGTGAAGAGGGAGTGAGCCGTGTGGAAATGGTAATGGAAAATGTTCAAATTGTTTATAGTTTGGTTACGTTTTAATGTGAATTAAATGTGAGTTACTTTCAATGGTGGTGAAGGAGATTTTTTTCATGATAGACTCCAAGCATTTTCTCTTTTTATTCCTTTTCTTTTGCTCTTTTTCTATTCCACCTTCCATTTCTTCCATCGTAACATCCTCTTCCTTTCGTTGATTCTTTCCGATAACTTACTTTCCTCCTTTATTTTTGCTTTCAATTTGTTTTTACACTTTTCCATCATTCCTTACACAATTTACATCACTATTTCCCTTTCTCACTCTTTTCTTTGTATATCATCCCGTCTTATTTCGTTATATTTTTTATCCACTTCCTCACACAAACACATATTTTACTTCACTCCTCCTCCTCTTCTACATTCCTCACCTTCCTTTTTTCATCCTTTAGCTCTCTGCTTCCAAGTCGGCTCAAGTCTTGCAAGCGAACGCATCAAATGACGTTTTATGGAAGCAAAAGATGTGTGTGTCCTTTTGACGAGGCTGTCAGTGGCCTGTTTGAACCTCTCGGTAAAGCATGGATGGTCATTGTCATTTCTAAAAGATTAATTAGCCAAAGAGATAATTGTTATATATATATATATATATATATATATATATATATATATATATATATATATATATATATATATATATATATATATATATATATATATATATATATATATATATATATATATATATATATATATATATATATATAGAGAGAGAGAGAGAGAGAGAGAGAGAGAGAGAGAGAGAGAGAGAGAGAGAGAGAGAGAGAGAGAGAGAGAGGTTACTTTAACTTTCCGTCAAGAAAAAAAAATGAAGGGAAAAAAAATGTATTATCTTAATCACTACCTGAGTCTAGTATTTCGTGATGTAAAGTAATGACATTAGGTGCTAACTAGCATTACCTGTGAGCGGTGATGAGCGCGTGCCGTCTCCCAGCCCACCACCTACCTGGCAAATGTACCGGAACGTGACGGGCTGGCGGCATGGATCTCACCTTGTCTGGAACGCGTCATTAACGTGATGGGCGCAGGTTTTTCATTAGTACTGAGTTGTTTCTCCTCACTGCTATTGTGTATCTCCTGTCTTTTTTTTTTGCAATATTTTATCTCTTGTTCCCTCGTGTTTTCCTTTTTTTTCGTTTTCGATTCTGTTAAAGTTTTTATTTCCTTCTTTTCTATACATATATTTTTTTTATTATTGTCATGCATTCTGTTGAGTAACTCTTTCACAAGCACAGGGGACGAGTATTATTTTCTTTGCTTACATCTATTTTCCCCAGCGAGTCTTGATCCGTGTGTGCAGAGAAAAATTTCTTATATTCCGTTGTGTCGGCGTCCTGGAAGTAAAGCATTGCGATGTGTATTTATTCAATTTCCTCTTATGTGTAGGAAAACTAGTTGAAGCGGTGATGCTCAGAGGGAGAAGCTTTACTTTTTTTTCACCCTGACAGTGTTGCGTGCATATTTGAAAATGCGTCATGTAAAAAGGACGAAGTAAATATATTTCCCATGTGAATTTAATCCATAAAATGGAAAAGGGAGAGCCGGACGGGACGGACACATCTGTACAAATAACTCATCCCCAACACCACGCCTCGTCGTCCTCAGCTTCTTTACTGGCCACGCCCTGGGCCAAACTCTCTTGTCTTTATTATATATATTTTACAATATTTCCCTGCGTCTTGGCTCGCATCTTCCATCCCCCTCGCTGCTCACTCTGCCGCGAGTGTGGGTACCAAAAGTGTTTTTCGATAATATAAGTCTGGCGCGGCGTAGTCCTCCGGTCCCTCTCATAAGCTGAGGCGGCAACAACAAGACTGTTTCACAACTCAGGCTCTCGATAATACAGCGAGGCGGGTCGAGTCTACACGAATTACTCCATGCGAGTCTCAAAAACCTTCCTAAATCCTCACAAAGTTCCTCCACCTCGTTCTGTTCCTCTTAAAGATTAAGGAATCTCAAGATATAACATCGGGGGAAAAAAGAATTCCATAGCGTTATCGTCAATAAAACTCCCGTAAAAGATCAGGGCGGGATTTGGAGAGAATAAACCCTTCGAGGGAAAAAAATACAAGTTTTCTGTCTGGGAAATAATCGGAGTGGGAAACTTTTTTTTCTCTCTTTCTTCTCATAATTTGACGCCCTTTGAATAGTGAGGAATGGAATTATATATTTATTTTGTTATGATTATGGCACTGAATTAATTTCATTTGATTATAGACACATTATGCTAATGTGCGAGGTTTTCTATATTTGAGATGTACTTGTTATATAATATATCACAAAGAGAGAGAGAGAGAGAGAGAGAGAGAGAGAGAGAGAGAGAGAGAGAGAGAGAGAGAGAGAGAAATATCAATCAATACTAAATTGGAACAGACTTAGAAATTTATCCCGTTTTCTGAAACAAGGACTAATTCACGGAGCCACGGCATTTAAGGTTCTCCCATGCCAAGCTGTACCTCTCCTAATCCCTCTTGTCCTCAATCCCTACCATAACTATATCCATCCATTTAACTCTTCACAACCTGCATTCCAACACCACAAAGCAATCCCCCTTTCTCAAATCCTGCTCTTACTAAACCTTTTAACACGAGTCTTCTTCTGTCCCCCATCTCCTCCCACGCAGAGTCCACACGCGCCCATTTTCAGCCTCGTCCCCACCACACTCACGCCTGTACTTCACAAACATGCAAATCCCTTAAAATTACAACACAAGTGCGGCTCTCATACTTGCCATTACTTTCCCACTTGCCGGCACGAGGGAGATTAAAGCCATTGTGTGTTAGGCCACTCTTGAGTACTATAGGGAGGCAAGTGCAGGCGCTGATGGTGGTCTTTGTTACTCGTGTACTGAAATATAATGAGAAGAAGGAGACGTTTAGTTGTAGTTGTGTTAGTGTGTGTGTGTGTGTGTGTGTGTGTGTGTGTGTGTGTGTGTGTGTGTGTGTGTGTGTGTGAGTTTACAATTTCATGTTCTTATCCTCAAACTATTTTTTTTTTCTCTTGAATCAAGCTCCTACTTTTTCTTTTTTCTTCTTCTTTTCTTCTTCTTTTTCTTCTTTTCTTCTTCTTTTTCGTCTTTTTCTCTTCTTTTTCTTCTTCCTCCTCCTCCTCCTCTTCCTCCTCCTCCTCCTCCTCCTCCTCCTCCTCCTCCTCCTCCTTATCATTCTCCTCCTCCTCCTCCTCCTCCTCCTCCTCCTCCTCCTCCTCCTCCTTCTCCTCCTCCTCCTCCTCCTCCTCCTCCTCCTCCTCCTCCTCCTCCTCCTCCTCCTCCTCCTCCTTCTCGTCCTCCTCCTCCTCCTTATCATTCTCCCCCCTCCTCCTTCTCCTTCCCCCCCCCTCTTCTTCCTCCTCCTCCCGTTCTTGTTAATGAACTCGAAACACTATATCACTTAAATAATCTTGACTCTCAGTAAGTCTCTCTTGTAACAAAGGCTTCTGTAACACACAAACATACACAAACACACGTGGAAGTTATTCTGGCAGAGGCATAATGGACCGAAAGTAAATATGTTTGTGAAATAAGATCGGAAACTAATTCAATTATGCATCCTTAGTGTAGAATAAGAGGAAAGAAGAAAGGAAGGATAGTACAATAAGAACATCTACGTGAAAGACTTGCTCAACTGCATTTCAATGGATTAATTTCTAATACGAGGAACAGTTACAGTTAAATTAAGTAGGACTATGTGACCTGAGGATATTTACACACACACACACACACAGAGAGAGAGAGAGAGAGAGAGAGAGAGAGAGAGAGAGAGAGAGAGAGAGAGAGAGAGAGAGAGAGAGAGAGAGAGAGAGAGAGATTCAACTACAACACGTGGAAAGGAGAATGAAGGGTGTACCAAACTAAATATATTATTCATTGAACTTACAAACAACAATAATATACCATTACATCCACGATAACAGAAAGAAAACGTAAAACTAGTGTTGGTTACGGAGGAAGCCAACACTAACAGCAAAAGCAGCACCAAGAAGCCTCAGCAACGACCCATCATCAACAGAGGCCAGTACGTATGTCCCTCACGTGCCTTCAGGGTGATCCAGCAGCGGCTGCTTGGTGGGGAGTGTGGCGTTGCTCTCCCTGTTCATCGCTGCTCCTGCTGTCTGGGTGTGGAAAGTGGTGGTGGTGGTGATACTTCTTCAGCTTTTCCTTTTTGGGCTTCCTGAGTAGTGCGAAGGAAGTGTAAGAAAGTCGAGAAGTAAGTAAGACGAAGTGTGCGTGTGTGTGTGTGTGTGTGTGTGTGTGTGTGTGTGTGTGTGTGTGTGTGTGTGTGTGTGTGTGTGTGTGTGTGTGTGTCGTATAACAGTGTTTTTTTCTCCTTTATTGGCTGTCTGTCATAAATCTATTCCTTCTTTTGCTATAAGTTCTTTTTTCTTCCCCCGCTAGAATTCGTAAGACTGGAACGCGGAACATGACTTGCTTGCCTTGATATGAACGGAATATAAACCTGTCAATTTAGATCATAACGAAGAACTGCTTCTTTGTTTATCGCTTTCCATCCCATCCAGACAACCTCATTACGCAACTCATGGACAAGAAAGGAAAGAAAGAAACATGATGATAATAAAATGAAGTGCTATTGCTTAAATATTGCTTCAGGATTTTTTTTTTTTATTTCGTATTTTCTCTCTATTACAAATCTTTTAATTAAGAAAATATAATCGAAGTGAACGTTTTATTATTATTGTGTTGTTTTGTACCGCCAATAAGATGGAATTGGAGGAAGAAATAAAGAAAAGGAGGGAAGTAAAAGAAAGAGAAAGAAGGAAGAGGAAGAGGAGAAGGAGGAGAAGGAAGGACAGTCGCCTAACCATGACACATTTTCCTGAGTGTGCCTTTGAAAATATTCCTTCCATTCTTCTTTCCTTTTGACTCCACTTTCCTCCTTCATCCTCATTTATCTGATTGTCTACTTGGCTGTGTGTCTGTGTGTCTGTCTTTCCGCTCCTATTTCTTCTTACCTCTCTGTCTGTTTATCCTTGTTTATGTATGTTTATTTCTATGTCTATTCTTTGTAATATTTTGTTGCATTCTCTCTCTCTCTCTCTCTCTCTCTCTCTCTCTCTCTCTCTCTCTCTCTCTCTCTCTCTCGCTGGCTACATTTCTTACAAGCGCCCTGGATATCCACTCGTACAGCCTCCCGTGGGTTATTGCTCCACCATGGTGTGGCGCGGCTGCTGCTGATGCCTGCTGCTGCTGTTGGGGAGGTCAAAACTGAGCCCTTCCAACAATGCTCCTTACATTTTCTTTCCTCCCTCACACACACACACACACACACACACACACACACACACACACACACACACACGGGGTTGAGTGGTGTGATGTTGCCTCTCCCTGCACCTCATCACTCATCCTCAGCAGCCGGCCGGGACGCGTCACCTCACGTCACTCGTAACACACCGGATAGGAAGACTGCCATGACGGATGGGCGTGTTATACCCCATTCCATCCCAGCCTCATCTCTCTCTCTCTCTCTCTCTCTCTCTTTCTCTCTCTCTCTCCATATACCTGTTTCTCACCCTCTGTTTTCCCATCTCTTCTCATTTCCTTTTCTTCTCCAGTCCTCTAAGACGACATAGTTCGATAGTCTTCTTGTTTTCCTATACTTTCTCCTCCTCCTTCCTCCAGCTCCTTCTGTCGTAATAGAGGAGGCAGCGGCTGTTCTGTGGTAAGCCTTGTAGCAAAATGTTGTAGTCGTAAGTAGATTACAGGAAGATGACTGTATAGCTCATTCCCAGGCGGCAAAAGGAACCATGAAGGGTGATTGTGCGGTTTAGCGGGCGTCTGGCGGGGCGCAGCTGGGCACCCGGCGAGGTGGTAATGGTGGCAGGGTTGCGCTTCATATAAGGGGACGCCCTCTTACCGCCAACATACTCACATCCCCTCGAAATTTTCTCTCTCGAATTTTCATTTTAGCAGAGGAAGCGTTGAGCGTTTCTGCCTCGCTTCCAATTTCCTGACGGAAAATAAATATATGAATGTTTTCTTTTTCTTAGTTGGTGGTGTGTGGTGGAAACGCGGGTGTGCATATGGTCATTTAGTATTGTGGTGTTGAGTATGAATAGAAGGAATAGTTCTCCACTACGGATTGCAGGCTTTATATAAGTGTGTGTGTGTGTGTGTGTGTGTGTGTGTGTGTGTGTGTGTGTGTGTGTGTGTGTGTGTGTGCTCTGGATATCAGTCAGTGTGTTGTGGCCTTGATAACACTTAGTCAAGTCGAAGACAATCCTTTAAAAGATGAAGAAAAATGAGATGAAAAATACCAAACTTTCAATCGAGAGAGAGAGAGAGAGAGAGAGAGAGAGAGAGAGAGAGAGAGAGAGAGAGAGAGAGAGAGAGAGAAATAGGTTATGTTTCCTGTGAATCGATCAGTACTTCATCTTCCTCTTCCTCTTGATGTGTGGGTGACCTTGAGGCTGCCATGCAAGGCTACGCGACAAACCGTGCGTGGCGTGTCTCGTGTTCCTCTTCTTTATCGCGTGTCTCTTGTGACGGATGGATGGCTGCCCCGTGTTCTTCCCCACCGATTGTACGCTGATGGAGAGAGTGAGTGAAGCCCGCATTCTGAAACACTTTGCTCTCTCTCTCTCTCTCTCTCTCTCTCTCTCTCTCTCTCTCTCTCTCTCTCTCTCTCTCTCTCTCTCTCTCTCTCTCTCTCTCTTTATCTCTGACTTTTCAAGGGCCACAACGATGATATTTCAAGAACGTTACTTAAGTTATTGATAAAAAAAATCTTCTTATTCTACAACTAGAACCATGAAATCATCCTGAAAATTCCGTGTATCTTCATTCAGTGCCTTATTAAGTTAGTGTAGCTGCGGCGTAGAAGTGTTACAGAATATGGTATTGATAGAGAATATCGAGGAAAACACGAAAATGACAGCGCTAATGGAACGAAGCTACTGATATGGGTTTGAGGAAAGGTGTGGCAGTGAGGGAAAGGATGAGGCCTACTTGTACTAGAGGGGAAGGGAGAAAGGAAGTAAGTGGGAAAAGTGTACGAGTTATGGGGCTGAGGGAGCGAACAGCGGACTGAAGGGGGCTGAAGTTTGTTGTGGCACGATAGACAACATTAAGAAACGGAAGTGTAGGGCAAGGAGAAAGTGTAACAGGAGGAATGGGGATGTGGTGGTATATAGTAAGGAAGAAAATGTAGGTTTAGTTAGAGAGAAAAGAGGAAAAGGAGGAGATGGAGGTTGAGAAGTAGCAGGAGGGGAGTTGGTGTTGGTGGGATAGGAGAAAATGAGCAGGCAGAAGTAAAATTATGGAAGGTGGAGCAGTGGCAGAAGAAGGGGGCTGGTGGAGGAGAGACTAGAGGCAGGGAGGGGGATAACGAAGGAGCAGGAAGAAGAGGAAGAGGAAGCGTGGTAGTGGATGTAAAAGGCGAATATGGAAGTGGAAGGAAGGAGGGAGGGTTGGATGGCCTCACAATACAAGCCTCTTTTGAATGCAGTTGATGGACCTTACTCTTCTCGCTTTGGGTGGATTTAGAGGCAATAAAACGTCTTCCGGATGCCTTTCACGGCGAGAAATTTATTTCAGAGTCTAAGCGATACTTATTCCCCGGCGCTAACAGCTTCGCTACCCTTCAGAGTTTGATAAATTGCCAACTTCTCTCTCTCTCTCTCTCTCTCTCTCTCTCTCTCTCTCTCTCTCTCTCTCTCTCTCTCTCTCTCTCTCTCTCTCTCTCTCTCTCTCTCTCTCTCTCTCTCTCTCTCTCTCTCTCTCTCGTCCACACACAGTTCAGAGAGAGAGAGAGAGAGAGAGAGAGAGAGAGAGAGAGAGAGTATTATATATTGTGTTGCTCTTGACGACGTGATGGAGTAAGTGGTTGGCACGCCTGAATGGGCGTTGATAACGGAAAGAGAGAAAGGAAGACGTGCCGCTTTGGGAGGAAGGGTTGTGTGGCGCGGCGGGAATGTCAGGATGCTCCACCACCATTAATATATCACTCAAGGCGCCCTCAGCCACTGCAGTGTCCCTGCCCTCACGCATCAAGTCAAGGGAGGTTACTCAGTTATATCCCCAAAGCTCCTCACCCACCCATCCCAACAGAGGAATACTGAAAGAGATTCGATTTAACACATCATTTATTTCACATTATTATTATTTTTTTGGTGATAAAAATCCACAAAATAACTGATTGTTTTATTCATCATTATTTTTCCATGTTTGTCAATATATTTATCTATAATCAAAACAAGATAACTAGAACAAGGACATCAACCCTAGAACAAGGAACAAGTTTTAACTGACTGCATACAGAAGCTTTGATTAACCACGAAAGAAAACATGTCCTTGATTTCCAGCCTTAGAAAAGACAATGATAAAGATCTTGTTGAAAGCAAACACAAAATAATGAATGCTAATTGTGGTCATGCAATAACGCCACACATACTCACAGATCATCTCTGACTGCCTCAGGGAAGGCCAGGCGGAAAACTAAAGCAATGAGCGTAAATGGAGAATACTTAACTAGTTTAAGATTTGCAGAAGACATCAGAGGAGTTAAAAGAAATGCTCCCTGACCTTAATAGGGAAAGTCTTAATTAGATCTAGAAATGAGTAAAAACAAAATTAATGGTTATTAGTAACATACCAATAAAGCGTTCGTTAATTGAGAACGTGAAGTTTTCCAATAACATGTGAAATATAATTATATACATAAAACATAGCTGTAACGAAGTCGAATACTTATTTCTAGAAGTATTATTATTCTACAGCCTTGTGTGGAGTTCATTAATAAACTGAACCAAGAGTGGATTATTTAAAGGCACACCAACATATGTCGTGCTTGGAATGTGTATTGAGTGAGCAGTAACAAAGGTTAGCAGATCATGTTGTCGCCTGAAGAGATGGGAAGCTGACTGAAGCTGAAGGAGACTTTAAGGTAATACGGAAGACCTGACATCACCAGAGCGATGAGATCGAAAAGTTTTGAGGCAGAACTTGTCAGAGATTGGCACATTGCCGTGACTTGGAAAGTAGGTTGAAAGAGATATTTTTTTAACAGTCTACATTTTGATTATTTTAATGACATCTTGCAACGTGTGTGTGTGTGTGTGTGTGTGTGTGTGTGTGTGTGTGTGTGTGTGTGTGTGTGTGTGTTTGTGTCTGTGTTTCTGTGTGTATCTGTGTATGAGTGTGTTTACTCACAGGAAATTGTCTGCACTAACTTTGTTTGATACATTTTTTAATGACACATATTATATACAAGGGACGCGGCTGACTTTCCCCGTGAATCTTGAAGAAGATGAATAACACCAATAAACTAGGGGAGAGAATGAAGTGTTGCTTTCATCATCATCACAGGTGGAAAACTTTTCAGGAGAGTGAGGGGCGAACGGCGCCCTACGAGGATGGAGCGCGGCAAAATGTCTTGAGCCAGAAGGATGGGCAAGGCAGGCAAGTTTTCGGGAGTATCGTTAGTGCCCGAACTTTTGTGGCCGCTGAATGATGCATGGCCGCCATTTCCCCGTCGTGAAATGGAGACGGTGGCTGGAGGAGGCAGTAAGGCGATTTGCAGGAAGGTGGGAAGAGGCTCCGGGAACATAAGGACGCCAGAGTCTCTTGTGGAGATTTGAGTCATCTTGTCTCTCCGCCTGACCTGTGCTGCACGTCACGAGAGCCCTCTCGTTTAGATATGGTCAAGTGTCAGTAAATAAATGACTTGTTATTTTGACGTTCTTTCACCGCTCTGCCCTTCACTTTCATGCTTTGTAGAACGAGGAAGAAAACTTTAGCCTTTAGTTCAAAATGATGCCTAGCTCTTTTATTCTTTTATTTAATAAGCAGCTTACGTTAGGAAGGCATTTTCATTTTTTACGCTATTTTTGAAAATTGCTCTTGCTCTGAGACGGAGCCTTGCTTCAGCTAACTGAGAGTGGGAAACTTGCGAGCAAACACTAGGTGAGATAGCATTTGTTTCTTGTGCTTTTCCATCATAGCCGTGGTGCGGTAAGAGCTAAACTTTAAATCACATCCCAGAAACGTTCCTCTGACCGGATAAGTAGTCTGGAGGTGTAAGAGGATAAACATGTGGCCGTGTGTTCAGGGCGTAGCGGCCGGAGATTGACTATGTAGCCAAAGTTCTCTTCGTTTTCCGGCCAGCGATCTGACAACACAGGCCGGATCAATCCTAATCGAAGTTTTCCCATTCCGAGAGGCAGAAATGGATATTGTTTTGCATCCCCCAACCACAACCTCACCGGTGAACGCTGTACGGCGACGCATGGAGACAGCCGCAACAGCTCCCACCACGGACATGTGTTGTTCACCGCATGTTACAGCGATCCCATCCCCGCCCTCCATTTTCCCAGCGGCCCGAAACTCTCTCCCGCTGGCACAAACCGCTTCCCCTATACATGTCCTAATCCTTCCCTGTGTACCCTCACTCGTGTACCCTTCCCCTGATCCTCCTCCAACCCCCACCGTGTTCCCTCATCCCTTTCTCTTTCCCCCTTTTCCCCTGCACAGGAGTCATAACACAAGGGTAGTCATCACCAATAGGGGAGAAAGGCTAGTATTTTCTCACAATACTACAGAAACAATAGATTTATTGAGTTTTCTTTTCCTTTTCTATCTTTTAAACCATCCCTCTCTTCCCACACAAACAAACCAACTTTCTCTCTCTCTCTCTCTCTCTCTCTCTCTCTCTCTCTCTCTCTCTCTCTCTCTCTCTCTCTCTCTCTCTCTCTCTCTCTCTCTCTCTCTCTCTCATTGGTAACATTTATTAGGAAGCTATAGCCAAGTCGCATTGTATACTACGTCGCCGTAGTACACCACCATTTTGTCGTTATATTCCAGATTTCTTAGTATTTTTCGTCGACATTAGAGCGGCGACGGTAATTTGCAGTATATCACGAGAGAGGAAGGTTCCGTGGAAGGAATGGATAGAGGAAACGTGACAAAAATAATCTTTTCCTGGGAAGTCTCCCAGGAAACCTGTCTCCCATTCTCTCTCTCTCTCTCTCTCTCTCTCTCTCTCTCTCTCTCTCTCTCTCTCTCTCTCTCTCTCTCTCTCTCTCTCTCTCTCTCTCTCTCTCTCTCTCTCTCTCTCTCTATCTATCTATCTCTCTCTCTTTCTCCATCTAGTATAAGGTACATTTTTTTTCCTCGTCAATCCAATGGTCTCCTCGCGTTAAAAATATAGTGAATTATTCGCAGCATCTCTTCAAAAGTCGCCTCATCCAATGCCGTGTTGTGGACATTGTTCTTTGAGCTAATTTATCTTTCATTGTTTTTTTGTTGTTCCTTATTACATTTCTTTCTTCTCACACTCAGTCATCTCTTTTACAGCTCCCTTCATCCCTCCTCATCTCCCTTTCTCCCATGATCACATCTGA
>NC_059296.1:10399437-10444437 GCF_017591435.1 Portunus trituberculatus
GCTGTCATCGCGCCCGACACGAGTCTTCCTCAGCGTCTCCCACGTCCTCCCTTTCTTCCCCCACCATCACCACCACCACCACCACCACCATCACCAAACCTTCTTGCCTGCTGCACGTCACCGCCACATCTCCACCACCACTCCACACGCCAGTATCTCGCTTTTCCTCTTTCCTCCACTTTTAACTCTCTTTCCTTGTCTTTGCCACTTTCTTTCTCCCTCTTTCATGACTTACATATGTTTACCAATAACAACCCACGCATAAACACACACACTCACACACACACACACACACACACACACACACACACACACACACACACACACACACACACACACACACACACACACACACACACACACACACACACACACACACAGCTAATCTGGCTTTAGGAAGAAAGAGGGAATTTGGTTTTAGATTGAAGGTTAGGGAGACTGAGAGAGGAAAGACGAGAGGAACCATAGAAACAAAACATTGGAGAGGGGGAAAGATGGAGGAATGAATGGGAAGACTCACAATGTGTATGGGGAAGGGATATTGGGAAGGGCAGAGGAGTGCAGAAAGGGAATTGTAATTGAGATACGAGATTGAAAATGCAAAGGGATATGGGTAATTAAAAGGGAAGGTGCAAAGGGGAAGAGACAAGCAGAGTGAAAAGGAAAGAAGAGGGAGGACAGAGAGAAAGGAGAGTTAGAATGTGGATGCGCTAAGGGAAGTGGAGGAAGTGTTGTTGTTGTTTGTGTTGTTGTTATTGTTGATAATAAGGGAATTGGGAGAAGTGTTGTTGTTGTTGTTGTTGTTGTTGTTGTTGTTATTGTTGTTGTTGTTGTCATACCAGCGAGGGTAAGGGACAGATTTACCACCGTTGCCTGCTGACAAAAGCTATTGCCACTATTCATTAATTAGCATATTGGTAATTCGTGGCGTGAACTGTGCTGTAACTCATGCTTGAATTTATTATCATTGTTATCATTATTATTATTATCATTATTATTATTATTATTATTATTATTATTATTATTATTATTATTATTATTATTATTATTATTATCATTATTATTACTGTTGTTATTGCAGATTATTGAATCATCACCATTATCATCAGTAATAATATTGACTGAATTAATACCAGTAGTAGTAGTAGTAGTAGTAGTAGTAGTAGTAGTAGTAGTAGTAGTAGTAGAAGGTAGTAGAAATCCATGTTTATTATGTTTTATTATTTCTATTCCATTGTACCTCTTTCTACATCCATACCATTTCCTCCCCCTATTCCCTTCACATCACTTAAATTTTCCCTTCGTTACCCTTCTTTCCCAACTGTTTTATCCTCACTTTCATATACCTATACCTCCCTTTCTTCCCCATCTTTCCACCCTTCTCCCTTTACCATTCATTCCCCTCTCATCCCACCAGTTATTTTTTTTCCTTTCATCCCTTCCTCCCTTCGTGTCCCCTATCCCGTCCCTTGCCTCACCTGTGTCTGCACTTCCACACGCCCCTCGTTTGACTGCCAATTAGCTGGTGATGTTTTGTCGATACCTGTGACACGTGTCGGGCCGTGTGAGAGATTGTGATTTGCCAGAAGACCTCCCTTATCTGAGAGAGAGAGAGAGAGAGAGAGAGATAGATAGAGAGAGAGAGAGAGAGAGAGAGAGAGAGAGAGAGAGAGAGAGAGAGAGAGAGAGAGAGAGAGAGAGAGAGAGAGAGAGAGAGAGAGAGAGAGAGTGTTAGTCAATCAGGGAGAACACAAATTTCATGTTCACTTTGATCTGTTTTCTTTTTAAGTTTTAGTTTCTTGTGATTCATACTAATTGACGTGTTATTTCTCCATTAATAAGACACAAGTGATTGCCCCATTTAGAATCATTCCTACCAGCATTCTATATTTTCCGCTTGCTGCGCCACATCACCTCCCTCTGCATCCCTGATAAAAATTATACGAATCTTTCCTCAAGGTCAACTTTGATTTTTTTTTTTTTTTTGCCATCATCGACCGTGCGGCGTTTCCGAAATTTAATATTCCATGGGAGAGACTCGAGAGGAAATGGAAATTCCAGGAGTTCCGAGAAAAGATTCAACAGCTCCTGGACGTGATAGACAGATTTTAGATTGAAGGAGGTTGATGGAGAGACACCTTTTTCCGCTTACACTCATCGCTTTGCATATTTCATCAGCTGGAAAACTGTATCTGAGCGGCCGGCCGGAGTGCATTCCAGCTAATACGTTTCTTCAGTCTCCAGAATCATTGAAAAGAATGAAAAGATATTGACAAAACAACTAAACCCGTTGAATGTGAGGGAAAAATTTCAACATGTATTGAAAACGGACTTTTTTTTTATTATATGCAACAAAAGAAAGATAATACAGATAGAGAATTTTCCTTTGATGGTTTTGATGTTGGAAGGTTGATCACAAGTCTTCAGCTCCGAAACCAGGAGGCAAAAATACCTCAACAAAGGTATTTAAAAATGAACGCGGAAGCTTCTATCTTCATTATGATTTTTTATTCCTTTTATTCACAATAAAAAAAACTCTTTCCGTTTGAAGTTATTGACAGACGATGTTTCATTTGTGGCTGCATATACTCTCTCCCTCCTCCCTCCCTCCCTCCCTCCCTTTCTCCCTCTCTTCTTTCTTTCTCCTCTTCCTTGCTTCTTTCGCAACTGGTGAGGAGGATGAAAGTAAGAGAGAGAGAGAGAGAGAGAGAAAGAGAGAGAAGAGGTTGCCAGATATAAGTTTCTCTGCTCATGGCGGTGTGATGGAAGCATGAAGTGGTCTCTCGTGGTGCCACAGCGTATCCTGAGAGTGCCTGAGTTCCCCTGCAGTGATCATAATGCCCACTCTGTGTATCACTTCTGTCCTCAATATTCCAGTGCAGGTATTTGCACCTTAGACTCTGCGCGATAATATTTCGATGTTTCCCTCTCGTGCTGGCGAAGAATAGAAAACTTGTTCGTTCCTCAAGTTTTCCTGCGCCTCAAGGAAACTATTTCGTAAGTTTGATTTTGCTGTTAAGTTGGCGAGCGGCGGGAGTGAGCCGAATAACACCTTGTCATGCATACCACGTTATCGCCATTTCCTCCCGTTGGTGTGCACAGTATGCAGACAACACACGCTCGTAACTCACGCCCGGGAGACTCCTTGGTAATTACTCTTTATTTTCCTACATTGCATTTTGACGAAGAAGAGCCTTAAGTCAGTCTCGCTTCCGTCTCTCGTCTACATTACCGTCTGGGCTGCTTTACTCACTAATAAAGAACACACACACACACACACACACACACACACACACACACACACACACACACACACACACACACACATTCTCTCTCTCTCTCTCTCTCTCTCTCTCTCTCTCTCTCTCTCTCTCTCTCTCTCTCTCTCTCTCTCTCTCTCTCTCTCTCTCTCTCTCTCTCTCTCTCTCTCTCTCTCTCTCTCTCTCTCTCTCTCTCTCACACACACACACACACACACACACACACACACACACACACACACACACACACACACACACACACACACACACACACACACACACACACACACACACACACACACACACACACACACACACACACAGAGCACCGCTCCCACCATCACCACACTTTTGGAGCCACGGGAGGAAATCATATCTCATTCCGAGGGTAAAAATTAACATTCCCTGAGACCTGAGCTACCTGGGGGCACATTTGGGGCCATTCCACACCTCCCTCACGTCACCACAATAGATCACAATGAGTGTCTCCCTCTCCCCTGTCTATTGCCCTCCCGCTCTCTTACTTAGCTCTGCCCTGGAAACAAAAATAGTAAGCCAGCCTCCCGGTTTTCCGACGAAGAGATTTGAAAAAAATTTAAAAAAAACGTGCGAAGGGAAGTCGTAGTTCCGAAGACTGTAAAAATTCAATTTCTCTTCAACGGCAGCGCCACGCCTCTGAGGATTCCCATATTTGGTGTTAAATAATATTAATGGGTTGTGTGTGTGTGTGTTTGGGGGGATGGGGAGTTGAGTGGCTTATGGATCTCTCTCTCTCTCTCTCTCTCTCTCTCTCTCTCTCTCTCTCTCTCTCTCTCTCTCTCTCTCTCTCTCACACATGTATGCAGGAGGCGGCGAGACATGCGTCACACTCCGCTAGGGCCTCGCCGCTCCCTGTATCACTTCCACTCGCAAAAAATGCATCTCAGCCGCCATCCTCTTCTCTACGTCTATCTCTCCTTTCTCTTTTTTTTCTGCATATATGCCTTTTTTTTATTTTTCTCCATTGTTTTCTTTCACTAAAATGCATTCCTGCCATTATCTTCCTTACTTGTATTCATCCTCATATTCTCTTCTTCGATTATTTGTCACCGTCTCCTCTATTTCCACTCACCTTCCTTTCCCTCCTTTTTTCTCTCCTGCGTCTGTGTCTTCTCTGCTTTTTCTCCGTCCTCTTTGCTCTCTAAAATGAATCCTTGCCACCATTTTCCTCGCCTCTGTTCGTCCTTATCCTTCTTTCTTCACTTCTTCAGTTATTTTGGCTTCATGTCCTCCTCACTTTCTTGCTCCACGCACTATTTTTTCGTATTCATAAATGAAAAGGAAAGCCAGCAGGAGATGTCTCGTGGATTCCGACGATAATTCATGCTATTTTGAGAGCATTTCTTATGACTGGAGCGTCGCTTTGCATTAGCGACCCAGTTCATCGGAAGAAATGTGGCAATCGCTCAAGAATATTTCCCTTAGTTGAGGTCAGTGCGAATGATTGAAAATATCTATCATTGCGTGGTGGGAAGAGAAAGAGAAAGTGTGTGTGTAGGAGAGAGAGAGAGAGAGAGAGAGAGAGAGAGAGAGAGAGAGAGAGAGAGAGAGAGAGAGAGAGAGAGAATGTGCAGGGTAGAGATAAGACGACGAAATTCTGACGTCCATTTGAGTTTCGCTTAGGATCCGATGATAAAATGCTACAGCGAGTCCATTTGCCCGGAGGGGAGTGGATATGCCGGTGTCAGATCCCGGTGACAGGCATGCGCTAGCTGCTCTGAGACCTACACAGACACAGAGACATCCCCCTGGAGGCATAACAGTGAATGCAACGTTTTATTTTTATTTTTATGCATGAAATAAGTGTTTGCTCAAGGAGAGTAAGACGACAAAAAGAAAAAAATAAGAAACCGGTATCTGTAACTCCTTTGAGAGAAAACGAAGACATTGTCAGCTTAGTTCCAGAAATGCCTCGAACATTCCTTCTTAAAGGAGACCAAATAGTACAGTAAAGTGAGAAAAAAGCAGACCAAAAGCTGGGTATTACGTATTTCACGCATATACTCACCTCCTTTTCGCCCCAAACATTCTGGCACTGCATCGTGCTATTCATCGTATTTAGTGGCCATCGCCTTTCAAGTTTCCCAGAATTTCACTCCTAGATCCTCCCTTTGGTGTCACCTTACATTTCCTATTGGTTTCTGTTCCCTCTATTATACAGAAATATAGGTCGATAACTTTCTCCACACTCCTCCCTTCCCTTGTCTCACTGCGAGGCTTCCACCGATCTATACATTTTTTCCTCTTTCGTACCTCTTTTCAATTACTCTAAAATACCGACCGAATCGCAGCGTGGCACATGTCGCCGCCAGATTGAGTCGGAAGGAGGGCCATTAGTTCGTATTATTTCCTGGCTCGCTGTTCTCCGCGTGAACGTAAAGTATCCTGGACAAAAAGTCAACTTCTCTTCCTCTTCTGGCAGCTGGACGGTGGCTGTCTGTGTCGCGAGACGAGGAGAAGGTAGATGAGAAAGGGAGGTAAGAAGAGGGGAGAAGAGGGGAGAAGACGGAGTGATATGGGCGTTAAGGGCATGTAGTTAGGGAAAAGGGAGCCCCTGATTGCACCACTCTTCATGGGGTGCACGGCAAGCCATCATCTGTAGTGCAATAAGAGAGGTTTTCACTTATCTCTTGTGTTAATGATGAAAAATGAGGACCATCGTTTGAATTATTATAAGTAAGAAAGCTGCCACGATTCCCCTAACTTTGATTTTTCTTTCCCTATTTTTACTTTTTTTTGTTTCGTTTGGGTTCGTAAAAGTAAGAAATGGTCCCTTTTTAACACTTTTTACAAACGCAGCAACTTTTGCGCCCTGGAGACACATATGGACGAGTATCATTTAATTTACAGACAACAAAATCTGTAACTCGACTTGATCTCAGCGTTGGGCGAGGCAGCCACTCTTTCTGGACAAGATGTAGACGTTTTCCTTTCTTCTTTTTCCTCCTCCTCCTTCTCTTCCTCCTCCTCCTTCTCCTCCGTTCTTCAAGACGAGGAATGAGAAGGGTTCTTGCCTCAGGGCTGCCCGGAAGGCGTCACACAATAGCGCCGAGGACTCACGCCGCCGCCGCTTTCTTGTCATTACCCTCGGCGTGGCATAGTCTCTCCTAGTATCTTTATTAGCATTATTATTATTATTATCATTATTATTATATTATTATTATTATTATTATTATTATTATTATTATTATTGTTATTGTACTAGAAGTAAGAACAGTTGAAATAATAAGATATATAGATAGGAGTGCCAACAATAATACTGTTTTTTTTCTTTTCTATATTTTTCCGGCTCCTCCTCCTTCTCGTCCTCCTCCTCCTCCTCCTCCTCCTCCTCCTTCTCCTCTTCCTCCTCTTCTTACTCACACAACGTAAATACACGGTGTAGTATGTTTTGCTTTTTCTTTTTTGTTTAAGGTATTGCTTGGCTCGGTGGTACAAGCGAGACATAGAAGTAAATTAAAAGTACAATGTCGGTGAGTGATTATACTTTGTAAAATCCGCGGTCCCGGTCTTCGTAAGCGACCGTCTGGGGAGAAAAATTCTTTGAAACTCCCACTGACTTAATCCGTCGCAATAACCAAAGTTTTAAGGAAAGTTGAAAGTCTTTATTGCCTCTGGAAGGTTCTCTTGTGTTTAATGGTTTCAGATTTTTGTTTTATTACTTCGAAAACATTGGTTGACGCTCCGCCGTGCTCGTCGATGTGTGTGTGTGTGTGTGTGTGTGTGTGTGTGAGTGGATGGGTGGGTGCGCGGTACTTCTAACTACTATCCTATATAAAAATCTCGTTTCTACGTAGCTCTATATCTACTTCTTCTAATACTACTACTACTACTACTACTGCTACTACTACTACTACTACTACTACTACTACTACTACTACTACTACTACTACTACTACCACTACTACTACTACTACTACTACTACTACTACTACTACTACTACTACTACTACTACTACTATTACTACTGCAACTACTACTACTACTACTACTACTACTACTCTTATCACCTCCATCTCGACAACTTTTATTATTACCATCACAACAAATACTACTACAACTTATATCACACTACTTTATCACAGCTCTTGTTACTGTCACTACTTCCTACCACCACCTAGCACCACCATCACGTCCGCCACCCTCATTACAATCACCACCGCGCTGTCCGTCACTCAAGGGAGAGGAACACAGAAGGGAGGCGACACGAGCGGCTTAGGTACTACTGGACTTGAATGGGCGATGGTCAGCCTGGGAATACCAAGCAGTTCGGTCAAACGTGCCGAGTTTTTTCCACCCTCCCCGTCCTTCCTTCCCTCAGCCTCTTATTACTCGCGACTTATTGCATTGTTCCCCTCCGGCCGGACTTCACACTCGCCTCTTATTGAGACATGACAGCCTGGCCCTCCCGCAGCCATGTTACTGGAGGAGAGAGGGACCAGTCTTTTTTTTCTTTCTTTTTCTCATCTTCTTTGTTTCACGGTGTTTGGTTTAGTTTTGTTTTGGACAATGTTTTTATGTGATTGGCGTGATTGTATCGCTGAGAGAGAGAGAGAGAGAGAGAGAGAGAGAGAGAGAGAGAGAGAGAGAGAGGAAGAAAATTGTAATAAGATAGATGAGTAGTGAGTTCAAGTGAATATTAAATAAAATTGAACACGAAGAAATACAATGCAGTGTAAGAAAAAATCGATAAAGCAAAAAAAAAATAATAATTTGAGAAAACTTATCACACTTCGCCTCTCATCTTCAAAAAAAAAAAAGTCCACGAGAGTATCAAATTGCTTAATAGTTCATCGTTGAATGTCGTTATGTGTAGTCCTCCTGTATGTATTGGAAACTATTCACAGTTATATGTCTAAAGAAAATGTACCCTTTGTTCAATTCTAATGTCAAAACTTCATATATGTAAAAACTTCATTTGTAAAATAAATAACGTCTAATAAAACGTAACTGTTAAATTTCGTCTGTTATACAATCAAACTAATGTCGAATTTTAATCCCTTGAATACCATGACGCGTTTTCGTATTCATTCTGGTTATTATTTGGTGGCTTGAGAAACTTATGTGGGGATAAGAATAATGAAGATTCTACCCATTAAACTTTTGACCTCCATAGACTCTTCCTAATGTAAATAAAATCACACCCCAAAACTCATGGTAGAAATGCGTTCCAGGACTGAACGGGTTAATATCAACAAATATTGTTTATAATTCCCCTCTAAAAGCAAGGAAAGGCCATTAACACTTGATCAAGAGGCGAGTCAGGAAGCAACCGGAAGCCGAGCGAGAGTTAATAGCAATCGTAAACGTAATTATAATTGGGTGGCCTGCTTTATGCACGTAATTAGGCGTCTTGCGCGGCTCCTCCCCTCAAGTAGTGCCAATGTAAGGACCGCCAGCTAATTATCTCATAACACAGGTGCGCTTGTCATGTGCCTGCTGCATTTCTCTGCGTCCTTGTAGGGTGACACACACACACACACACACACACACACACACACACACACACACACACACACACACACACACACACACACACACACACACACACACACACACACACACACACACACACACACACACACACACACACACACACACACACACACACACACACACACACACACACACACACACACACACACACACACACACACACACACACACATACATACACATATTAGTTCCAATAATTTATAAGATATGCAGGGAAATTAACTATAAGATCATCTCGCTTACGAAAATGTGTATCTCACAATCTATTTATATACTTATTTTCTGTTTACATAGTTTTCAAAGAGAGAGAGAAAGAGAGAGAGAGAGAGAGAGAGAGAGAGAGAGAGAGAGAGAGAGAGAGAGAGAGAGAGAGAGAGAGAGAGAGAGAGAGAACAAATAAAAAGGAAGAACTCTCCCAAGCAGCTGTATGTCTTCCCAAACTGCTGGAATATATTCGTGGATTATGTCTGCATTTCCGAGGCTGGTAGTTACACCCTCTCAGCCTCGCCTCGCTTCGCCTCCGGGCAGCCTTTGACCCTCCTGTGTTCCCCCTTTGACGGTAAATGACCCGACTTGGTGTGCACGGCCTCTTGGGGCAGAGGAGGCGCCGCCCCTGAGGTCATCCACTTCCTGGAAAGTTGTAACACATCCCCGAGAATCACAGTTCCTCCTCCTCCTCCTCCTCCTCCTCCTCCTCCTCCTCCTCCTTCTCCTTCTCCTCCTCCACCTCCTCCTCTTCCTCCTGCTCTTCCTCCTCCTCTGCTCTCTCTTTACTTTTTCCACCATTATTTCTGTTTGTATATTATTTTATTCTTATTATCTGCCTTTCACGTGTTTTGCTAGTTTCCTTTCTTCGTAGTCTTCACCGTTTCCGCTGCTGTCTGAGTGGTAGTAATAGTAGTAGTAATGCACATGTCACTGATCTCCGTACCTTTTAACTTTTTCCCTTTATGTCTTACATACAATTCAAATTTATCTTCTCATATTATTTTTGCTGTGTTATATTTCTTCATCACTCCATACACCCTGTTCTACTTTTGGTAAAAACAATATCTTCGTTTCTCGGCTATCCAGGTATACTTACATTATTTATGAAGGAGCCATACGTATAGATACTAGTCCTTCACAGCACATTTTTGACAATGTCATACGTTTTCTTTGCTTGACTGAGTTTTTGTGTATTTCCAAACGTAAGGTATTGAATAAAAACAAGACCATAGGGCCTGAGCGGCCACGCCCGACGTGGCCGAACGTCCAAAGTAAACAGGCAGGAGAGTAAGGCCATTAAGGGAGCTAATGAAAATGTTCATTGCATTGTTTCTCACCTGCAAGTGGGCCAGTAACGAGGTAAGCCGGAAGGTTCTGGTGTAAATGAAGATCTTAACGATAGCCTAGACTCCCTTGTTCCTCCCGCAACACGCGATGGGTGGATTTTGTTTTTATTCTAACCGAGCTTAAATGTGACGACATTTTGGCTCTGCCTGAGTGCCAATTTTACCGCACATTTACCTCTTCTGGTGCATCTGTAGCTTTTTGATAATCCTGTATTTTTTTTTTTTTTTTTTTTGCATTGATAAAAGTTGTCTTGTATGTACCTGGAGCACTTCTGCTGCACGTGAAACATTTCTGCGGCAAGGAGATTGAAATACATCGGACAGGTATCTTAATAATCATTAACTCAACTGCCGGCTGAGCTTTTCCACAGTTTCAAACTCCCCTAATCCTTTTTCTTCTGGATCTAACTAACATATTTCTTATAAATTCCACACTCTCTATATATATATATATATATATATATATATATATATATATATATATATATATATATATATATATATATATCGATAGATAGATAGATAGATAGATAGATAGATAGATAGATAGATAGATAGATAGATAGATAGATAGATAGATAGATAGATAGATAGATAGATGGATAGATAGATAGATAGATATATATATATATATATATATATATATATATATATATATATATATATATATATATATATATATATATATATATATATATATATATATATATATATATATATATATATATATATATATATATATATATATATATATATATATATATATATATATATATATATATATATTCAGGCATCCACTCTTCATCGAATGAACAGAAATACTGAAATGCATATCAAAGATCGAGAGCCTCAACCCTCCTTCACAAGAGAGCATCCCGCTTGCTTTACCTTTACTGTTCTGACTAAAATATTCAGGGGACACAGTACCACGTCTGTCAAAGTGTTTCCCGGCGGGGTGCCGTTGTATCATTCACAAGCCGTTAAGAGACCACAGTATCAAAGTTACATGAGCACGCGGACTGCCCTGAAACGCATCAGGTTCCCTCAAGATTCGAGCAGGACTTGTTCTCTGACCCTCGCGAGTCCAGCATTCCCAAGGGTGACGCTCCGCTGCAAACGATAACCGCAACCTCCGTCACTCAAAATTCGACAAAAGGATCTTAGAAATCAAATCCCTTCCGCTGGCCGTTCATCTTCCATGTGTGGTGATCAGAGGTCAGCTGCATCAGAGGGACACCCAGGTTCTGATGTGTTGACCACGATCACCCAGGTAGTAAGAAGGACAGGAGGGGGAGGTGAAAATAAGTAAGATGACTGGAATAGGGGTTGATACGTATGTGTGTGTGTGTGTGTGTGTGTGTGTGTGTGTGTGTGTGTGTGTGTGTGTGTGTGTGTGTGTGTGTGTTATGCGTGTGTGTGTCTTTGTGTGTTCGCGCTCGCGTGAAGAGAAGGAGAGAGAGAGAGAGAGAGAGAGAGAGAGAGAGAGAGAGAGAGAGAGAGAGAGAGAGAGAGGAAAGGAGAGGAGAGCGAGGGGTAAGGGTGAAGCACACTACAACACACAGCGACATACTATATCACACTGACAAACATTTATACGAACTGGAGTAAGCCATCATAACTTTCCCATATAAATCGATATTCCTGTCTTTGAGCCTTACACCACCACCACCACCACCACCACCACCACCACCACCATCACCACCCAAAGCCACACGGGGTAAAACTGCTTACTCCAGCTTCCATTCATACCCGGAACCATTTCTTGTCAAACTTGGAAAAACTCATTATTTTCACCCCTCCAATTGAAAGCGCCGTTAGCCTAAAGGAGGAGGAAAGTTTCCTTCCTACCTGCCCGGGATAATGGTAACTTCCACGTGTTAATTAGGAGTACCTGCGGGAAGCGCCTTTGAGGAAGGGTGGCCATGTTGGGACAGCGCCTCTTGCCTTGTGCTGCTGATGAGGTGTGTGTGTGTGTGTGTGTGTGTGTGTGTGTGTGTGTGTGTGTGTGTCTCTGGGTGTGTGTGTGTGTGTGTGTGTGTGTGTGTGTGTGTGTGTGTGTGTGTGTCTGTGTGTGTGTGCGTGTGCGTGCATTTGTGTTAATGGGAGAAGCTACTATGAGTCATATTTTGAAAGAATTGTGTGCCTTACATTTACTACTTTCAAAAAGCTCTAGATAATATTACACATATTCTTCCAATATATTTTGTGCAGTTCTTCTCAAAAATTAATAAGATTTTCCCCTTATTAAAAAGTAAAACTATCTCAGGATAATACAAGTTAACGGGGGATGGTAACTAGATACAGGTAATGTATTTTTTTCTGTATTTTTTCCCTCCCCAATAAAATACACACCAACATCCACACCAACCACCCTCCCACCCACACGAACACCGCCTCCTCCCATACACACACATTCCTCCTAAGAGTTATAATAGCTATACAGGGCCTATAATGTGAAGTTTTTATGTGATGGTCCTCCCGCTTCCCATCGTTGGCACCATAACCTCCCAGTGAAAGACTCCAAATGTAAGCAGCACGACAGAGTTAAAAAGTGTTACAGTGACCATTAAACAGTGAGTAGTGTACAGGACACACACACACACACACACACACACACACACACACACACACACACACACACACACACACACACACAGAATAGGCCGAAAGATTCCTAGAAAGGGAACATAACACAATTGATTAGATACATTGATTCAAACATAAATACTTGGGTAGAGAGAGAGAGAGAGAGAGAGAGAGAGAGAGAGAGAGAGAGAGAGACCCATGGCTCTTGCTTAAAAACATGAGAGTATCTGTGGTTAGTGATAATTTGTGCAAATGAATGGTAATTTTGGAGCAGGTGAATATCTCCCTCGCCTCTGGGCCCGCTGGGAGAGTTGCTTCTTGTGATGCTGAGAGATGCTGGCTATTAAGGTACATAATCCAGGTGTGCCGCTGCCTCAGGTACATGAAATGATATAAGGTGTAACGCACTACCAATGGCTTTGCTTAGAATCTTCTCCCTTGGCATCCAGGAAGTGCCAACAATGTTTCAACCTCTTAAGTACCGTGACACGCTTCTATATTCTTTAAGCTACTATTTTTCTATTTAATACAGTCTGAAAAACTTATATTGGGGATTGGGCCAGTGAAGCCTCTGGCCATTAATGTTTTGACCTCCATAGACACTTTCTAATTCAAATAAAATTGTCTACTCACACCCAAAATTCATGGTACTGAAGGGGTTAGTTATTTGTGCTTATCTGTATTGTTTCTTGTCTCTGATTGGGCTGAATTGTATCAGTTTTGTGATGTATAGTTTGGTAAATTCAAAAACATTTTTAATTTTACCAGTAAAGTATATATATATATATATATATATATATATATATATATATATATATATATATATATATATATATATATATATATATATATATATTTTTTTTTTTTTTTTTTTTTTTTTTTGCTGGTTGAGGAGAGATGTGCATATAAGTCATGCAAAGTATTGGTATTCTTATTTGCATAACTCGATCTGTTAACCCTTTTATGACTGATTTTTTTCGATTTTTTTTTTTTTAGCCTTTTTTCCATAGATGTTTTACAGAAAAAAAGAGGAAAGAATCTAATTACATTTAATTATATTTTTAGTAACAAACTGAATTGCCATCTTGTAACCTTAATAGTACGATTAATTTCTGTTTCCCAGTACATCCGTGACGAGCGTGATGCCGTGAAATCAATTAGACCAAGAAAGATTAATTGGTAAGACAAGTCACGTTAATATGAAACTGTGCGAAAATTCATTACTTAATTGTTACCCAGCTAAGATGTAATCTGTGGTGTTCGGAAACATAATTAAGAAAAGAAAAATCACATATACAATTACAGATAGATGAGAATAACAACTTGAAATGAACAAAATAACGGAAAGCCATATTAAGTTATGAAGCAGAGCGCCTTCGAGTAGGTATGTGTTCTGATATGCCATTATTTCTTATTTGCATTTTTCCACTTATTTTATTATTGCATTCAACTCGTCAAGTCCACCAATATGAATAATTCCAAATGAAAAAAATATTAGATAACCACAAAGTTCCTCAGGCACATAAGTGATTTACAAATAAGTAAAATGTGACATCATATTTGCATTTTCTATAAGGTAAATATAGCAATTATCATTCTCTCCGGACTTACGACTCGTTTTATCTCCGTTGCGTCTGGGCTCAGGTCACGCCAGGGAAAAAAAAGGTAATAGGGATGATGAGATTGTTAAAAAAATTACATAGGAGACATTTTCTGCGAAGGAGGAAAACTACACCACGATTAATTCACGGTAGAAGCCGCTAAGGAGAATCTCGGGGAAAGATGTTATGGTGTAGGGAGAAGATAGAGGAGGAGGAAGAGGGAGAGGAGGAGGAGGAGGGAATGAGGAAATTTCCAGGAACTGAAGGAAGAGTATAATGAAACGACGGAGAGAGGGAGGAAAAGTGGAGGTGAGGATATATGAGAGAGAGAGAGAGAGAGAGAGAGAGAGAGAGAGAGAGAGAGAGAGAGAGAGAGAGAGAGAGAGAGAGAGAGAGAGAGAGAGAGAGAGAGAGAGAGAGAGAGAGAGAGAATCCACACAGACTGGAACAGATATTCACACACATTGACTCTGCTGCCTGAATAAATGAATCACTGAATGAAGGAGGCAAGGACTGAGAGACAAAAGAGGAATGAAGAGGAAGAATGAATATCTTTCGGAAGAAACGTGGAAAGTGAAAGACAATGAGGTCAATCAATAGGGCCAAAGGAAGGAGGAGAAGGAGGAACAACAGCAGCAGCGGGAAGAAGAGGAAGAGGAAGATTGAGTAAACTTGAGAGGAAGAAAAACTAAAAGTACAGTCGAGAGTAATTAGTTGGCGCAGGTATATCTAGGGTTAAAAGTTTGCCCCATTGTTCTTTCGTCCCTGTAGGACCTAAGTTTTCCATTCCCTATTTTATTCATAATGAGTCCAGCAGCGTGGCCCACAGGCTTCTGTTACCACTTGACTATTCAGTGCCCGCTCCCGCTGCTGCTGCTTTTCCTCCTCCTCCTCCTCCTCCTCCTCCTCCTCCTCCTCCTCCTCCTCCTCCTCCTCCTCCTCTTCTTGCCGCTGATGCTGCTGCTGTTACTTGAGCTGCTGCTGGTCATAGTTGTACTGCTTACGTTGCCATTTATGTTATTGCTTTTCTGTTTTTATCAATGTTATCACTATTTCTAAATTACTGTTATTGCTGCTATTACCACTACTGCTACTACTACTACTACTACTACTACTACTACTACTACTACTACTACTACTACTACTACTACTACTACTACGAAGACCACCACCACTACTCCAACACCACCACCACTCCACCACCACCACCACTCCAACACCACCACCACTCCACCACCATCACCACTCTTAATTCCTACTACAGCTGCTAACTTCTACAAGTGTTACAATTAGTACTGCTGGTCCTAACCACTTCTACAACAATTAATGTCACTGCTGCGAACTCCATCTGTGTTAAAGTATCTTTTTTTTTTTATCTCATTCTCTCTCTCTCTGGAATCCGTAGCTCGGTCGTCACGCCGGAGACTGAGAGAGAGGAGGCGTGCATGGGTCACGGCGGTAGAGGTGGCTGGCCGTGTGAGTAGGGCGCTGACAGACTTACGGGTGGAGGCACGAGAGAAAAGTGCAGGTCGCGTGTGGGAAGGTGACAAGCGGACGTGTCAGAGGGTGGAGGACGGGACGGCGCGGCACCAGAGCATTAACCAAGAATAGGATCAAATCATAACTGCGGGGAATGCCATAACTTCTGGCTTATGGAGCACAGTCTGTTGGCGCCGGCGACATCAACAACACATTCTCCTCACTCTAATGCGACGCTACACAACACCCTCACGCCTTACGACACCATCAGGCCACACCATCCCGGCACACCATCTGCCGCTACCGGAGGAAGTACAACGACTCTGGGTAATCAAATCCTTCCAAGGCGAGAAGACAAGGAAGTTTAGATGTAAAATGTTGGTGATAAAGCCGTGTTTCTGCCATTCCCAGGACACAAGTCAGAGGCTGCAGCGCCATCATGGATGAATTTACGACCTGCCGCCATGTGTGTAATGTCTCAACTGGACCCACCCGACTCGATCCCCGCCCACCTCACCCTTCCCCACCTCTATAATCCACTTCGCATCTGTATCCCTGGTGCCACATCCCGGGCCACAACTCTTACACTCGTTTTTTTTCTCTCCATCACTCACCTACCCCGGCTCTTTCCTCTGCCCTTTCCTCATACTCTAACTTTTTTTCAGTTCCATTTTGTGCACTATGGGACCTCCTCCCCCGCCGCATCTTGCCTCCTCCCCCTAAACTCTCCCTCCCTCTTTCGTCTCCGACACGACCCTCATTCCCAGTCAGCCTTACCACACTCAACCTCTGCATTGCCCGCTGGGGACCACAAGAAGGGTGCGCCGCTTCCCAGGCTGGTTATGTAATTATCCAATTATCATAATTTATAATAAGCCGGTGCGTCCAGTGGGAATACTGAGGGTGAAAACAAGCCGAGTCCTTATCGGGGTTGTCCCTGCGCGAGGCAGCCGCGAGATTAATGGAGCGTTGGCTTGCACGTGGGTTTGCCCTGGGACGGAAATATTGTGCCCCAGGGACAAGGTGTGTTTGTCGCCCTCAGTCTGCTATCCACGGGGCTGGAGGGGCATAGGGTGGCAGGCAGGCGTCTTCACCGAGCCGTGGTGCAACAAAGTTCCTCCATTGCAGGCCTGCGGGTTTCCGTGTGGCCGTGAAGTGCCACTGCCCTCAGGGACGTCAACTACTTCTCATGTCGTTGTCACGTCACACTCACCGCACGCACCGCGACTTTGGTTCAGTCCTGGTGCGTGTTCAGTACCGTTGAAGCTCGGTGCTCGAATCTTCACGACTCACTGACTTTAGCGTCGCACGCACACACAAACACTTCCATTTGTCACGGCGGCCATGACACGAACCCTCACGACCCCCTCCCTCCTTTCTCACTTTCCTTGTTCCTTTTCTTGTAAGAGGAATATGTAATTGCTCTTTATGTTAAAACTGTCCGTAATATTTTTGTTGTATAGCTGTTTCATCTCTCCGTCATTGGGAGACATTTGGGTAATGACTGATTTTAGTTTTATTGTGAAAGTTTAGTTGTTTGTATGAGTTTCAATTAATTTATTTCAGGAAATGAACGAATAAATGTTGCATGTGTTTATGCCATAATTTGTTTGTGCAAGGGAAAGGGATAATGATCTTGTGCCTTTGTAAGGAAGGAGGAGATACAAGTTCCCACAGTTAGTGTCCCTTTACCTGGTGTTGGCGTGAGTGACACCACCACTACCTGACACAATGGCAGGTATTGGCAGGAACTCCTTCACCATAATAGTTCCCACAGTTGTGAAAAAAAAGTTCAGGTCCAGCAAGAAACGGGAATTACAGACCAAGAACCGATAATTCTCTCATTATTGTCGCTTCGTCCGGTCTTTATGAAACGAAAAGCACTTTGCATAATTCACTTGCATTATGAACCTTAATTGCTGGTATGAAGTCGCAAAGTTTAGCGAGACAGCCCATTAGGAGTAAGTAGCACAGCACCGGCGGGTAAAAGTGTGCTCGTCAGTTACTCCCTCACTTCCTTACAGCACGCGACGCCCTTCTCTTATACACTCACCGGCAAGATATTCACCGGCCGGGCTAAGTGATGGCCCTCACATCGACCTGCTCTCATTCCCTGTGTTTCATAAGGAGCTGGGTTTTCTTTTATCCCAACCTGTTCTTCCCCGCGTCTCCTTGTCCCCAGCTGCGCACCGCTGCTAGAGGCGTGATTGCACAGGGACTTACAGATAAGCTACGTTTTACCCCACTAAATAAAGGCCTCTTTTTTGTTTCCCAGCAGTATTCCTTACAATTTTCATGATGAATAGGTTGTCAGACATTTATAGTTCTCTGCGTAAAGAAAAAGTTTCTCTCTCTCTCTCTCTCTCTCTCTCTCTCTCTCTCTCTCTCTCTCTCTCTCTCTCTCTCTCTCTCTCTCTCTCTCTCTCTCTCTCTCTCTCTCTCTCTCTCTCTCTCTCTCTCTCTCTCTCTCTCTCTCTCTCTCTTATATGATGAAGCCCTTCCCTTGCTACGACAGTAGAGGGTATAGAAAAATTGTCAGTGAACCTATTGTTAAACCAAATTTAAAAGATTACATGGTCGAAAATTTATTCATTATTCACAATGGTGTTTTTTGTCCTTCCAAAGCTGAATAGATGGTAAAGTTGTAGCACATTAAGTGGAGACGTTGCCCAGTTCTTTAGCAAACTGGTGTAGTTTTGTGTCTTTGGGTCGTGAGTGATATCATGAAGCAGTTGAAACTTCTGAAGACTAAGCTGTGCAGTGGTTGTACTGTATGCCTTATCACCAGACGAATAAGGTAATAAGTCTTCATGGATTCGTAGATGCATGCAATTATGAAATGACAAACCCAGATATAACTCCATTCGAGCTGTAGTGCACCATTGCCTGTCTAGCTCTTCATCATCCTGTGCTTACATGCCAGGCGATGAGGGAGCTGTTAGAGGCAAGAGCAGATCGATGTTGTGCTCCTGACGATAGTGGTGGTCACGTGTAGAGGCAAGAGACATTGCTCTCCGAACACAAATTGGATACGGTATAAAGCATCTGCTCCTCGTCATTATCCTCATTCTCTTAAATTTATGTCTGGCAAATGCTCCAAGCCAGACGGCCTTGTTAGCAGCAACGCCTCTCTGTCTTGACTCGTTGTGGTCAGCACCATAAATATCTCAGCTACCGCCTTCCTTTTTAAACACAAACACACACACACACACACACACACACACACACACACACACACACACTTTTCTGTGCGTATCGTACCACAAATTCTCTGCCACGGTGAAGATCCCGCTGAGAGTCTGCATGGGCAACTCCTGAAGGCACGACCTAATGGCTGGAAAATCAGGAGGCCGCAGATAAAGTCCGCCTTGCCTAGCAGTCTTTTGGCGAGCGAGGGATCGAATTGATCTGTCTGATGAATTTTGTCAGGTCAGTTTCTGGCGTCCTGCATCACGCTTGTCTGTCTGTGGCCAGCGATGCCTCGATCAGCTCTGATTGGATTAAATCAATCAAGGGTCGCTGGCGGTCGGACGGGGCCAGGAATAGGCAAATGAATGAAGTTAGCCAACCAATCGCTCGGCAAGAGAGAAAATTCATCAGGTAATGGTTGCCTGGCGAGTTCTGTGAGAAATTCTTCCTTCTGCGTCTCGAGGGAGATGGTTGAAGGCGATAGTGTCTGTCTGGTGTCTGCTGTGTGGGCAGCTGCGTTCGTCCGGGGTGACATGTGCTGCTGCAGAGCCTGGGGTGCACCATGACCAACCACAAGTCCTACTGTCTGTGTTGTGAGCAGGGCACACTGCTCTTACCCATGCTTACTTGTAAAGAGTATCGAACTTTGATATTCTATATTTTTTTTTCCTTATAAAAGGTTTATTATTTTTTTCCTATGTTGTAGAATGCATATATTGCCTTAAGCATGAGAGTGCACATGGACTATTAAATTTTAACAAGAATTGTCCTTCGAAAAGGAAATTGTACAGTGGAACTGCCCTGAATTACCTTGCTCATAAACTGTGTGATTGGATAAAAGTTTGTTGTAAGCTTCGAAAATCACTCAATAGTGGAAATAAAACAAATTTTTCGTATATTTTTAGCTGACCTTTCGCCTCAGGTTAATTCGTAAATGCGTAAACGACATGCCTCTGCCGCGCTAGAGCATGACAACATCAGGGAGAAACGAAAAGTAAAAAAAGAAAAAATCAATGGACCGCGTGACGGGAAAGAGAAGAGGATCAGGTCGGGGAAAATAAAAACCGAGTGTTAAAAGCAGGTTGAGCTGGCCAGAGTTGTTCATATCAAAGGTTCGCGGTGTTGGCACGACGTTTGGGAAGGAATGTGTAGTGTTTCAGCAAAAGAAGGAAATTAAAGAGCTTGGAACACTCACGGGATTATTTTGATATGTTAGCGAGGATGGTGGGATATGCTCACCAGCAGATTTTGTTTAGGTCATTATTCCTCCTTCCTTTCTCGCCTTTATTTCCCCTTATTATCTGTTCTTCCTCTTCTCGCTACTAAAGGAACGATGCTAACCTCCATCTGTTTTCTTTTCCTTTACTTTCTCTTCATTTCTTTCCTCTAAATGAATATTGTAGGTGTTTTCGTCATTTTTCTTACTACCTTAACTTCCTTCCACTCCAAAAGAGTTACGTTCATCTCCTCTTATACTCATACTCCTCCATATTTCTCTTCTCGCAAGTCATATTCATCATTACTTCCCATTGCTTCCCTCCCGTGCTCATCTCCGTCATTCTTGCTTGCCTTCCTCTCTCCTCTCCGTTTCTCCATAAAGGTGCCGTCGCTTACATACTCGAGAATATGAAAAGGCTCACTCAATTAACATGCATTTAAAATAGAGGTGTTGCGAGGGCCGCTGTGTGAGCCACTGCTTAGCGTTAATGGCCGCTGTAATCCCTGCTGCAGCTTCCCCGGCTCGTGCCTCGCTTCTGGGGATTGTATCAAGAAGCAACCGCGTTATTGTGCGCAGCTGAGACTTGTAATGGCGGCATCGACGGTCGTTGATGACGGAGGCAGAGGTTATTTTTTTCTCTCTCTCTCTCTCTCTCTCCTCTTCTCACTCACCAGCTTTTTTTTTTTTTTTGGGGGGTGGGATGAGCAGGGGGCAGATCTCTGTGCTCGCCTGTGTGTGTGTGTGTGTGTGTGTGTGTTTGTGTGTGCATGCTAATGTCCTTGTTTGTTTGGGTTCCTCCTGATTTGTATTTGTGAGAAAGAGAACTGTCATTTCAACTCTCATAATCACCCACGTAAATGGTTAAGTGGATATTTTCCTTCCCTCGTCTTGATAACCTTGAGGTTTCCTTCACACTGGTCTGAACAAGCCTGCACAGCCACGCCCAGTCCTTCAATGTTTCAGCGACACCCCTATATCTTCCTTACCATTCCCGCCCCTCTTCCCTAGCTGCGCGTTATCTATAGGCTGTAAGGTGGCGTGTGTGTTGACATGTCCTTTGAGATTGTTGGTGCAAATTATGCTGCCCAAGATTGGGTTACATGACACTTGCAGTTGAGTGCAAGATTATCTGGAATTTTTGTTTTGCATGTGAGTTAAGCCACTTTACGTGAGTTGCAAGTTCATGCAATGTAATGCGCTATAATATGTCGGTTATGCACAACGGTTATTTCCTTGTTTCTGCAACGCTTTATTGTCTTGACAACAAATATTCCTCTATTCATTCTTATGATCGAGAAACATTTCATGTTTGGTTTTCTCTATACCTCATACAACAACAACAACAAAAAATATATTGTTAAATGTTAGAAACAACAACAACAAAAAAACTACCATTGGCCTCGGATTGACATGTGCACTATGGTATAATGAAACACATTGCCTAACACTGCCACATATTGTTCTTGTCCTCTTGATGCGCTCGGTCGAGCAAGCCAGCATAGGTTTCACGCTTGATTTATTGAAGGCTTACTTGTCATCACAAAAGATGTGTAACGTTCAACGGCAGTTTGAAGAGGAATGATGAGTGGTGGGGTTGTAAAAGTGAACATTTCACGTGTCAACTAAATAAGCTTACCATGCAAGAACACAAAAATATTTCTCCTTCTTTCTTTTCTGTATTGAACTGACGTCATGACTAACACATTATGAAGCAAGATGCAGTCTTTGTTATTAAACTTGTTGACTGTATCTTAAGGTGTGTGAAGTACTTTATTGTTTGTGTGTCTGTATGTGTTCAAATATTGATTTTTTTGGCAGTGTGAATTGTTACATATTGCAGTGAGAGGGTCAAAGAATATGTAGACCATGTGTGAGTCAGTAGGGTAGTGCAGCACCAGTTGGTCTGAGGCAGGGGAGGTACTGAGGTAACTTTCTATGTCTGGAGGGAGGCGCTGACGTCTGTGGCTTTGATGCCTTTTGGGTCATCCTGAGTTCGTGGGGTACAGCGCTCCCCGAGGCCAGGGTCCGGCGGGTATTGGAGAAATTTGCATGAAAGTCACCCGAGCGACGGGACTGAGAGACACATCCGGCCGCGCACGGATATGGTCGGAAATATGACGTAATTTTGCATTATTAAAAGCCCTCCACTTTAAGGTCATCAGCCAAATACCTTTTTATTTTTCTTATCTGATATTTTGTGTGACATTTCCGTGTTGTGGAATTCATTTTGTATCCTAGTTTTTTTTTTTTTTTTTTGTATCAGCAAAAGCTAGTAGTCGTTGTGATCTGTTTTGTCTAGCGCTGTTTGCTGTCACTCGAACGTTTCAGAAAAAAAAAAAGAAACAAAAAATAAATGCACAGGATTCCACCAGCACAAAGGTTTATTCTGGGTGTAAAAAATACATGAAAGCCCAAATTACATTACGAAATTCAACACACACACACAAACACACACACACACACACACACACACACACACACACACACACACACACACACACACACACACACACACACACACACACACACACACACACACACATACACACACACATACACATTCACTTTAAACGACACCCTGCTACAAGAGACGGCTAGAACCAGCTGTGTAGATTCCGAGGCTCCGAAGCGCGAGGGAGAAGAGTGTAAGTGTGAAGAAGGATCAGAAGGAGGTTATTGCCTGCCAGGAAAGGAGCATGGAAGAGAGAGGGAGAGGGGAGAGATGGAGGGCAAAGAGCAATAACAATGGTAATATGATCAAGGGGAAGCAGTGTGTGTGTGTGTGTGTGTGTGTGTGTGTGTGTGTGTGTGTGTGTGTGTGTGTGTGTGTGTGTGTGTGTGTGTGTGTGTGTGTGTGTGTGTGTGTGTGTGTGTGTGTGTGTGTGTGCGTGCGAGAGAGAGAGAGAGAGAGAGAGAGAGAGAGAGAGAGAGAGAGAGAGAGAGAGAGAGATAATCATATTAATCTGCATTTACTAAAGTTAACTTTAATTAACAACATTTCACACACAATAGGCATTACGTCTTTTTCTTCCTCCTCCTCCTCCTCCTCCTCCTCCTCCTCCTCCTCTTCCTTCTTTTCTTAATTTATTTAATCAATCTCATTCATGCCATTCTCATTTTCCTTTTCGTCTCTCATCATCTTCTTACCGTCGACAGTGAAGCACGACGTTTCTCCAAATTTCTTAAGGTTGGAGAATGTATTGTTTCTTCTTGAGTGGCTCGTGGCATTGTCCAGCAACGCTCATGGTGCTCCTGGGGGTTAGGAAACACACAATAAGATCCCTGGGGTTGAAGAATGTCGCGGATGAAGGAAGGGAGGGATGAGTAAGAAAGTGGTGAGTGAGGATGAGGCGTATTTAGGTCGAGTGGTGTGTCGTGGTTTGTACCCTTCTTGTTTGCTGCAGATTATTATTGTTCAGGTGATGTGATGTGAACTACTACTACTACTACTACTACTATAACAACCACCACCACTACTACTACTGCTACTACTACTACTACTACTTCTACTACTACTACTACTACTACTACTACTACTACTACTACTACTACTACTACTACTACTATTACTACTACAACCACCACTACTACTACTACTACTACTACTACTACTATTGTTATGCACTTGTGTGTGTGTGTGTGTGTGTGTGTGTGTGTGTGTGTGTGTGTGTGAATGTGTGTGGGAAGACAGGCAGCCTAGATTAGAGTGTCCTGACGGCGTTCTCTCTCTACCATGAATACCACGCCTCCCTTAACGCTGACTGTCGAATATTCTAAAATTTCATCCCAAAACGATGTGGAGGAACTGGTGAGGTTTATTGAATTTACAGTTCATTTCAAAATCGATATCATGAAATTGAGTTTCCCGCGAAGGTCCCGAGGAGGATATATTCGGCTTCTGGGAACCTCCCCCTCCTCTTCGCAGCCTTTTTCTCCTCGTATTTTATTCTTTTCGTCATGTCCTCCTCTTTTTCCTCCTTTTCTTCCTTCCCTAACTTTCTTTTTTCCTTCTTTTTTCATCTCAGTCTTTCATCTTCCGTTTTTATACAGTTTTATGCAGTTATATACAGTTTTTATACGTTTTCATACACCTCCTCCTCCTCCTTCTCCTCTTCCTCCTCCTCTTTCTCCTCCTCCTCCTCCTCCTCCTCTTCCTCCTCCTCCTTCTCTTCCTCCTCCTCTTCCTCCTTAATCTCCTCCTCCTCCTCCTCCTCCTCCCCTTCCTCCTTATTTACTTTCTTGTCCTCCTTTTCATAAGTCGTTCTTGATTTATGTAAAGCCAAGACAATTGCGCAGCCATACCCTGTTAAATCTTTTATAATAACCCATTACTCTCAAAAGAATTTGGAGTAAACCATTTTGTCAGACACCCTTTCAGCAACTCACAATTAAATACAATGAAAGTAATGTCAATATACAAGTAATTTTACCTTTTCTTCGTTTTAATATACGTGAAATAAAGGTAAGAGTCGTTAGTCAAATGTGCTGAGTAGCTTCCAGAAGGAGGAATCTTTTCATGACTGGAGCATATTGAGTGATGGCTTGCTTTCCTGAAAGATGGAGACGGGCCTGCAAAATTCACGTTAGCAGCGGCAGGAGTAAAATGTGGGCAGTACACTTGGAGAGAGAGAGAGAGAGAGAGAGAGAGAGAGAGAGAGAGAGAGAGAGAGAGAGAGAGAGAGAGAGAGAGAGAGAGAGAGAGAGAGAGAGAGAGAGAGAGAGAGAGAGAGAGAGAGAGAGAGACCGCTCGGGAAGTATGGAGTTATGCAGAGCGGTGGGGATGTCAGATGCAGCACCACCACTATCACCACCACCACCACCAACCACCACCATCACCACCAACACCACCACCAACCACCACCCTTGTCAATCATCACTGCATCCCTCTGGCCTTGTGCATACCTGACTCCATTATAATACTTTTAGAACCAAGCACAGTGAATTGATATGAAGTCTTGTATAACATTCATGACAGAAAATGTTTGATGGGATTCAGTGGATTCAACGATTCTGTTAAATTTCATCTGTTTGTGTGGATAAACAATAAGATATATATATATATATATATATATATATATATATTTTTTTTTTTTTAGAAATCGAGTATCCTTTGATATGTATGCAGCTTTCTACCATTTTTGTTTTCTATAGGATTTTGGCGTTCTGTTTTCCGACATGCTCTCAGAAACAACATATTATAGTATCCGTTATCTTTTCCTCTACGGTTCTGAAATAGAGGAATAATTTTATAGTTAACGAGATCTGAAGGTAATAACAGTATGCATCAGATTTGGTGATCTAACGATGCTCACGTTCAGCATTGCATTATAATATTGCTATCTTTATTCCAGAATGTGCAAAATGTGATAGCAATATTAGGTCTTGGATTTGTATTGATTGTTGGCTGCTTCTGTGTTCTTAATCTTACTTTTATTGCTTATAAGATATCACATCACTTCCCTTGCTTCTGTGTTTACCATTGAACTTTTATTTAGTGTATGCATTTTGTAACGCAGTTCGTTCTCGTATTTGTATGACCGTCATATCTTTCTCAGTTGAAGAGATCCGACTTTAAGTTTTGTGTGATATGAAATTCTATGATTTGTGATTTGTGATTTGTATTAACCTGTTCAGTACCATGACCCGTTCCCATATTCCTTCTGATTACTATTTGTCGATTTGATGCAGCTTCTCAAACTCATGTGCGGAATTAAAAAAAGTGAAGACTGTGGCTATTAATCTTCTGACCTTCATATATCCTTACTAATGTCAATAAAATGGTCTAATGGTACACGAATCTTAAGGTAAAAATGTGGCCAAGTACTGAAGAGGTTGAAATAATTTTGCACTTAACTCCCAGATAATACTAAGAATATATTGTAAATTGTATTGGTGTGACCCTTAATGACCACTGGCAAGAGTCACTATCGAATGTAAAGAGAACATATGCCCATAACATGAGAGTGGTTAGTTATTGCACAAGCGGATTTTAACTAACAACTGATCTAGAGAGTTTATTAAGCTATGACAGGTGAATCTTTATCGCCTTTCATCTAATTGACATAGAAGGATATACTGTCACCCCTCACATGACAAAAGATTGATTACATCCGTTATACACACACACACACACACACACACACACACACACACACACACACACACACACACACACACACACACACACACACACACACACACACACACAACTTTAATTCTGAAAGTCCTATTTTCTATTTTTTTTCTTTTTAACGTGTTTTTTTTTCTTTGTGTAATTCCTCCGTGCGGCCTTCACGTTTCCATTCAGGCTTTTCTGCCGCCGCTTTTTCACCGCAATAAAGCACGCGAGGCAAGGGAAGGCAGGGCACGGCAGGGGACGGCAGGGAGCGGGGACAGGGCAGGGAGGAGCTTCGTTTTCGACTTTCTCCTAACTCACAATTTGGTGTGATCCTTCCAGCCACCATTCGTTTGTTGGCTTCAGATTCTGCGTTTTATCTCCTCGTTCGTCTCTTTCTCTCTCTCTCTCTCTCTCTCTCTCTCTCTCTCTCTCTCTCTCTCTCTCTCTCTCTCTCACACACACACACACACACACACACACACACACACACACACACACACACACACACACACACACACACACACACACACACACACACACACACACACATTCTCTCTCTCTCTCTCTCTCTCTCTCTCTTAGTCTTAATGGATTTACGGGATGGTACGGGATAATTTTACTGATGGGCGTATCTGGTGTGATCCTAAGAATAATGTAGAGCTATGGTGTTTAGCTATGGGTGTTTAGAAATAAAAGATTAAGTATTATGTGGGAGTATTCTTTACCGACCAATGCTAAGGTAGAGTTAGTTATAATAGAGTGGAAGTGTTTAAACTAAAAACAGTCTTTTATAAATCAAGTATATTTGTATGAATAATAAACTTTACTGTACTGTAATGTCCCTTCTGATTTTTGAGAGGTGTGCCTAGGAACATGATGGAGGAGTGGAGGGTAGTAGGACGAGTGGAGGGCTATGAGTGGATGAGTGTGGTTGTAGCGGTCTTGAGAAATCACTCATCTGTAACGTAACTGAGAATTACAGAAACCTGGTACCGCTTAGGTTTTGGGTGCATATATTTTTGTTCTTTCATTGCATATTTTAAACATTTCCTAAGCAATGTATAATAAAGCTCACATTAGTAATAAGAGAGGAAGAACAGACGTTATAAAGCATTCTAGCAACGACAGAGGTGGTGTGTCTAGGAACTGGAAGAAAGAAAAGTAGGTAGGTAGGTAAGTGTTCGAAGCCGGCGAGGTAGGTAGATCCCAGTGATGTCCGTCCCCACACCAGCTAAACCTCGCCACCTTATGTTCCCCTGTTGGCCGCTGACATCTACGTGCGCCAGGGTGACTGCCTTATTTGTACATTGCCCTTGGGTGGTTGGCTGGCAGGAGAGGGACCACGGACCTGTTGTATCCCTTACAATAAGGAGGTTTGCTGGTGTCTAGTTTGCAGCTCAAGATAATTTGATATTTCAGTATTGTGTCTATTCAATAAGCCAGTGTTGCATATGGTGCCGAGACTTAGAGCTGTACAATTTTGTAGGTCAGTCTGCGAGAAAATATTTGAGGCAGTTGAAAGGAGGTTATTACGAGAGGTTAGGTAATACGGCTTTGAGAGGGTTTGTAATCGCTTGCAGCCCAGCTTTAAGGATATTAATATTGTGCTGTGGCCAGTGTAAGATTCAGAACAAAACCACGAGTACCAGAATGACGCTCCTGCAGCACATTCACTTACTGAGTTTGAAATATTGCGACTAAATATTCCAATAAGCTTTGCACCTGAACTCACCCGTTTTATCTCAATGTATATTTATAACGCAGTATGCTCAGGATTTTCTATGTTTCTTATTGGAAATTTGACACCAAATGGATAATCGTAAGAATTTCAAAGTGATCATTAACCCGGCTTCTAGATTCACACAGTCATTAGAATCAAGGAAAACAAGTTACGTAATACAAATAGTTATGAAAGATTTGCTGGGTGGCAGTGTTCCCATATACGAGTTATCATAGGAATGAAAAATTCTTGATCAACATACCTCGTGATGAAGGAGACTTGTTGCGACTGTATGTAATGTGTGATTCTCTTTACCTCCATCCTCCTAAAGATCATGACTCATTATGTTTCCAAGTTGTGAATTGCAGTATGAACAATGAAGGTTATGTTACGCTCAGTTGTGGCTATGTACTGAATTAGGTGTACCCGTCATGTGAGCTGTTCAGCTGATGCTAGGATAGTATTGAGTAATTATGTATGTATTCATTGTGGGGGTGTGTCCTCTGAGTGGGTGTTTTGTGCGACGGCTTTGATTTCAGTGATTTGTGCAATTAATGTATGTGTTTGTTGACGGGAAATTGATAACAAATATATTTAATTAAAATTACGGCAAAGGTTACTGCTATACTATGTGTCTGTTTGTCTGTCTCTCTGTCTGTCTGTCTTTCTGTATATATATATATATATATATATATATATTGCTCTCTCTCTCTCTCTCTCTCTCTCTCTCTCTCTCTCTCTCTCTCTCTCTCTCTCTCTCTCTCTCTCTCTCTCTCTCTCTCTCTCTCTCTCTCTCTCTCTCTCTCTCTCTCTCTCTCTCTCTCTCTCTCTCTCTCTCTCTCTCTCTCTCTCTCTCTCTCTCTCTCTCTCTCTCTCTCTCTCTCTCTCTCTCTCTCTCTCTCTCTCTCTCTCTCTCTCTCTCTCTCTCTCTCTCTCTCTCTCTCTCTTACACAAAAAAAAAATCGATTTCATATTGAGTTTATATCAATTCACTGATTAAATGATTGAATCGTTTGAGTTTGTATTTTTTTCCTGTTTACCTTAGGTTCTCTCTATATCTTGTTTGTGTTTCTCATTTGTTATTATATATATTTTTTATAATCTACCTTTTGCTCATCATTTATTTTCCATTTTCTAATTTATCCCTTATTTGTCATTATACTACTCAACATTTTGTCTTTCCTTATTCTTTTACCTTTTTCCCCCTCCTCCGTATCCGCCTATCTTCGTCCATTCATTTTTAATCAGTTTGCCATCACGTAGACCATTATCTAAGTACATAAACTCCGTCTCTTTAAAGACAAGAACTCTCACATTATATAAATTTCACTAACATACATAAATAAATGCACAAATGAAATATTCCTCCACACACGCATTTATATATATATTCCTCTTTGCTAAGACGCTTCCCCTTCTTTTTCGCCCTCTCCCTTCCCTGTGGTGTTCCCTTTTCCCCTTTGCAAGGAATCCCCTGCAGACTCCCCTCTCAATTGGCCGCAGACTCCCCTCAACTAATCTCAATAGACCTTTGATGGTGCTCTGGAAGGACCCGATCGTAGGCCCCTTGGAAATTCCCCTCCCTCGTCCTCTTCTCGTCCTCTTGCTTCTCTCCCTCATCGCTCTTTCGTGTGTGTGTGTGTGTGTGTGTGTGTGTGTGTGTGTGTGTGTGTGTGTGTCTCTCTCTCTCTCTCTCTCTCTCTCTCTCTCTCTCTCTCTCTCTCTCTCTCTCTCTCTCTCTCTCTCTCTCTCTCTCTCTCTCTCTCTCTCTCTCTCGTCACTTCCTCCTCGTCCCACCTCAATTTCCTCCTCCTGGTTGCTTATCCATGGCGATCCCTCTTCCCTTCGTTCATTTGCTTTACTTCGTTTTGCTTGTTTCTAGTATTATTTTGTTTTATTGCACGCTTTTTTTTTTCCTACTCATCCACTGAACACATTTTCTTTTCTTTAGTTATCTGTCTTTCCTCTGTCTTGATTTGTGTTTCGCTTCATACTGGGTTTGAAAAGTGTGTTCATGCATGTTAGTTTATTGGTGTTATATATGAGGTGCCCTATGTCACGTGTTATCCAGGAGGTGATCTAGTCCAGCCTTTTATTTATTTGATGTGTGTCGTACTTTTATCTGGCCAGAGCGCTTTATGCCCCGAGTGCGTCCCCGTAGATAGCTGGATAAGGTTGATGGAGAGAGAGAGAGAGAGAGAGAGAGAGAGAGAGAGAGAGAGAGAGAGAGAGAGAGGAACAAACATTTAAGACTGCATTGTGAATGACAGAAAAAAATATAAGTTGTTGAATGTTTATTCTTCAATTTTAGTTGTTCCCAGAGAGAGAGAGAGAGAGAGAGAGAGAGAGAGGCCTGTGTGGAGGAGTCATCTGGTGTTGAGGGCCAGGGAACCGTCGTGACAAACTGGCGTGCTCGGCCCCTGCCGCACGCTGAGAGGCCATCATCTTGACCCACACGGCCCAGGAGTGTGTGTGGGGCGGCCACGCTGAGAGGGCTTGGAGGGGGTTGTATGGAAATGTTTGGGACATTAAGGGAAGGAATGGGGAGGAGAATGACACTATAGTTAGTTGAAAATCGAAACTCTCTCAATCAATTGTTTTTTTAAGAGTGCTCGAGTTTCTGGAGTGGTATATTTGTTTTATTCGTTTTTTGAGCAAATTGAAGTTTTAGGAGCCTTTTATAGCCAGCGGGATTTTATCACATTTTCTATATAAAGTAGTGAACCAGCCACCTAAAGTAACAAACCAAACCTATGGAAGAGAAACTTCCTTCATAAATGGAGACGTTGAATGCAAGAAGAGAGAGGGTTTACAAAAGTTAATGTGTCCCAGTTATCTGAAATCTTTGCCTTGAAGAGAAGAAACTATCTTCTCCATTTACAAAGTATGGTACATCTTTGGTACACAAGGAAAATGAGTAGCAAGAGGGGAAATATTAGGCGGAAGACGAGAAGTTGGTGGTGGAAGAGCAGTAAGCAAAGTTGGAATAGGAAGAGGAGTGTAGGGGCGAGGTGGACGGGAGTCGTTACAGACAGGTGGTCGCAGTCCAGCTGAGGCAGATGGCACCGAGGGTTGGCTAAAGGCTCGGGAGGACCACCATTACGACCACACATATCATTAGTTCCGGGTCCTGGCGCGGCCTTATCAGGAGGGCGATAACGCGATACGAGGAAATTATAGGCGCGACCTAATTAGTGTGAGACATCTTGGGACGCCGTTCCGCGCCAGGTGCCCCGAGCGACGCACTGACACTGACAAGGCTCCTGTCAAAAACATGCATTTCTTTCTCTCCTAGTCTCCGCCGTGCTTTGATGCTGTGGGCATTAGAACGATCTGAAGAAATCCGGTACATGCTTTTATTTTGAAAAGAAACGTTGTTGTTTAACTACTTTCATCATTGAATGTTTTCTCTACAACATTATTTGTGCAGAATATTTTTGCTGTTGCTAATTACCGTAAAAATGACAAAACAGCTATTTCATGCAAAAAGAAAAAATCTTTGAAATTCTGTATAAAATGTGCAATTATGTGGAGAAAGTACTGCATAAAAGTAGTCTGTACTACCGATACATTTTTTAGAATCTTTTTCCAGCACTTAGTAAGATTTTTCTCGTTATAATTTAATAAAGAGGGAGATTAGTTAGCTTTAAAATTTTTAATTATGTGCAAACATTTTTGGAGCGCGTGTGACCACCGTGGAAATGGCTGAACTTTTAGTAAAACACCCGTTATTATCTGTCTCAACACTGTTGCTGACCATTCACTTCTTCTCTCACTCACTCGTTTCAGTACTTACTATAGATGTGAGTAAACACCTCCCTCTGTTTCTTGTCTCCCTCCCCATGTCTTTTCTTTCTTCTACACCTCTTCCATATCCCGAGCCATCTCATGCACAACCCTCTATGCCAACACAGTGACAAACGGTCCCCCATCGATAGCTATTACCACACTGGAGACACTTCAGAAGATACGATGGAAACATCAAGGAGATAAGACTTGACTTTGTGATAAATATGAACGGTTAGAGAGAGAGAGAGAGAGAGAGAGAGAGAGAGTAGATTTTATGTCGATGATGGGTGGAATGTGCAGTGATTCGCCAATATCCACAGTCCATTTAAGCTCTTCTGACCCGCCTTGACGCGTCCCATCCAGTTCGTCCTCACTCCACCCAGACTCTTCCCCCATCCCTGCCGCACCATCTAAGATCCCCCTCGCCTTGCTTCGCCTCGCCTGGCCTCGCCTCAGCAAACCCGCTCATGCACGCAGAAGGGATAACCACATCGATGCACTATAACTAAATGAGGAAACCACAGATAAGGGATCCCAAACCGAACTGAAACTGAATCCTTTCCTTCTCTCCTTCACTCGCAACCTTTTGAGAGGGAAAGAAAATAAATGAAAATGGAGATATCACACTTAGGAAAAAAGAGATACCCACAAAATAAAAGTAAAAACAGTAGGAAAAAAATAAATATATATAAGGGTAAGGATTGGTTTCATTCCAAGGAGTGAATAACGTTGTATCCGCCACGCCGTAAGTCCGCCTGGCTATTATCTTTAGGGTCCCGAGACAAACTTTTATTTTCCCATTCATAACCAGCGCCATTTTGAACCCTGCGGCGGCGGGGCGTAAGAGCCACTTTTCCCCGACTCTTGTACTGGGAAGAGCTGGATATTTACACCGCCGCTCTACCCTTGAGGAGAAAGGAGTTTAATTGATCTTTTTTACTGTTTTTTTTCTTTTCAATATTTAGTTCATGTGTGTGTGTGTGTGTGTGTGTGTGTGTGTGTGTGTGTGTGTGTGTGTGTGTGTGTTTGTAGGTTGTGATGGTGTTAGTGTTAGTGACTGTGGTTTTGTCTTCTCTTCCTTTGTTCTCGTATTTTTTTGGCGGGTAAGAGAGAAAGTATTGTTCTATGATAGTGATTTTGTTTATTACTAGTGGCGTTGATAGTTGATTTTCTGGTACTTAGTGGTGTTTATTGCTATGCTGTGATGAAAGACGGTAAATGATGATGTGATGATGTGGGTGATGATGATGTGGTTGTCGTGATGATGACTATTGTTTGTGTGTTATGATGGTGTTGCTGTTGTTGATGTGTCTACTATTACTACTACTACTACTGCTATTACTACTACTACTACTACTACTACTACTACTACTACTACTACTATTACTACTACTGCTGCTGCTGCTGCTGCTGCTGCTGTTGCTGCTGCTGTTACTACTACTACTACCACTACTACTACTACTACTTTTACAACTACTACTACTACTACTACTACTACTACTACTACTACTACTACTACTACTACTACTACTACTACTACTACTACTACTACTGCTGCTGCTGCTGCTGCTGCTGCTACTACTACTACTACAATATTCCTTCATCGGTTTAGTCTCTTGGATCGAGACGACAGAGCGTTACAATTCAACATTCCACCAACCCTGTGTGTTTGTGTGTGTGTGTGTGTATGTGTGTGTGTGTCTGAACAATAAGAGGCTTTAAGCAGTGGTTGTAGAACATGCTGGATTCCGAACCTGCTCACTGCACCTCCGAGGCACACAAGGGGAAGCCACGTCTTTAGGGAAGCACGTCGTGATTGTAAGCCGATTGGTGTGGCTCAGATTGAGGTGTGAGACAGTATGGAGGAATTGACGGGGATTTGTGAGGCACGGGAAGAGGCAAGATGGTAGTGGTGTGGTGGTAGTAGTGGTAATGGTGGTGACTGTGGTACTGTAGGGGCTTGTGTTGAAGGCTGAATGGTGAATGGTGAATGCAAACATAGTGACTGTTTTGGTGGTGACGAAGTAGATGTCAGACTGGTTTGTGTTAATGATGAAAAGAATAGTAGTAGTAGAAGTAGTAGTAGCAATAATAGAAATAGTAGTACTAGCAAATTTTATGCTTGTATGCTTTATTACATGAGTTTAAACCCTGAATACCATGACGCGTCTCCATATTCTCTCTGCGTACTATTTGGTGATTTTATAAAGTTTCGGACACTCATGTAGGGGATTCAAATAGTGAAGACTCTGATGACTAATGTTTTGACATCCATAGACCCTTATTAATATCAATAGAATGATCTAATCGTACTCAAATATTAAGGTAAAAATGTGTCCCAAGTGGTTAAGCATGAAATGGAGCCAGTGGAAGAACAAACATCGCTTTTAATAGATTTTTTATAAAGCGGTAGTAAATCGTAGTTATAGAGCAGACAAGTGACGAGCAGCGATCGGTAGAGCAGATTATGGAGGCGGCGGTGGTATAAGAGGCTGGTAGTGGCGGCGGTGGCGGTGGCGGCGGATGGTGGTGCTGGTGTGAGGAGCTTAAATGACACTGACGCAGGCTCGTTAGTGTCGTGTGAGGGTGGGATTTACGGCGATCATTCCGGCCTGTTCCCTCGTAATGAGTCTGTTTATTCTCTGTCTGCCGCCCTTCTCCGCTCCTTCCCCCTCCCTTCCTCTCGAACTCCTCTCCGTTTCTGTCCAATCCCCCTACCTATCTACCTTCCTTCTATACAACACCCTTTCCTCAACGACTCTCTCTCTCTCTCTCTCTCTCTCATTCTGAAAATTCTTATATTAATTTTTGTTATCTGTTTCAATGATTACGTTTTTTTTTCTTTTTCTGTATCTTGTCTTTGATATTCTAATAGTTCCAATGTTCTTTTATTTTAGAACTATTTCTTTTCTCAATTTTTCTCATTGTTCTAGTACCCCCGATTGTTTTTTTCTTTTGCCTACTTATGTTCTTTTTTCTTACTTTTTAAGATCGTTTGATTTTTTTTCACTATTGGTTTCCTCCTCACTTCTCTCTTTCTCTCTCTCTCTTCTCGTCAATTTCCATCTCATCATTCCTGATTCTTCTCATCATTTCTCTACATTTTTTCCCATCTCTGCCTCCTTCGAGATATCACATGATTTTTTTTTTTCCATGCCGCCCTTTTATCTCTGCTCATTCCCTTCTTCTAGAGCCACTTTATCTCCATTCCATTTTTTCAATCCACACACACTCTTCACTTTTTCCCTATCTTCACTTTGCTCCCTTCTTCCACCTTGTCCATAGTTTGTGATCTATTTTTCTTTCATTTTTCCATCTTTTGCTCATTCATTTTTTTTTACATGAACTTTATTTCTCTTCCGTCTATCAATTGACACACGATTTCTCTTATCTTCATTTATCTTTTTTTCTTTTGCTCCTTATTTTTTTTATTTTCTACTGTTCTTCGATTTTTGTATTCCTTTATCATTATATTCATCTTCTTTTACACCTACTTTATGTCCCTTCCGTCGTTCAGTCCTCACACACACACTCTCACACTTTTTTTTATCTTCATTTCCTTCCCCCTTACCTTCCCTCTCTTGCCTTTCCCATCCACATCCATGGCTTCACGAGTTTTCCTATCGAAAATACTTTGCAGGACTCTACCGTGACGATTTTTCTCACCTTAACTATTTGGGATCATGTTCTCGTAGGTAAAATTGCGCCTTAGAACTTTTTTTCCTTTCTTGTATTTTTTTTTTTTCATTCCTTCCCTCTTCTACTCCGCCTCTTTCTCTCCCTCTCCGTCTGCTGCCCTTGTTGGTTCCCGTCGGCTGCCTCATGTGTCGGCGAAAGGAAATAATTGGAATATCGTGCCAACCAAAGCGTGGAGGAGTAAACGAGGATGTTAAGCAGAGCGTCAGTCGAGAAAAATGAATGAGGTCACGTCGGCTGTCGAGTTGGAAAGTTAAGAGAATACTCGGAGTGCTGAGTGTGATAGAAGTATGCGGAGGGGAAGGAAGGGAGAGTTTTATGCTGGTTTTCATAGTTAGAATTGTTCCACTTGCAATCTCTCTCTCTCTCTCTCTCTCTCTCTCTCTCTCTCTCTCTCTTGCTCTGGACTTCATATTTTGTCTCTTCAATTTCGATTTCTTTTCTTCCTCCAACATTTTTACCCCCGATCCCTCAGCCTTGTCCAGCACGCCACCTGGTATTACTTCCCTTCCTCTGACTCTCTTTTATTGGCCCTTTTTTTCTCTCTTTTTTTCCGCCCTGTTCTTCACGCCTCGCTCACTTGTACGTACGTGTTGCTAGCCAAGGCATGTGTTCCCTGTGTGTGTTTCGCTATGCATCACACGGCGGTTTTGTTATGTAACGATACTAGCAGTGGGTTTTCCAAGTGTGCGTGTGCGTGTGTGTGTGTGTGTGTGTGTGTGTGTGTGTGTGTGTGTGTGTTTGTGTGTGTTAACGTATGATTTTGTTGTTTCATTGTTCTGATCTTGTGATATTTTTTTAGGGGATTGGAGAGCATGTGTTCCTTTCCACAATATATATTGTTGTTGTCTTTCCTCTATTTTTTTTTCTTTTATGTCTTGTCATGTCTCTGTATTTATTTTTCTTCTTGCTCTTCCATCGTTTCCTCATTTCTTTCCATGTTTTTTTCAGCTAATTTCTCCTTTCTCTCCATTTTTTTTGCTTTTCTTTTTCCTCTCACTCCTCCTCCTCCTCCTCCTCCTCCTCCTCGTTTTCGCCGCCGAAGATAAGGCAGCACATTTTCTCTCTTGTGCCAGTAAGCGACACAGTCATCCGTTTTAATTAGACTGTGTTTTGCCCTCGCGTGAACGTACGTACGCTTGTCTGTTTGTGTGAGAGAGGGAAGGGGAGGTATGTGTGGGTGTGTATGTGGGGGGGGGGCGGTACGTACCATATGCTATTTGTAATGGTTAAATTTAAATTGCCTTTCGCTTTAGTTTTAGGCACACACATGGTTTTCCACCACTGCCCTCAGCTGTAGTGGTTTGCTTGGGCGCGCGTTGCCGAGTCCACAATGGAGAGTGATCGTTGCAATGTTTTCAGCCAATTATTTGGGTACTTTCGGCACGCAGTTTATCAGTGACAATTGTGCTTGTGCTAAATGAAGGGCAAGCCAAGCGGGTGATCCTCTATGGTTGTGTTTCTGTTTGGTTGGTTATTTGGTACTGCAGCCTGTTTTGTTTTATTCCAAATGGCTCTGGTGTGGTGAGTGGCGTGCTGTCATGCTGTGTTGTGTTGTGAGGCGTGTGATGCGTGCTTGCTGCTAGCTCGGAGGTATTTTAGTGTGTGTGTGTGTGTGTGTGTGTGTGTGTGTGTGTGTGTTTCCAGCGTCTGTTCTTCAGTCGTGATGAGATGTTACTGTATTGTGATGTTGCAGTATTGACTACGATTGTGTTACTTTGTTAGTATCACGTGTTATTTATTGATATTTAGTATAAATGTATTTGTGCTGTAGCCCTGTATTGGTGCTCAGTGTGGTGTAAGAAATTATGCTTTTTTCATATTTTTGTTGTGTGATGTGTAAGATAAATTTTCACTTGTGTGCTCTAATTGGTGTGTGGTTTCTGTAAGGTGGCGTTGGATGACACGGTATTCAAACGGCGTTGCTTCTCACGTCCGCAATGTGTTGTGATGCATTGTTAGTTGTGTGTAGTAGGCACTCGACAGCGTGGATTGGTGTGGCTTGTGATGTAGCATGTTGTACGAGTATACAGCTGCTACGTTTAGAGCGGTGTGGTGTGATAAAACATCTTTATTTTTTGTAGTGTACAATATTCCCTCCTCGAGCTGTAGTGCGCAATGCAACTGAAACAAGACATTCCCCGAAACTCAGGATATTGTCAGTAACGTTGAAAAATACACGAGAGAACTTGTATTACTTTTTTTCCGTGTCGCGAAACATTGGAGGTAACGGAGCATAACTGACTAGTGTGTTGTTGTCGGACACTAATAGCTGCGAGGGAGGCTGTGTAGTGCAGGTGTGGATGTGTTCGTGCCTTGCGTGCCGCGGTGATGTTACTGATGGCCCGAGAGGTGAGCGTGAGAAAGGAGCTGAGTCTTAGTTTCTTTAGCCCAGAGAGAAGCTTGCAAACACGCCGCTTGATTAGAGTAATATATAGAAAGAAAATGCACACACACACACACACACACACACACACACACACACACACACACACACACACACACACACACACACTGATACAAATAATAACAATGATAACAATACCAACAACAACAATAACAACCAACACTACTAACAATACAGTAAAGCCGGAAAGAAGATGAAACAAAGTTTCCCACTTTCTTGAGAAAGAGAGATAAAAAAATAGAATAAAAAAAAGCTGCATTGCTCTACCATGAAAAAATCCTTCCTGTTGTGTTTCAAAGTCAATATATCTCGCGGTGATTGCCTGTCCTAATGCCCTTAACTGCACTCCGTATCTCCGGGCAACAGACTCGCAGGGCCTGGCAGCTAAGTTATCCAGGGGCCGGGGACTCCAGGGGGAAGGCTTCCACGAGGCTGGAAAAAGAGCACTTGCAATAAGAAGCGAAGTAAGTTATCCTGACGGTAATGGAACCCACTCACACACTCAAGGAGAGAGAGAGAGAGAGAGAGAGAGAGAGAGAGAGAGAGAGAGAGAGAGAGAGAGAGAGAGAGTTAGTCTTGTGGAAGAAAGGAATGGTGAAGGTCAGGAGAGATGCAGGAAAGAAGTAATAAGAAAAGGTGGAAGAGGATTAAGATTAAAAAAAAAAAAAGAAAACACGAAAAGAGCAAACTTGAGGATGAGGAAAGGGGAAATTTTTCGAGAGCGTGAAGGTCAAACAGAAAACGTGGGGCTGCATGTAATGGGAATTGAGAAGAAAAGAAGAGAAGAAGTTGCGTGCGTGATGGATGTTAACGGAGAGAGACAGGAAAAGAAATAAGAGAAGAGGGATAAAAGTGAGATTGGACTAAGTTCAATGGGAGAGCGAGGCAGAATAAGAAGGAGAGGAAGAAAGAGCAAGAGTGGAAGAGTGACAGAGGCTGGCAAGAGGACAGGCGTGAGGTGGAAGAAAGGACGGGAGCGTGTGGCAAAAGGAAATTCAGACTAATTTGTAAAATAAACAGGAATGGAATGGAATTGCAATGGATGCGGTTTGTCTGCAGTGGAAAAAAATTTTTTCTCTCTCTCTCTCTCTCTCTCTCTCTCTCTCTCTCTCTCTCTCTCTCTCTCTCTCTCTCTCTCTCTCTCTCTCTCTCTCTCTCTCTCTCTCTCTCTCTCTCTCTCTCTCTCTCTCTCTCTCTCTCTCTCTCTCTCTCTCTCTCTCTCTCTCTCTCAAAACCCCTTGCCGCCGCCTCCCCAACACCATCCTTCTTCCCCACCTTAGCTTCAGCCGTAAATAAAGATGGATCCAGCAAAAGAGGAGAGCTGCCGCCACCACCGCCGCCGTCGCTGCCCTCATGTGTCTGGCGCGGACGTCCCTTGCTCACGGGCATGGAATTGATAAGAAATTCGACTAAAAAGGGAAAACCAGAATTGTGCTGCCCTAAATAGAAGGAAGAGAGGCTGTGTGGCTCAGGGCGTGGTAAAGGTTGTGAGTCTGAGGCGTTGAAGGCTGTGATGTTATGGTTTGTGAATTGTGAAGAGCTTTGAGATATCCTAAGAGCTTTGGTGTTTGGTGCTAGTAAATAGTACTCGTGTGTGTTATGCTGAGAAGCGTGGGATGTTTCCGTCTATCTTTTTTTTGTAAGTGTGCCTGAAACTGAGAGAAAAAACGACATGAAATGATCGTAAGGTCTGGATAGCTCGAATAGATTTTACATTATTACTTGCTGAACTCCGATTAGTTAGAGAGAAGAAAAGAAAACTGCGCTGCTAGGTATTCAATATTGGAAGTTCGGGGTGTGGTGAAAAATCATGCAGTGATAGTGATAAATTATTATGTGTGGAATGCAACTTAATCCCTTTAGTACTAAGACGTATTTTAACCAAAAATTTTTACCACGAATTTTTGTATGATTAGACAATTTCATTTGTATTAGGAAGTGTCTATGTAGTTTAGAAGATTAATGGCTACAGTCTTCACTATTTTAATCCCAATATAAGTTTTGAAGTTGTATAAAATTACTAATTAGTATGCAGAATGAATAGGAAAACGCAGCATGGTACTGAAGGGGTTAAATACTGTGTAAGACTCCTTTATGTCTTTGAGGGAATGAAGTGCAGAATATGCAGGCGATGAAGCATAAGAGATAAACGGAGAAATTAAGCTTATCCAACGACCTCTCGGCCCACGACCACTCCCTGGACACCGCTGCGAACCGGCAACATATTTCGTCCTTTTTATTGCACCATATTTCTGGTCCGATTAACGCTCTGCATAAAGGTACAGTAGAAGGAAGGGCACAATGAGCTCGGGAGAATTCATGACAACAAGATGAAAATATATGTCGTAATAATACACACACACACACACACACACACACACACACACACACACACACACACACACACACACACTCACAGTATAAGTCCGTCCCTCTGGTGGCAGTCCTCAAGAATTCGAAGAGTGGGCGAGGAGATACTGGTTAAATTAAACTGTCAAAACTTTCCTCGCAAGGAGTATTGCCCACTGTTGAGGAAAAGAAAGGGAGGCACAGGAGAAGAGATAGAAAGGAAAAAAAAAAGATGAAGACGGACAAGAACTGAGAGAAAACTAGATTAGAGAGAGAGAGAGAGAGAGAGAGAGAGAGAGAGAGAGAGAGAGAGAGAGAGAGAGAGAGAGAGAGATTGTTAGTTAATGTAAGGTCAGAGTGGAAACTTGTAATATAAAAAGAAACCAACATAAGAGGCAGTGATGTGTGTGTGTGTGAGTGTGTGTGTGTGTGTGTGTGTGTGTGTGTGTGTGTGTGTGTGTGTGTGTGTGTGTGTGTGTGTCTGTCTGCATTTGTATGATGAATGTTAAATTTAGATTGAAACTGAAATATGAATGTTAACGTTTCACTTAGAAAAGAGATAACAAAAAAAAAAAAAAACAGTAAGAGGAAAACGACAAAGAGAAGGGAGAGAACGAAGTTGAGCACGTGGAAGCGGAAAGGCGAGGTCTGTCCTAACCTGACCCTCGCGTGTTCTCAAGTGCGCGAGGATGTCAGTCTGGGTGAGCGTTTTCATTTAGAACTCGCGCCGTTGCCTTGCCCTTGGAGACTCTCATCGAGCTTCTCTGTAAATAAGTTTTTTTTTTCCCTTTACTTTTCCTTTATTCACTTGTTTTCCTTTTTCCTTCTTTTTAACTCAAGTGAAGTTGAGGGAATGTTTGTAGAATAAAGCTTTCTTTTTTGGTTTTTAATCATAAGTTACTTAAATGTCTAGTGTTTGTTGGTAGTAGTTTTAAAGACGTTATGACTTAATAAACTAATCTGGAAATATCTTTTAGAGTGAAATATGTAAAAACCTGTTTTATTATGTTATTCGTTTGTGGCTTTTCCGACCACGTGATGCAGGAGTGATGTGAAGCTGAGATGGCACTTGTAATGTTACTCAGAATAGGAAAACGAAATACAATAAGCGATAAAGCGTAGGATAGGGACAGAAAATGGCATTTTATTGATCCAAATCCCTAATCTTATGTAAAGAGGAGCTTTTCCCCTCATACTTGCTTCAACACACACACACACACACACACACACACACACACACACACACACACACACACACACACACACACACACACACACACACACACACTTGACATATTTCCCCTTATAAGTTTCAACATACACTTGTTCCCCATCACGTATGTTACCTCTCACATTCGTTTCCCATCACATCATACAAATCCCCTGCACACGCTTATCCGCGCTGCGCCCTCCGGTTTTCGTACAGCGGCGGGGGGTGGCGGCCCATGGGTCTGGCGGCAGCGGCGCCGTCATGATGGATGGCTGGCGCTGCTCCAAATAAATTGCTTCTCTCCCCGGAACACACTAATTAAATTGGACGCTTATAAACACAAGTACGTACGAGGCAAAATGTACCATACGGACGTAATTCGCACAACTGTATGTGATATGTTTATAATGTAGCACAGCTTCTATGTAATTCACAGAATGCACTCCGACTTGTATGATTACTGATATCATTCTATCATAATATATGCTTTGAGTGCGCGCGCGTGTGTGTGTGTGTGTGTGTGTGTGTGTGTGTGTGTGTGTGTGTGTGTGTGTGTGTGTGTGTGTGTGTGTGTGTGTGTGTGTGTGTGTGTGTGTGTGTGTGTGTGTGTGTGTGTGTGTGTGTGTGTGTGTGTGTGTGTGTGTGTGTGTGTGTGTGTGTGTGTGTGTGTGTGTGTGTGTGTGTGTTTATGTGATGTGCGTGCATTATCTCCCCTTTCCTTTGTTTTTAATTGTATTTAGTTTTTGCATTAAGGAATTAAAGATTTGTAGGCACACATTTCACAGCAATCGTGTCCTTGGTTTAAACTGAATGTTTAATTTCCTGAGTGGAAATAAAACTATAAACCGGAATGAGTCGACAAAAAAAAAATAAAAGTTTATATTGCTTGGGACATTTGCATATCGCTTGCTTTTCATTTTTAGAACAACATTATGAGTACGTTCATGGAACTAATTGACATTATGTTGCCGGAGGGACGAAGGGAAAGGAGACAACGAAATGCAAAGGCTTATGAGTACTTGGAAGGAATGGAGGTGCAATGGAGAGGTAATGGATCGTGAAGAAAGAAAAATTCAGTAGCACAGCCATTTTATGAATAATTAAAGAACTGCAAACAAATAACAAAGCCGGAAGATAACTACAAAATCATTGTTCCCTAGAATAAAGAGAAAAGAAGCTATCCGAAAAGAAGCGAGAGGATGCTTGATAAGAGGAAGCGTGTATTCTGTTAACGAAAAGAGTGCGTTTCGTAGCACCGTTGTGCCGTCCTGAATACACACAAAAAACACAGCAGCACGCCAAGCGACAATACTAATTATGCGTAGTGCGAGTGTAAATCTTAAAATCTGCCAGAATACTGCGAAACAAGGCGGCGGACGGCCTGAATGACACTGGGAAATGCTAATGAACCCACCAGCACGCGTGCCAGATTTAGCGAACCGTCACGCCTGCATGATACTGTTATGGCCACACGCACTAATTCCGGCTTAGAAATTAATGAAAGAGTTCATTTATACACAGAAAAAGGGCTTCCACAAGATAATAACCATATAAAAAACGCTGAGCTACGGCGCCATTGTGTTGCAGCGGGAGGGTACAGCCGGAGCGCAGTCGCCAAGGGAGCTCTTTGCCCAAAAAGGCTGTTACCGAGCTGAAGTAAAGTGCTGAAAAAAAGGCAGGAATACGTGCCGGGAATAAAGGCGAAATTGCCTGATGCGGCCTCAAATGTATTAAAAAAACGAGCACCGATGAGCAGTTTGGAAAGGCACTACGTTAAGCGACGCGATAATGGAAGTGCTATAACATTTATCGAGAGAAAATTAAGAAGAGTAATGTTGACACTTAAATCTGCATATTGGCAATTGCGAACATATATCCATAAGTATTGGAAAGTGGACTCAACTGTCAGGCGCCGTAAAGCTGTCACCGCTGCACCCTGATTCCCGGAGTACCTTTGCTAACTAGGTGGGACAGCGGCGTCATACCTGAGTCTGGCCAGCAGCTCGGCTCTTTCCATGCCTGCCTGCCTCACAAGATACGATCACTGTTACTTTCTTATGCCTTGAATTATATTAAGTAAAATTAAACCTGGATCTTCTTACGCACACGAAAATTGCATTAACATTTTCAGTATTCTTAAAAGTAACAAATGGTATTAAACTATTTCCGAAAAAAAGGGTATATATCGTGCTTCTGCTCTCTCTCTCTCTCTCTCTCTCTCTCTCTCTCTCTCTCTCTCTCTCTCTCTCTCTCTCTCTCTCTCTCTCTCTCAGCCTCGTCTCGGGGACCACTGCATCATATTATATGCAAACTTGTTGCGCCGGACACGAGATGCAGCAGATTATTCGTAATTTTCCGGCCTGGTGGAAAAATGTTGACTTGTTTTCTCTCTCTAGGCGTTGCTTGCTCGACGACTATACTCTCTCTCTCTCTCTCTCTCTCTCTCTCTCTCTCTCTCTCTCTCTCTCTCTCTCTCCAGCGTCACTCAGCTGTCACAGGAGATTGATGTGAGGTCCATCTGTGTGTGTGTGTGTGTGTGTGTGTGTGTGTGTGTGTGTGTGTGTGTGTGTGTGTGTGTGTGTGTGTGTGTGTGTGTGTCTGTCTCTCTGTCTTCTTTCTCTCTCTCTCTCTCTCTCTCTCTCTCTCTCTCTCTCTCTCTCTCTCTCTCTCTCTCTCTCTCTCTCTCTCTCTCTCTCTCTCTCTCTCTCTCTCTCTCTCTTATTACGAAATGATAGGAAAACCTCTGAATGTCTAAATCTTTCATATTCTTATCTCTTTTTTCCAACAATTACAAAACCCACAAGAGTTACTGCACAATCAGCTACTCTAATTGACAATATCTGGACAAATAATTTAGAACACCATCGAGTAAGTGGCATTTATCATATATCTATCAGTGACCATTTCCCAGTTTTCAGTTTCTTTTCCCTAAATTTTAGTCATATTCGATCAGAACATATAAAGATATCAAAAAGATTTTATGATGATTTATCAATGCAAGCATTCAGAAATGATCTGGTAACCTTTCATTGGAAATCTGTAATGGTTCAGAATGATACAAACAAAAGCTTTGATAATTACATGTCAGGATTTTCATATCTGTATGACAAGCATTTTCCAATAAAGACTTTTACATGTGAAGAGAAACATCATGATAAACCATACATAACTGCTGGTATAAAAAAATCAATAAAACATTGTAATAAACTTCAAAAATTATATGCTAAATGGCCTCTTACTTATGGGAAAATTTTTAAACAATATAGAAACACTCTTACTGCTTTGATTAGAACAGCCAAAGATAATTATCATAAATCACAATTTAGGACCAACTCTGGTAATTCTAAAAAGAACTGGGAAACAATTAATTCTATTTTGGGTAAAACCTCTAAAAAGCTTCCTGACTGTATTTTTTTCGAAGACAAAATGTTGAATGACTCAAAGGACATTGCTGAATCATTTAATAATTATTTTTGTAATGTTGCAGAGATATTAGCTGACCAGGTTC
>NC_059296.1:10451937-10481937 GCF_017591435.1 Portunus trituberculatus
TGCTGGGAGAGGTCACATCCGCGGTTTGACCTGCCCTGTGATTGGCTTAAACTTGCGCTTTGGGCCATTTCACACCCAATGAAAAATGGGTAACGGAGAAAGCCTTATTGCGAGGCGATCTTCCGGAGTTCCTGTCACTTTCGTATTATTATTATTTCTTCCTTCGCTTGTGGGCTCCCATTTCCGCATCTACTTCATGAGCTCAGCAGGCGATCACAGGGCAGTGAAGCTCGTGCTGCATGCCTTCTGGCGCTGCCTCCACCGCCGCCGTTCAGCCAGCAGGGATCGGGCCCATATTAGCTGGGAAATTCATTACCCAATCAGCCTCTTCGCAGGGAATTTCACTTTGGCGTGTTGGATCACCATAATACAGGCTCAGGAGGGAGGCGAGAGATGGGGGGACGGGAGGGAGAGGGTAGGGAGATGCTGGGGCGATGAGAGAGGCAAGGAGGCATGGAGGCAGGGAGGCAGGGAGGGAGGAAGCCATCACTTACGGACTCAGGGGCAGGAGAGGTCATGGGCGTTGTCTTCCTGTATTCAAGTTTCGTTCCTTCCATTAAATAGTATAATTCGCCTTGAAACGCGAAGTTGCATCCACGGTGGAAGAAATGTGCAATCATAAAAGAGCAAACTGGCATAGCGTTTTAGTGAAAAAGAGTTTTTGCTTTATTTTAGGCAATCTGACAAAAGGGATTGGACCATAAAGACTATAACAGAGTTAGCTGCGTCCCCGCTACCTCACTCCGACCGTTCCTCCATCATTGCCTCCCTTCCTCCCTCCATTCCCTACCTTCCTCCTACCGTGTCAGGAGATGAATCAGCTCCATCTCTCCTCTGATGCCATCTCGACAGGCTCAGTCCAGGACCTCGCCGGGGTGAGTCAACTGCCAGAGTCCGCCTAGACAGTGCAATGCCGGGCCGCCCCGTCTGCCGGCTGGCCTTCCCCTGGTAATTCTGAACACATTAATACGCTGCGCACCTACACAAGTATTAGATGTAGTTCATGCCGAATGAAATACATACATACATGGATAATGACCTGGTAAATCCTAGGAAACAAGCGTAAGCGTTTGTATATATTCATATTTTACACTCATTTCTGAACCCTTACACACTCACTTGCAGCGTGTTTAAAGAATGTCTACACCTAGGTCATGCAGGCTCGCTGGTGTGCTTGTGGGAATAAAAGCCGCCTTGAATGAATACAACTCGAGGAAAATCCAATAAGTGAGGAGTTTTAGCAGGAGCGCCTCTCACGGTTGCCTCATCTAAATTACGAGCTTCTGGCGAGGGGAAAACTGCACTTTTACAGACTCTTCTGAAGACGGCATGAATGAGGTTGGCTTAATGAGGTCACGCACTTCCTCATTGGCCGGAGACTCTTAAAGCGAGGAGGAGTCTGAAGAGGAAGCGTGGGCCTGTGAAGGAAGGAGTCTTATTGATGCGTCTGAATGAGAGGGAAAAAAGAACTAAGTGTCCTGCTAATAATGGATGAGATGTGTTGAGAGAGCGAAGTAGAGAGAGAGAGAGAGAGAGAGAGAGAGAGAGAGAGAGAGAGAGAGAGAGAGAGAGAGAGAGAGAGAGAGAGAGAGAGAGAGAGAGAGAGAGAGAGAGAGAGAGAGAGATAACGATGATCCACTGGGCTGTCAGGTGGGTGGAACCAACAGACCGATAGACCAACTTTAAATAATTTGAGGCAGGAATTTGCTTTCTTTCGTTTAGCACTGTGGATAATTACACACACACACACACACACACACACACGCACACACACACACACACACACACACACACACACACACACACACACACACACACACACACACACACACGGCAGCTATTCATTTGAGCATGTGAATGAAATAAAATTATTACTCGATTTAGAGGTATTCATTATTTGCCGCTTTGTTGCTTTGTGGTGTGCTAGTTCATGGGCGACTTAGAGAGAGTGTTGGCCTGAAGTGCTTCCGAGTGTGTTGAGAGAGAGAGAGAGAGAGAGAGAGAGAGAGAGAGAGAGAGAGAGAGAGAGAGAGAAGCAGAGGGAGGGAGCAATACAAGACAACACTCAGCATAAGAACTCTAGTCTCTTGCTCTTCAGTGACGTTATCTTTCCACTTGACGGCTCCTCTTCATTTGCTAACAACCCGTGAAGACGCTGACGAGGAAAAGAGGCTGGAAAAATTAACCGGACCAAGTTGAAATCATTGGGATGCTAGATAGTGATGATGATACTGTCGTGTTTCTTTATCGTCATCCACCCCATCATCCACCATCACTATGTCATTCACTTTCATCACTGCATTATCACCATCATTAGTGTCATATGGTATTTCCGCCCTAGCTTTTCAATAGCCAGTTCCTTTTAATGAGTATTTTTGAAGAGCTCTATTTTTTGGTACAGTGCTTATATTTCACTCTAGTTTGGCTCCCAGATTCTATAGATGCCTATAATAGACTCACCAATAAGCTTTTTTTTTTCATTTTCAACTACGTCAGTAATGAAATCTTAAATAGTATTAGATGAATTAGTGGATAATTTGAGACACATTTGTTCCTTTTCTTTTGGCTAATTCTATCGGTTCTGTGAGGGAACTGACAATTGAGTGGGCTTTATTTCTTTATATTTTTGTTGCCCCTGGCCATTCCTCTCTCTCTTACATGAAAAAAAAATAAATAAATAAAACAAAGGAAGAATTATGTGCTTTCTCTGTGAATGGAAATGCTTGAATTTATCTTCTTAGTTATGAATACGTATGTCTTTTTTTCATTGAGGTTAATTATTTGTCGCCAGCTAATATTGATCATCCAAGCTTACTGTAATAAAAAGAGGTGTTTATGAGGTGTGCTGATGCTGATACTTGTTTATGCAAGCATCCTAATTGGTGCGAATACGCGAATGCACCGATAAACGTAAGTGTGTGTCTTCAGGAAGATAAATAACATCTTGCCATTAGGGACACACACTCTCTCTCTCTCTCTCTCTCTCTCTCTCTCTCTCTCTCTCTCTCTCTCTCTCTCTCTCTCTCTCTCTCTCTCTCTCTCTCTCTCTCTCTCTCTCTCTCTCTCTCTCTCTCATCTTACTCTTGTGATGCACCCTTAAAATTAATCCGTCGACAACTTGTCCACTCATTCCTCTCTGCTTGGGTGGATATGACTCACATCCAGGCTCCTTAGGGAGAGATAAAGATAAATAGAGAGAGAGAGAGAGAGAGAGAGAGAGAGAGAGAGAGAGAGAGGGCGTGGGGGGAAGTCAAGGGGTTATGTATGAGTGAAGGAGAAACGGATATAAGTAGGGAAGAGGTCCTTTCAAGCACATCATTAGGTCCTCACTCCTGCATTGAAGCCGCTGCTTATTCATATACCATGTATTTTTGAGCACTTATTAGAATTTCCCAACGAGGAGAAAGAAGAGGACGAGGAGTACGAGGAGGAGGAAGAGTTAAAAAAAAGTACTTGTTGTTTCTGCCAGAATTTTCAAGCATATATTGCTCTTAACAAAGATATTTATTCATTTATTTATTTACTTTATGGAGATGACTGAAAGGGAAAGAGGATGGAAATACGTATTGAGGGTTGTAGTTTGATAGGTTCTCGATCAATGCAGGAAGAAAAATGGCGACACTATTTTTAGGTTTCTCTTATTTCGCTTACATCCTCTTTCAAAATATTTACCCAAACGGCAGAATGGGTTGTCGAGGCACTGAATGGTGGTGGTGAGCCAGTTCCGGGAGGTAGTGAAAGCATATGTTTAAAGGAAGCCTCCTTGAAGAAAGAAGTCCTTTATGTTTTTTTTTTTTATTTTGACCTCATCGGATGCATTATGAGTTTCGTAGAAGTGCAATTTTTCACGCTCAGTGTATAGCAAGAGGTTTTTAAAGTGGTGGCTTTACATGATGCTCTCTTGCTTCCCCTCATGGTGTTTTTCCCTGCTTTTGTCAAACACTTGTCCTGCGTCAAGTGCTTGGGCTCCATCTCATGCCTCTGATTATTTACCTCCTAAGGCTTCTGAGTATGTTCCAAATACGTAGAAAGGAGGACGCTCAGGTATTTTCTAACTTGCATTTTTTCTTTGATTATATAGTAGGGACTTCTTTTGTCAAGCGCTTCTTTTTTTGGCAAACATTTGCGTTTGGATCCTTCTTGTTAATATATCGAGATTGTTAAGTTTAATATTTTATGTCACCTGGCATCTCTCTCTCTCTCTCTCTCTCTCTCTCTCTCTCTCTCTCTCTCTCTCTCTCTCTCTCTCTCTCTCTCTCTCTCTCTCTCTCTCTCTCTCTCTTTGGCTCAATAGCAACAGGTTGAAACTTAATGTTGACAAAACTCGTGTCATGATTACCCAGCCTTTAATGACCACAACACCTTGTAATGTTACTATTAAAATTAATAACCTTTCTATAAAGCAAGTTGAGCAAATAAAATTTTTAGGTATAATTATTGACGACAAATTACTTTGGAAACCTCATGTTTATGATGTCTGCACAAAATTATCAAAACTAAATGATGTATTGTATAAAATAAGACATTGCCTCACCTCAACTTCTTTGAAACAAATTTACCTGTCACTAACACATCAATATTTGTTATACTGCTCGGGAATTTGGGGGTGAGCCTACAAAACACACATTGATAAACTGTTTATTGCACAGAAAAAAATTACTTCGGACAATCTTCTTTAAACACAGATATGACCACACAAATCCATTGTTTCACGAACACAAAATTCTGAAGATACATGACATATTACTTCTACAAACCAATATATTTGTTTATAACAGCAGATACTTTCTCGAGAAGGCCATTATCTCTCAGGATCCCACTCTGCCGAACGAGTCATGCCCAAAATAATATTTACACTAGAGGTGCCAGATGCTGGAACAACCTGCCAAAGGATATAAGAAGAGCTACATCTCTATATTCCTTTAAGAATTTATGCAAAGAATTCTTGTTACATACCTATTTAAATGCATTGTAAACCTTCAGGCATGCGTATGTTAAGTGCCCAAGTTCAGTACCTACAAGTTTGCTCAAACATAACTATGTACTTTCATTACATTATATCTCCATTTTTATATTTATATTTCTACCAATGTTAATCAATTTTTATGTAACAATGTATATGATGTTATATATGCATAGAAGTTATTGGTGGTGAGTGGCTTCGGTAGTGTCTGCCACATGTGTATTAGTTGGATCCATTGAGAGGTCTGTATAAGAGCTGCGGCTCAACGGACCTAGGCTTCATGGTTAATGTATATATTTTTCTGTTCTACTTTGTAAATGGAGGCCAATAAACAAGTCAAGTCAAGTCAAGTCTCTCTCTCTCTCTCTCTCTCTCTCTCTCTCTCTCTCTCTCTCTCTCTCTCTCTCTCTCTCTCTCTCTCTCTCTCTCTCTCTCTCTCTCTCTCTCTCTCTCTCTCTCTCTCTCTCTCTCTCTCTCTCTCTCTCTCTCTCTCTCTATATATATATATATATATATATATATATATATATATATATATATATATATATATATATATATATATATATATATATATATATATATATATATATATATATATATATATATATATATATATATATATATATATATATATATATATATATATATATATATATATATATATATATATATACAAAGGAATAAATATGATTTAAATAAAGATGTAAAATATTGTGAAACATTGTTATTTGGAGACGAAAAGTTTTTCTTGTATATTGGTACTTTTGTGTTATTTACTTATTTATTGAATCACATTATTTATTCATGCATATATTCCCATGTTCATTTGTTCATTTCCCTTCAATTCAATTTTTCTATCACCATTGATATGTCGTTATTTATTCATCCAGTGCATGCCCGTGATTAATTTTGTAGTCCGTTTATTTGCATGATGCATCCTGAGTGTGTTATTCATGCAGAATGGCCTGTGTTGCCCAGTGGTGGTGGTGGTGGCGGTGATGCAGTCCGCAGCGTGGCTCATGACCTCCACTGGGAAAACTGGTATGAATTATTTGTCGCGGCTTCAGAGCCAAAATTTATCTTGTGTTTTCATTGTTAGGCTGGTGTTGATGGTGCTAGTGTGGACTGTGGTGGTGGTGGTGGTGGTGGTGGTACTGCTATTGCTACTGCTACTGCCAATGCTATTGCTACTGCTACTGTTGTTGCTATTGTTGTTGCTACTGCTACTATTAATCATGTTAATGTTACTACTACTACTACTACTACTACTACTACTACTACTACTACTACTATTATCTTCCTTTTTATATTTCTTTCATTTTTTTATATTCTTACATTTACAAATAATATTCATACTATATATTGTAAAGATTACATTCCATTACATATATATTTGTGTGTATAACGTTACGACTGACAAAGTTGTCTAATTGTACTACGTAACCTGTACCTTCTCTTTAAAACCTGTAATTTTTATTTAAAGACAGTTATCAAACACTTTTCATTATTTAAAGTTTAGGTATGCCATGCGCTAAATTTGTATTTTAATAATTTAGAATGTTAAAAATGCTAAGCTTGTGTGAAAAAAAATATGAGTAACACACGTTTAGCGACAGTCATCATAGTGTGGCTCTTTTTTCATTGCAGCTTTTTGTCGTTAATATTATTACGCCTAAAAAGAGGAGATGGCTGGTGTACATTACACAAATCTGGTAAAAAGAGAGAGAAAAAAAGATCAAGGAAGGTGAATGAAGAAAGTGAGACGGGTTAAGCAGTTTAGGAAGGGAGGGGTCCCAGAGCGCCTCGCCCCGCGGCACTAGAAGGAGTAATTGTGAGAAATTCGCCCAATCTCGCTAATTGCTCACTCGCCAATGAATCAGCCTGAAGTGGAGTGGGAAGTCCCTCGGCCACCTTCTATTGGGCCTCTTACTTGACCAATGAGATTACCGTGTTCAATCAGCCAATCAAGTCAAAGTGTCAGTTAACCAATCAAAGGATGTTGTCTAATCAGGTCATCAGAGGTGACGGGGCGAAGGGGCTGCCTCCTCTCAAGGGGCACAACCACCACCATCACCACCACCATCCCCACCTGTCCTCCTCACAACCTGAAACCATTTAAGGCAGAAAATTATCGTCTTGTGTACTGACTCTTCACAAGGAAAGACAAACTCAGTGAAGCTTCTCACTAGAACTGTCAACACATCGAAAAAAAAACAAGTGTTATATCCACCTTGGCAACAAGTTTATCGCCACTCCGTGCTGTTATATATACTCAAATTGCGGAAAATAAAAACCTCCTTTTGGTTCTAGTTCACGTACTGTTTCCCAACGTTATCCATATTAATGAGGTGCTTAATTTCCGTGTTTCCTTTTGTAATTTGCACGAAAAGCATTATTATCTAGATGAATTAATTCTGGAAACTTATGCTGTAGCTAAAATATTTATCTTTTCCACCGCAATAGTTTCGTTAACACCGGGACTTGAAACTGCACGACGTTTGGATATGATTGCACGGTTCTGCCTCGATGGTGGTAGTGGTGGTGGTGGAGGGGAGGGTGGAGCAAGGGAGTGGCGGTAGTGTCGGACGCTATAGGTGTGGATATGTGGGTGGACGAGTGTATGTAATCAACGGTGACCCAACATTTACATATATGCAAAACACGTTGATCCAATTAATTGTACCCAGCCGGCATGAACACACTGAACTGGCCAACAATAATTATTCTGTGTTTATAAAAGAGCCGACAACCGCTGGCGGCCAGGCGGCTTGTCTCCCCACCGCCACAAAACTAAAACATCACTGCGGGAATTATTAGAAAATCGCGATAATTATTTTTTTTTCTTTTTTTGTTAATTTATAATAACAAAGTTGACCTCTCTAACCCACATCCATCTGTTTATGTATAAGTTACATTTATATACAGATTATGCTGCTAACGATTCTTATTTTAGTATATATATATATATATATATATATATATATATATATATATATATATATATATATATATATATATATATATATATATATATATATATATATATATATATATATATATATATATATATATATATATATATATATATATATATATATTAATATTTTCATATTTAGCATATAAGCAACAAAAACGACATAAACAACAAAATCAGCAACAACAATAGCAACAATAATGGGAAAAAAAAACAATAGCAACATCAATATTTTTGTTGTAATATTATCATAGTTATTTTCATTGTTGTTATAATTATTATTATTATTATTATTATTATTATTATTATTATTATTATTATTATTATTATTATTATTATTATTATTATTATTATTATTATTATTATTATTATTATTATTATTATTATTATTATTATTATTATTATTATTATTATCATCATTATTTTTATTATTATTATTATTATTATTATTATTATTATTATTATTATTATTATTATTATTATTATTATTATTATTATCATTATTATCATTATTATTATTAGTATTATTATTATTATTATTACTATTATAATTATTATTATTATTATTATTATTATTATTATTATTATTATTATTATTATTATTATTATTATTATTATTATTATTATCATTATTATTATTATTATTATTATTATTATTATTATTATTATTGTTATTATTATTGTTATTTTTATTATTATTATTATTATTATTATTATTATTATTATTATTAGTAGTAGTAGTAGTAGTAGTAGTAGTAGTAGTAGCAGTAGCAGCAGCAGTAGTAGCAGTAGTAGTAGTAGTAGTAGTGGTAGTACTAGTAGTAGTAGTAATAGCAGTAGTAGTACTAATAATAGTGACAGTAGTATTAATAATGATATTTGTGATAATAGTAGTAATAATGATTTTACTACTACTACAACTACTACAACTACTACTACTACTATTACTACTACTAATGATAATAATAATAATAATAATAATAATAATAATAATAATAATAATAATAATAATAATAATAATAATAATAACATTTTTATTATAATCATTATTATTGTTATTATCATCATTAATGTTATTATTAATGGTTAGGAAGAGGAAGAGGAAAATAGTTAACGAGCAATAATGGTGTAACTCTCTCAAAGCATTATTTTTCCAGTAGCCTTCATAATTACATTAATTTTGCCCTTTGTAGGAATTTTTACAATGAATGAAGAATTGAATAAATAAGTCATTTAGTCCTTAATGAGGGAGACCTGCATTATAAACATTAGTTACTAATTATGCGTAATGAACAAAACGAAAAGGCTTTCAAGAACTGACGCGTAAAATTCAGGCAAAGAAAATAAATATAAACGTATTCCAACTTTCATTTTATTTTTCTTACATAATGCGAAGGGATATACTTCCTTCATTGGGCCAGTTTAGAAGAAAAGAACTGTCCTTAATTTTTTGAAAGGTGGGGAGATAATGTATGTCAATAACCCCAGATCATTTTACACAGCTAACATATAAGTACAGACATGGAGAGAGAGAGAGAGAGAGAGAGAGAGAGAGAGAGAGAGAGAGAGAGAGAGAGAGAGAGAGAGAGAGAGAGAGAGAGAGAAATCTGAGTGGGTAGAAAGGTAGGGAGATAAAGCAGCGTGTGTTACCTCTTGTGAAGAAAAAACAGGAGTCTGGATTAAGTAGTTAAAACAGAAGAGATCCAGTAGAAAGATTTACCTGCAGGGAAAGGGAAAGAGAGCCTCGGCCACTCACACGGCCTTCAGGAGCACAATCAGAAGAAGCAGGGCGTCAGCAGTCGCGCCGATAGCTAAGTGAGTTTTCGGCAGTCAATCAGGACGCCGATTCTAATTACAAATTAATCCACATGACTGGACACGACGCGCGGTTATCCGGACCCAGGACGGATAACCATTTTTCCCCTTTCCTTTTGAGCTCACCGAATCCATGTGCTGACAGGTAGGAATGAGTGAGACTAGTCTGTGTCCAGCGTTTTGTCATTTTGTACTGCTGTGTGTATCAGACTCCATAATGGCGCACTGGTGAGATGTACTGCAACGTGTGTGTGTGTGTGTGTGTGTGTGTGTGTGTGTGTGTGTGTGTGTGTGTGTGTGTGTGTGTGTGTGTGTGTGTGTGTGTGTGTGTGTGTGTGTGTGTGTGTGTGTGTGTGTGTGTGTGTGTGTGTGTGTGTGTGTGTGTGTGTGTGTGTGTGTGTGTGTACGTGTGCCTGCCTGCTTGCCTGGGAAAGAGCGGGGACACTCATGGTAAGTCTCAAGCCTCTGTTTACCGAATATCATCATTCATCATTCTAACCACAAAATGGTGACTGTCGACTGTCGGGAACGTGGGAGGAAGCGTGAGTCCTCCTGAAATTCATTACTACCTTAAGGAAGACGTGAGATGCCTGTGTGTACAATATGAAGCTGATGGGGTGCAGCAGAAGGAGGAAGAGGACTAATGGTGGGTGAAATTATCATTATTAGTGATGAAGACAAAAGGAGAGTGAAACAGAGATGGATGATACGAAGATGAGCATGGTAGCACACACACACACACACACACACACACACACACACACTCACACACACACACACACACACACACACACACACACACACACACACACACACACACACACACACACACACACACACACACACACACACACACACACACACACACAGTACTCAACTGAAGGTTGCGGCGTTGTTGCTTTTTCGTCACACTCTTTAATACAAAATTGCAAAACATTTAGTGTCGGTCTTTTCTACTCCACTCTGTATTTTTTCCCAGGTAATCTAATTGGATGCTTGAACGCTACAACGTTACTTGCAGTGTAGTAATTTTATCATCATTGGTGTAAATATTGTGTGTTTTGTAGTATTCCGGGCAAATGCATTACGCATGTACTTGACATTAAGATATGCACGTCCATTTTGTTGTTATACAAACTCAAAGGAGGCAGTAAATATCGCAATTTGGTCGTACAAATGCATTACTAGTGTGTTATGAATATCAATCACAAGTAAAAGTTTTACTTCATCTTCACGATTAGACGAGCGACTGTAATTAAGTCAAAACAGTATTTTTTTTTTCGTACTGACGATTTTTTTCCCAAAGTAAGTCGAGATACATGAATCATAAGGCTTTTCTTAAAACCTTTACATTAATTAAGGAATTTATATGGAAAGTTTACAAAACTAAACCTTAACGCATTATAACTTAAAGACACGGTTTATTTTTATACCAGAATAATATCCACCTTAGTGGTACAAGACAAGAAGACATCGCACCATTCTTCAGTGTAAGACAGGCAGTGCAGAGGAGATGGTTCTCATCCCTTCACCTCACTCATTTTAACCACCTTTAGAGACACGCAAGGAATACAGAGACGCGTACTCCGCTTCCTGTGTCTTATTCACATAAAAATGTGGCAGACAAAAGAAACTTAATGATATCACTTCAGTTAATACACGATGAATTAGTAATATATGTTGCAATTTTTTTTGATAGACTAAAATTTTATTAATAAATTCTCTCTCTCTCTCTCTCTCTCTCTCTCTCTCTCTCTCTCTCTCTCTCTCTCTCTCTCTCTCTCTCTCTCTCTTTCTTAAGTGACTAACTCAACCCCCAACAATAGTAGCATCATTGTATCTTCCTCATTACTTAAACGCCTCCTGTTAACGTTCTTCCTACTAGCCTTGAGCAGTTTTCTTCAGCCGCACATAATCGTTACATGCCTTTAGAGTCTGTCTTCTTTCACCACAACCACCACCACCACCACCACCACCACTTCTACCATCACCAGCAATAACAACAACCACAACCCCTTCTTTTCCCTTCCCTTAGTGTTCCTTCTTCGCCTTCTTCCCCTTCTCTTTTTCCCCTTCCTCCTCCTCTTCCTTCTCTCTCTCTCTCATCGCCAGTAGCTCGACATCAAAAGTTGTACCTTCATTCGCTATGTTAATTGAAAGGCCAATAAACCCTGCCAACCATCAAAGTGGTCATTACGTATTCTCGTTATAAGAGAGAAGAGAAATTGAGAGAAAGAGATGTTCAGGTGTTCCTCCGCTTCACTCTCATTCCCTTTGGGTGAATAATCTATATCCTCCCTTGTAATTTCTGCGCTCAGTCTCCTTGTGTTAACGTTTCAGGGTCAGATCACCGTGAACTTTCGTGGAAGCGCTGCTAGACGTTCTGTATCCCCCCCCCTAAGGCGGGACGCCGAGCAGGAACGGTGGACATTGGAGGGTGGAAGCGTTAGGTGTGAGTGAAGAGAAGGGATGAAGGAGGGCAAGAACGGAGCAGCGAAAGCAGTCGTGGGGAAACAACATTAACGTTAGCAGTAGTAACGTCTTTGATAGCCAGACTATAATTGCCTCAAGACAGCACTAGAAAAGTTCAAAGTCTGTTTTCTTTGGAAGCGGAATAGGATCTTCCCCAGCAGGACAATTGGCGTAGTGTTTATGATTACGTTAAGACATCGCGAGTCGTTGTCATGTACTGCGAAGGAATCGTAATTATATGTGCGCGTTCTCACGTGTATGAAATAAACTACTGAATTTGAATAGTACTGGTATTTCTTGCATTTCAGTAATGTATATATCTGGTAATGGTTTCAAATATAGTCACTTGCTCTCAACACAATGAAGAAGAGGTGGTTTGAATTAGATACACAATGAATATTTTGAGTATTTCGATACTTATATATAAAAAGTTATCATATAATGTAAAAAATAGGAAAAATAAGCATGTATCCCCGATTGAATTCACTGTTGTATAACATATTCTCATTGATCCCCTGCCTAGTAGAGTACTTATTATTTCACTACCTTTTGGACATCCCACATATTCTCTTTGTAATCTTCGCATTACAATAGGTAATCAATGATACTGGTACTGTATTCCTTTTGTGCGGCAAAGGCGCACCTTGAGACCAGAAATATTACTTGTTACACAGTATATTGTCTAATTATACTACTGTATTTTTATCTTCCACAGCACCTTTTCCATCATCACAATCAAATCAACCATAACCGCTACCACCATCATAGCTACCACCTCAACTACGGATATTATTTGTATATATATATATATATATATATATATATATATATATATATATATATATATATATATATATATATATATATATATATATATATATATATATATATATATAGTTATATTCATGATTATATATTTATGATTATATTTATAATTACGATTTAAATGCGTATTAATTTGTTATAAAAATGTATGTCAGGATTTATAGCATCGTTTTTAATTGCAGGTATGAATGTGATCCTCCCTTGGGGACGCCGCTTGCTGATGTGTTCAGGTGGTATGTGTATGTTATTTGTTACAAATAATTAAGTAAATTGATAAAAAATGAAGTTGATTCAGGTACTCAGTTATGCATGGGATTCTGAGCTGCATTCTGGCTTCTGCTATTTACAGTTGGGGTATAAATTTGAGATGCCTTGATTATAATCGATTTCTTGTGACATTTTTGCTCACTATATTTTGATAGATATCGTTCAAATACTGAATGGCCCAGCCCATTTTATTTGTCATTACTAACTGTCGTGACAGTTTGTGTCTCGTGGCTGATCTGTCGTCTAAGGGAGCAAACGATTGACAATAAGAAAACATGAGGAGGTCCTGCATTCAGACTGGTCAGCACCGTTCAGTAAAACATTCATGGCTTGCTACAGGCCGCGCCTCAGCCCGGATTCACTTGCCTAGTTCGAATAACTGTGCATATGTGGCATAGGAGCAGGAGGCATCTCTAGAATACCCCCAGGTGGTAACTTACTAAATATTATGTATTGTATTCTCTTCACGAAAATCCTTCATCATTAATAGTTACTGTTATCTCTATTCTGTTCCTTTCACAAGTAAGAAAATCAACCGACCAATAATATAAAAAATAATGATGATAATAATAATAAGAAGAGGAAGAATGATAATAGTAATTGTAATAATAATAATAATAATAATAATAACAATAATGATAATAATAATAATAATAATAATAATAATAATAATAATAATAATAATAATAATAGTAATAATAATAATAATGATGATGATGATGATAATGATAAGGAAAAAATGATAACAATAATGTTAATGATAATAATGATAACAATAATAATAATAATAATAATAATAATAATAATAATAATAATAATAATAATAATAATGATAATAATAACAATAACAACAACAATTTAAAGTCAATAATAAATAATCAGTACTTCATCCCATTGCAACTTTGAAACCCTCTCCCTCCAAAGCTGCCATTTCAAGTATTCATTATTTCCTGACAGGCAATACACTGTAATGACGTTAGCACAGGAGTAGACTCTAATTAAATGATAAAACAAAACTCCACCAAACTAAATAAAATGTAGTGCTGCTACACATGTTAATTCCTGTTAATTAACGCTACTTCTACTAATCAACATTTCCAACACGAATAACATCAAAAGCATTGCACTGGGAGGACGCAAATCTGTATCTACATTACCCAACCACATTATTCACTCATGCACTCTTACTTTCTTCCCTCAAGACAGTAGTAATATCTAACCGTATTCTCTAAGATCATAGTGGGAACAGACTCCAATCCAAATTTATTGTGGAATTTCAGGAATGCTCTCGTGATTACGGTGACAATTTAAGGCGATTTCTACACCATTTGGCTTTTCTATAACTTAAATTCATAACCTTCTTGAAAAGTAAATGACTGATGAAGATAGAAGGACTGGCTCTGTTTTCTTTGTACGTCACTATTGGAAAAAAAAGTAACAACACATGACAACACAACTAATTACCCTAGTGATCTGTGAAAATGTTTCTTATGAGAGTGCGAAGCATTTTTAAACACATAACTTAGCCAGGAACGTGTCAGTAATTTTGCATTTCTGGATCGCGATGTCTTTCTGAGCCCTTTAAAGCTGTTCTTATGAGAGTACAAAACGTTTCAAAATAGTACCATTTGTAGATGAGTGTCAGTAAGTGTGGACTGGTGGAGCATGGAGCGTTGCCGAGCCTTTGCATAATGTGGACCATTTAAGTCAAGCAGCCGATCCCTTAACGTCGCCTTCGTGAATCCCCGATGAATGCCATTAATTATGGAGAAATCCTGCCGGCAACTGACTGCTTAAGCGAGTACTGGAGAAAGCGGAGGAGGAGGAGGAGGAGGAGGAGGAGGAGGAGGAGGAGGAGGAGAAGTACGAGGAGAAGGAGGGGGAGGCAGAAGGTGATGAAAGAGAAGGGGATGGAGGTTGAGGTGTGGAATAGCAAAGGTGACAGTGAGAATTTCAAACTTCTATTTACTCCTTCCAGGGGAATTGAAATAGCTGTGTGTGTGTGTGTGTGTGTGTGTGTGTGTGTGTGTGTGTGTGTGTGTGTGTGTGTGTGTGTGTGTGTGTGTGTGTGTGTGACTGTTAAGTAAGTTATCAATTTTTCGTCTAGCCTTTATTGGCATGTAATTCCATCTCTCGCTGAAGGTCAGGGGTCAAGGTCAGGTGAGGAAGGAAGGGGTCAGTGTACAGGGCAGTTCCACTATGTCCTGACCTCACACCTTTCTCTCCTGTTCCCTCTCCCTTCTTTTATTTTTCCCCTCTCACCCGTTCCCCTCTCACCTTTCTCTTCCCTCTCCCCTCTCAGAATCCAGTTTTGAAATAATTCTTGGTTTTTGGTATTTCATTTTATTGGTGATTTTGGAGTTTAGAAAATTATGATGTGTGTGTGTGTGTGTGTGTGTGTGTGTGTGTGTGTGTGTGTGTGTGTGTGTGTGTGTGTGTGTGTGTGTGTGTGTGTGTGTGTGTGTGTGTGTGTGTGTGTGTGTGTGTGTGTGCGTGTGTGTAGCGCAAGCTGTGACAGACAGGTGGTGATGGTGTTGGTGGTGGTAAGTGATGGAGTGTGGAGTAAGCGTCGGTGGTGAGAGGAAGGTGCGTGGTTGTGTGGCTGATGGTCATGATGTTGTTGTGGTGGTAGTGATGGTGGTGGTGTGGCTGGGTTCCCCCACCTCTTACTCTATTTTTTCATTTCTTTATTTTTCCCTCATGTTTTGGGGAAGGATTTTTTTGTTCTGTGCTGAATTTTTTTCATCTCTCTCTCGCCCTTTCCCTAAGTGGAGCGGCGTGAATTCCTGTCTGATATGCGTACATTTTTCGGCAGTGCATTTATATGTAAACATTGATTTATTGGCCAAATTGGAGCTTCATTTGTAAACAAAGTATGTCAACACCTCGTGAAAACACATCGAATACACACATCCCCCTTTACTTTAATACTCATTTTTTTTCTCTATTTATGTTTTTTGACGAATGTTCGTTATTAAAAATGAATATATCGAACGAATAACTAAGAGATATTTTTTTATTTTCACCTCATTATTTTTCTTTTGTACTGAGGTTAACCAAGTGTTCGTTATGATGCATCGTTTGAAGAAACAAGTGAATAATTGTTGAATATCAGAATGCCATAAGTGAGCAGTCATTATTTCCATTGTTTTACTTTACTTTTTTTTCCCCCTTTTAACCTTAGTATTACATTAAACGAAGGCAACACTGCACTGCTCTGCTTGGTGTACGTAGACAAAGAAAGTGTTTAGCATATGAGAGGCGTGGGCAATGGGCATATGACACGTAATAATATGTTAAATCAACACTATTTTCATAACCTGTACTGTTTCTCCTCCTCTTCCTCTCCACTTTACCAAATTTACAATGAAACCAACGAGCAAAATTAACCTAAATATAAATGGTGATAAAAAAAAAATACCCCTCTCTTTTCACATTTCCCACACCGTCGTAAAGTCTCATAATAGCTATTTATTAACCATTCCACTACCATACACCGGACTGTCACTATCAACTTACAGCTTTCCAGACACTTATCTTTATACCACAATCTCTGAAATAGTTTCATAGTCAGGGAAATATGAAAATAAACCTCCTTTCCTCTCTTGTAGTCTGTGTGTGTCCATGCAAGCTATTCTAACAGAGCCCTGAATTTTAACAAAGGAACATTCTAGCGGTACTTTGGCCCTCGCTTTGCCCATCAGGCCCTCGTCTCTCTGATAAGGAAATGAAAGGAATCCACGCAGCGAGGGAAATGTAAACGGGGAATGAGAGTACGAGAGAGCAAAGATCAAAGGTGAAGATGGGTGGATTGAAGAGAATTACCAGGAGAAGAGTAAAGGGATAATTAAAAGGAATGTGTTAGTGAATGTAGCAAGTAATTGTAAAGCTTTGACGTCGTAAGTAACAATATACTGTCAGGATAGACGGGAGAGAGAGAGAGAGAGAGAGAGAGAGAGAGAGAGAGAGAGAGAGAGAGAGAGAGAGAGAGAAATAAAAGTTAAGTCACTCAATACCCATCCTTGCGTTTCCAAAACCTTCTCACCACACCACCAGAACATCCTCTCCTCCTCCTCCTCCTCCTCCTCCTCCTCCTCCTCCTCCTCCTCCTCCTCCTCCTCCTCCTCCCCTCTTCTCCTTTTCCTTTTCCTCTTACCCTCTTGGCCCTTCCTTCTCAGGCTTACCGACTTAATAAAGGAAAACTGAGGGCCTCGTTGCTTCCCTAACTCGCGCCATAACAGTACCGCGTGGGTGACTGAGAGCCGCCGTCACAGGAAGCAGACGTTCTGATTTGGGTCATTAGGCTTGTTAATCCGCGGCTCCCACTTGATTTTTGGACCATTCTTGTGTCATTGGTAAGGTCTGTTGGCCCCGAGTGGCGATATTTCACCCAAATTGTCAAGGATTTTTCACCCTTCGTTTTCTGTCTCCCGCAGCGATGGAGGACTGGAAGGGAAGACTGTGGAAGACGCGAGGGTCACACACGGGAAGGAAGGGGAGGGAAGGGAGGGAGAGGAGGTGACGGAAGGGAACTGCGGTAAGGAAGGGAAGAGAGAGAGAGAGAGAGAGAGAGAGAGAGAGAGAGAGAGAGAGTGGGGAGATGTGGATGGAACATGGTAAATGAAAAAAAAAAAATGTGGAGAGGAAGGGGGAGATGGAAGAAATGTTGATGTTGTTGCTGTTATTATCACAATCATCATGTTTTCACTTGCTTATGTTTTTTTTTTTTGACAATATTTTTTCCCTCGATATTTTAATGGGGGTAGTGATGGTGGTGGTCGAGGAGAAAGAGAAGGAGGATGAGGAAGAAAAGGAGAAGAAGGAGGAGTGGACGGAGAAGGAATAGTGGTGGTGGAGGTGGTAGCATATAAGTTATTGTTATAAAGAGGTGATTTAGATCATGTTAAATGCTCACAAAACAGAGAGAGAGAGAGAGAGAGAGAGAGAGAGAGAGAGAGAGAATCCAAATATAATGTTTCAAGTTCAAATTCATATTAAGCTTTATTTTCGGGAATGTGAATAAACAACCACATCAATCCCTTTTTATTACTTTATACTACATTATACAATTTCACACTTGTCCAGTTAGTGTCAGAAAGAGAAAAATAAAGAGAGAATAGGAGAGAAAGAGAGAGCGAGAAAGAGAGAGAGAAAGGAGACGTTAATATCTCCATCAACATAACTTCTTTTTTTATATTCTTTTCTTCTCTCTTTTTTTCCTTTCTCTACTCTCCATACCTGAGACACCTATTCTTTACAGTCTTCGTCTTCTTCTCCTTGTTTTAATATTCCTGCATCTTTACAGAAAAATGTCTCGTAAAGGTGAAGGAAGTCACGGAAATATATTTGTGTTGGTGCGCCGCGATGGTCCGGCTCGGAGGTATCTTGGGGACCTCGTCTGATTTATGGCCCAAGTAAAATTGTTTGTGGATGGTGAGGACTCCTAATGGTTGTCGGCAAGATATTTATGGGCTCTTCCCGCCCTTGCTCCCTCCTCCTCCACCTCTGACTCCTTCTCTCCTCTCCCCTCCCTCTTTCTCTCCACCCGTCCACCCTCGCCGACACCAGCGATACACTCACCAGCTCTATGTACATTTGTGGGGACGACGGGATGACGAGAGGATGTGGGGAAAGAGGCAAATTCTGAAGTCTTTGCAGATATTTTCGAATCACGAGCTGCAGGTGTGAGTAGTTCGGCCATAAGTCAACGGAATTTCTCTTCTCCCTAACCTCCATCTTGCTTTTCTTTTCCTCTCTCCTTCCTCTCTCTGTCTTAACATCATCTTTCTCTCTTCCTCACCCCTCTTGGTGTTTTCTGTCTCCATCCTCCTTCCTGCCCTTCCCCCGCCTCCACTTCCCAATGGTAGAGGTAAATAATGTTTGTAGTCTTTTCAATACTTTATTGTGTGGGAAGTCACGACTCGGATTTGATGTTTGGATTGCTTGTCAAGTCACCTGCATTATTGGCTTTCTCCTGCCCTTTATTTTTGTTTTAATTTTTTTTCCCTCCTGCGCTTCTCGTGTGTGTCAAAATCATATTTGGCGAGTTGATAATTTTATTGAATATGTTAAGTGGTATTTTGACTTGGCCGACTCGCAGTTTAAATTGCATTCGGGCATAAAAGAATGAGTAATTGGGAGAGAAAATTGTCTCTCTAAAAGGAGAAGATTAAAAACAAACATTTGCCTCGTAAAAAAGAAAGTAATCTAGCAAAGCTTCACATCACAAAGAGGAGCTAGACTGTTACCATTTGAAGCCCTTGTGTACCTCCTCCTCCTTCTCTTCTTCCTCTTTCTCTTCGACTCTCCGTGAACCTTTCTCCTGTGTCATTTAAACGCACATTATGAAGAATCTTTCCTTTTTTTGTCTTTTCAACCCTCGCCTCCAGTCCTTCGTTCATTATTTTGTTCATTACCCGGTGATGAATTCCCGCTAGGAAAAACTATGCTTCGGTATTTTTCCTCTTTTTTTTCATTTTCTCAAACACTGTGGATATGAAGAGACTGAATTATGGCGACGAATTCATGGGCATCGAAAGTTAATTCCTTAGCATTGTTTGTGTTAGAGAGAGAGAGAGAGAGAGAGAGAGAGAGAGAGAGAGATGCAGCTTTCTCCCTCCCGCTTTCCATCATCGTAACGTTGCATTAGCACATTCTGGCTCGCTAATCACTCCTTTCATTATTCTGCATTTAGTTCTCAGAGCATAATCCTTAATTTCGTCGGCAATTCAGATTAGTGTCACCATTTCATTAACAATTTCATGCCCTGTTTCTCTTGACAGCGGAGCCTCCTTCCTGCTTCAGCGGAGCCTCTTTCCTGCTTCTCCAGCTTCCTCCGTCCCGCTCTTCCTTCTCTTTATCTCATCGTCTGTCTTGTTTTTCATAATTTTTCTCCTTTTCTCAACTCATATATCTCCAGCTTATCACCCTTTTTTCATCTGATTTCTATTTCTTTCAACCTTCTGGTGATTTTCCTGGATATTTGCCTTTTTATTTCTTCATTTTTTCCTCTTTATTTTTTCTTTTTTGCGTATGCCCTCATTTTCTTCTCTTCCTATGCACTTGCATTAGCGCTCTAATTTTATGCTTCCTTCCCATTCTAATATCTCTCCGCCCACCTTTCTTCCAGCATCTGCTTCATCTTCTTCGGTCCTCATTCTCATCTTATTCCATACATTTTCTGCTTCTTTTCTCAAGCCACTTCTTTTGTCTTGATCTTCCCTCTCTCCTAATTTTTTCCTTCCTTTCTTGCCTCGGTCGTCCCCGCGCGCCGCTCCCTCCCCTGCCTGGCCCAGTATGCCGCTCATTTCCCTTCCATCTGGGCGGCATTTAATCAAAGTCTTACCCACGGCGACCACCGACATTATCTCATAATTTCATGCAGATGCGTCGCTTGGGTGTGTCTCGTTTTCCCTTCCCTTTTATTTTCCTTTTTACCCGGATGACATTTTTTCCCTCTTCCCCTTAGCGACTTTGGGCTTATTTTTCCCTCGGATGAGGGATATTGTTGAGGCTAATTTAAATTTTTATCGTCTTTTTTCATCCCGTTGAAAATCGTTTATTTTAAATAAATTTTCCTCATATATATATATATATATATATATATATATATATATATATATATATATATATATATATATATATATATATATATATATATATATATATATATATATATATATATATATATATATATATATATATATATATATATATATATATATATATATATATATATATATATATATATATATATATATATATATATATATATATATATATATATATATATATATATATATATATATATATATATATATATATATATATATATATATATATATATATATATATAGAGTATAGAGAGAGAGAGAGAGAGAGAGAGAGAGAGAGAGAGAGAGAGAGAGAGAGAGAGAGAGAGAGAGAGAGAGAGAGAGAGAGAAAGAAAAACAGGTTACTTATCATATTTAACAGGGGAAGATAGCACACACACACACACACACACACACACACACACACACACACACACACACACACACACACACAGTTTCAATGTGAATATAAAAGGAGAAGTTGCTCAGTATTTTAGCAGAGTTTTAAAGGGCTATTGTGTTTCCCTTGATAGCCCTGACCGGCCAATACATTAATGGTAGAGTTATGTATTAATAAATGGGACTTTCTCTATTGGTGTGTGCCTTTCTGTGTGTGTGTGTGTGTGTGTGTGTGTGTGTGTGTGTGTGTGTGTGTGTGAAGCGGAGAGGGAAATAAATATTCAAGGGACATGTATATTGTTTTTACCGTTACAGTAATTACAAGGCAAGATTACTGGTACTTATTCGGTTTATACTCAACAGTTTATAATGCCTTTGACCCTGCCTTCTTTAGTGGTTGGCATTTCTTATGTACAGTACTTTCCATGCTAAATAACGCACGAAATTCACTTTATTTTTCCCAGGAGAGAGGAGAAGCGTTCCTTGTAGGGAAATCTTTTGTTACCTTCGAGTTCCCGCGGAGTTTATGAAGCACAATCCTCACTACAACTTTCCCTTACAACTGTTATATTTTCTTGCCAACCGTTTGCTTTTCTCTCTTGTCGTGCAGTAACATTCGTTTACTCTCACCGATAAATATGTGCACTCCTGAATGGTTGTATCGGCAGGGAGGACAGCTGTAGTATGTAAGGGAATGAATGGACCGGAGTGAGTGGTGGTATGGATGCTTGCCTGTACCTCTGTATGTACCTCGTGACGTAATAATTGATATGCCAAAGCCATAAGAAAGATTTTTTATTATTGTTGTTGTTATCATTATTATTATAATCATTATTGTTATTATTATTATTATTATTATTATTATTATTATTATTATTATTATTATTATTTATTATTATTATTATTATTATTATTTATTATTATTATTATTATTATTATTATTATTATTATTATTATTATTATTATTATTATTATTATTATTATTATTATTATTATTATTATTATAGTTATTATTATTATTATTATTATTATTATTATTACTATCATTATTGTTATCATTTTATTATCATAATTATTATTATTATTATTATTATTATTATTATTATTATTATTATTATTATTATTATTATTATTATTATTATTATTATTATTATTATTATTATTATTATTATTATTATTATTAGTAGTAGTAGTAGTAGTAGTAGTAGTAGTAGTAGTAGTAGTAGTAGTGGTGGTGGTGATGGTGGTAGTGGTGGTGGTGGTACATTTAGACTGCTATTTGCCGCTTATTTTAATATTTTCATTTTTACATTTTCTTCCTTCAGGGACTTTCAATTCTCTCTCTCTCTCTCTCTCTCTCTCTCTCTCTCTCTCTCTCTCTCTCTCTCTCTCTCTCTCTCTCTCTCTCTCTCTCTCTCTCTCTCTCTCTCTCTCTCTCTCTCTCTCTCTCTCTCTCTCTCTCTCTCTCTCTCTCTCTCTCTCTCTCTCTCTCTCTCTCTCTCTCTCTCTCTCTCTCTCTCTCTCTCTCTCTTGTCCCAGCTTCCTTAACATATTTTTGCTATTTATCTCCCATGCTAATCCGTCCGCATCTCCTCCTTGTTTAGCAAAGTTTCCACCCCCTGTGTCTGTCGGGGAAGTTGACTACCGGCCCAGGAATATAGTAATTAAAGTTCAAAGTTTCGGTTTCTCTTTGGTGTATCGCCGAGGGGGACCTGAGAGGGACGCGGGCAAATAGGCAGGCTGTAGAGGCTCGTGGGGAGAGTGTGCGCCTCTCTCGATAAACTTTGAGCGTCTCGTGTCGAAAATCGTAATTGTGGCACTTTAACGCTCCTCTGAGCTCCTTTTGGGACTTGCTAGAGAGAGAGAGAGAGAGAGAGAGAGAGAGAGAGAGAGAGAGAGACGGGGGTATTGGGAAAAGGCAGCGTCTCCGCCCTTAACACAAAGACAGATTAGCTCTGTTCTGACTCCGATAACGAGGGAACTGCGTCGTTTATACTAGACTGAGGGATCGTGTTGTGAAGATAGCGCTGATATAACCAGCTCCCTTTGCTGTCCTGATTACTAAACTTCTTTCTAATCATGACCTGCTTTCTTCCTCTTCCTTTTGCTATCATTCATTTGTTTCTCGACCTCGCTTTTACTTTTTTCCTCATAATTTTGTTTCCATAGCTTAATTTCGGTTGTCTAATTTGATCTATATTTTTAAAGAAATATTTTTGTTCAGTTTTATAGACCAACTTAGTGACTTTTTTTTTTATGAAAGTTTACCCGTTCTTCATTACATAAAGTTACGTTAAGAAACAATATTTTTTTCCTGTGTCCATATATCACTTACTCTTGCTAGAGATCTCCAAAGTGCATTAGTTTCAGAAATCCCATCAGTATTAAGAGTAAATTTATGGACAAATGTTAATACATCATCACGTTTCTCAAGTGTCACGCAAGACGAATATAAAGAAATACTGAATCACGATCCCAGTCAGCGTGAACACCCCGATGCCCTTTGACGGATTGCCGAGAGTCGCTGAGCTGAGGCTGGGAGGCGGAATTTTTAACAAGAGGCGAAGAACCGGCTGCCAAAGGTAGAAACATGGACATCCTTTACTGTAAACCGATAAATCCAGCGGCGGCAGGGCAGCTTTGTGGCAGCCGGTGCACGTTGGGGAGCCTCTCGCAATCTTACAAAAGTATTTCTCGTTCGGGAAGAGAGAGCAGTGGCCATGTTTCCCTGTCAATGAAAAAATGCCATCCATGTGGTGAGGAAGCTAAAGCCGAAGAAATATTGAATAGTTCTTTACCTTTTTGCACATTTTCTACATTGTTCAATATTTTAGTTAGTAAAATTTTCACTCTGCATTATGAGTGAAAATCAGAGGCAGCGCGTGTTATGTTAATGCACTGAAGCTGTTTGTTTCTTTTTTTGCCTCTTTTTTTTTTTTTTACTGGATCCCTGCTGCCGCTCGCTTCCAACACACGACTAATTTGCTAAAGAGGATATATTGCTTGTCATGAGAGAACCCTGCTGTGTGGGTGTAGGTGGGAGGGTGGGTGAGGGGTGTGTGCAGTTCACTGAGTCCACTTTCATGTTACTCCGTAGATGTGCTAGTAAACACACACACACACACACACACACACACACACACACACACACACACACACACACACACACACACACACACACACACACACACACACACACACACACACACGTTTAAATACCGAATCTTTTTTACCCCTACTCTTTCCTTTATCTTCCATATTTCCTTACATTCTTTCTCTCTCTCTCTCTTTTGCCTTTCTCTTTCAAGCAATCTTTCCTTCATCTCCCTTTTCATATTTCCTTCTTCTTTACTTTCTAATTCATCCTTCACTTTCACTTCTATTCTTCTTTGCTTCTACCTATATTTTCCTTGTTTTCTTTCACACATTTTTCTTTCATGTCTTCTTCCTTGTATCCATCCCTATATTTTTTTCATCTCTCCCTGTCTGCCTTGCTCTCTCATGTCTTCTTCCTTCCCTCCCTCCTTCCTTCCTTGTCCACGTCTCTGCCTTCTTTCCCACCGTCAAGATACATCCCAGTATCGAGGTAGAGGCGATAAATCTTTTGCAAGACCAGTGATAGCAGCGTCCTCTACTTCCTTGGCTTGACTGATTCTTCTCCTCCCTACCCTCTCTCTCATCTTCCTCTATACGCCCCTTCACCTTCTCTTCTACCTCCTTAATCTTTGTTTACACCTCACCTTACATAACAGAGATTTTTTTGGGCGTACACGTATAATATTCTTGCAGATGACCAAGAGGGAGAGAGTGAGAGAAGAGAAAATTTAAAGGGAGAAAGAAGGAAACATCAGGTGAAAGGTAAAAGAAAATAGAAGGGAGGTGAGGAGACGGCAGCGGAGGGGGACTTTCGGATATTGGACTAATGGAAGGGTTTTGGGGAGGGACGGAATGCTGCGTGAAGGGATCAGAGGCCTACGTGGAGGAAAGGGAGGCAGGGTATAGTGACTTGGAAGGAGAAGGGGAGCTTATACTCAGGGTGACGAGAGGAAGGAGGGGAGAATGAATGACATGAAAGGAAGGGTAGAATAAAAGACATTGGAAAAAAGAAACGATGAATGATGAAGAGGATGAGTAAGAAAAGCTGAAGGGAGGAGGAGGACGTAGGAGGAGAGAGAGAAAAAAAAATTGATAGATAGATAGATAGATAGATAGATAGAGAGAGAGAGAGAGAGAGAGAGAGAGAGAGAGAGAGAGAGAGAGAGAGAGAGAGAGAGAGAGATAGAGAGAGAGAGAAGGAAGTTGTTTTACCAGAGAATTTTAAGCTAGTCTCATTTCAGCCTTTTTAAAAGAGGGACGCAGCCTGCAGCAGTTGGCAGAGGCTCCATCCTGCAGGCTTTCATCTTCCCCTTTTCAGTCGTCGTCTCGTCTTGACTTAAGAGGATCCGGGTAAAGACAACCGGCTGATTTTGATTTTCCGGCGGGTGTGCGAGCTATGAATACCGACCTTGTCTGAACCATCCGACCCTGCGAGGCCACACTCTACGCCTCTGCCTTCTTCTGCGGCTCTTCCTCCTCCTCCTCCTCCTCCTCCTCCTCCTCCTCCTCCTTCCCATCCTGTTCCGCCTTTTCCTTTTCTTTTTCTTTTTCTTTTCTCTTTTGTTCTCGTTCGCTTTTTTCCATTTCTTTCTCTTTCTCATTATCTTATTGTTCTTTTTCTCATTTTATTTATTATTTTATTGTTGTTGCTGCTATTGGTGATACTGCTACGGCTGATAATGATGATGATATGATGATCGGGATGATATGATGACGATGAAGATGATATTATGAATGAGAAAAAAAACAATAAGGATAGTAGTGTAATATTAAAGAATTGGTACATTGTATTATATCATTTGGTATAATATATCTTTATTACGTAAGAGCCTAAAATGTCACGTGACAATCTATCAATGTCTGCAAGTATCATGTAAGTCATTATTCGTCACATTTAGTGTTCCTCATAACGAATGCTTCAGTTCCCGCCTCGCGCACCTCCATCTCCCTACATCACCATAACTTAGGCAGCTATAATGGTCGTAATGCTCTCACTTCATAGTAATGCATGCAGTGTTCTCGCTCAACGGACTGTAATTCCCGATGTGTTTTACCTTCATTTGTAGATGGAAATAACTATGGAATGAAGAGTAGGAGGTTTAAGGTTGTTTTAAACTTATAACAAGTGTACATATTAATGTTCCTTATCGGCAAAACAAGGTTGGTGTTGCTGTTACCGGGATGTTGTCAGGCCTTGAGTGTAGGCCGAGGACGCATCATTACCCTGGGAAAATATGTATATATATATATATATATATATATATATATATATATATATATATATATATATATATATATATATTACACCCCGTTTGTGAAATTGCCCATTTCATGAAATGGGCAAACCCAATTCATGAAATGAACCTAACCTAACCTAACCTATCCTATCCTAACCTAACCTAACCTAACCTAACCTAACCTAACCTAACCTAACCCAATTCATGAAATGTGCAATGGAGAGGCCATTTCATGAAATGGTTAGGTTAGGTTAGGTTAGGTTAGGTTAGGTTAGGTCAGGTATGTTAGGTTAGGTTAGGTTCATTTCATGAATTGGGTTTGCCCATTTCATGAAATAATTTCACAAACGGGTGTATACATATACACACACACACACACACACACACACACACACACACACACACACACACACACACACACACACACACACACACACATTTTTTTTTGTTACAGAGAGAGAGAGAGAGAGAGAGAGTATTGATGCTTATTATGTGGCTTTGCTAATTGACGACTGTTTAACTTAATTCAGTTTGCGATAACTCAATATTAAAGGTACCTTGGTTATCTTCGGAAAAAAATACTTCGTGTTGTCCAAGATGTCGCTCATAGCATTTGGTTAACGGAGCGTCTGTTAAGTCCAATGGATAATGACCTGCAGAAGAATATTGCGGCAAAGCTCGGCAGCATTATTTTTTAGTCATCCTTAATGGTACAGTCTCTTGAAGGTGCAGCACTTTCGCCAAGGGATGCGCCGTAGCTGGGAGAAGGCGACGGCACCTCCCACCCGCCACTGTATGGGTGACCGTCACATCGCCGCCGCCCTCTCCTGCCCTCTCCTCCTGCATTATTCAGCGGCCACACCGCAGGACTGGGACGCCAGGGATCCTGGCAGGGAAAGAAGTGTCGTTGGCCCCTGAATATTGCGTACTCCCCGAGCAATATCCTGGTGTATGCAAATGTATGTGCAGTACGCTGAGAGGATCACACGGCGGAGGAAGGCAAGTCAAGGGTTATCAGGGAGGGAGAAGAATGGTCGCCTGCTGGTGCGCCGCCTCCGGGCTTTACTTCCTGCGTCCCTCGCCCCTTTCCTCCAGGTCTCTTCAGCCTGTAATGGGAACTTGCGAGTCGTGAAATGGTATCGGGAAGGCCCACCATTCCCTTACATCTCCAGGAAGCCTGAACAGGCAATGAATAGCTAAATGTGCGCTACAACCACCACGCGATATGCACGACTGTACAGAATATGAACAATTTGTAAAACAAAATCAGCACTTACTTAACAGAATGAGTCCTCATCATGTGTAGAGAAACGTTTAATGCTCTAGCAGCTCAGTCATGCGCCACAAGTGCTATTCAGTACGCCATTCACTGACTCAGCTTTTCAGCGAGACTTCACCAAACAGAGGCAGGCACAGACACCAGACAAAGTAGTCCATAAACTTTCCCTTTCCTTTTCATGGTCGTCAGTGCAGCTAGAAGGCAATTACTTACTTAAAAAGAAAAAAAAACATATAACATTTTTCCCGCCCTCTTTTTTCATGTACAAGTCCACAAACATCGTATAATATATAACCTCTCCTTTTCTGAAAACGTTCATCCCAAGAGAACCTAAAGAGCCTCTTAAGCCTAAACGCCTCAGACTTAATATTGACACAACACCTACACGTATGCTGAGGAGTCTTTAGGCCTAAGCACCTTATAGACCTATTGACACTTAACGTATGCTTACTGAATACAAATGACATGTCACTAATCTACCAGTCAGTCTTGAGTCCTCTCTTGATTCCCCTTCCCCATCCCGGCTCAAGAGGTAGAAGTGTGACTCTGTTATTAGCTCATCTCTGTTTCATTTCTTCTCTAGACACTGATACGATACAACATTCTAGCACAATTTTTTAAACTATTTCTTTCTTACTACTTTCCTTACATTTTATGTTATGTTCGACCTTCCACCTCAATATTTCTGAGAAGGTTCTTAACGGCTTAGTATTATTATTCTTTTTTGTTTTTCAACTTTATGATTCTTCCCTTTCCGTGAATTTACAGAATTTCATACCGTCAGTGTTTTTTTTTTATTATATATATTTTAACTTAAATAATTTCCTCGGTGCCTTTCTTTTTCACCCAAATATGATCAGCAACATTTAATTTTTGTGTTTTATTTTTTTTCGTTTGAAAACACAACAGTATCTTCTCGCAACTTCTTAGAATCTTTGCTTTCCTACTTCTTACCTACCGTCACGTTTTTTGTCTCTCGAAATCTTCCTTATTACTTCTCCCTCTCTGAACTTATCCTCATCCCACACTTTTTTTTTCTACTCCATCCAAGAGAGATTAGATTACAATTGCATACCTTTTTTTTCCTCATTTCCCGATTCACTCCATATATTGCATCAACCTGTAACTTTATTTAGTGATGCTCTTCTTTTCTTAATACAAAAGTATCTTCCTTATTTATATTCTCCTTTATTTCATTTCCTACTCTACTATATAACGTCACTTAATCTTTTCTAAGCTAAATTCAGCATACTTTGTTCAACTTTTATTCATTTATTTATATATTTTTTTTTATCTCTACTTATAAATTCATGTCATACTCTAACCCTCACCACTTCCAGGGTAGTTGTCAGGAGTCTATTCCCTCACTACTATAAATAGATGCATTTGCATTTCCTACTGGTCTTTGTCCACTGATACGAATTATGTCAGTCATGTGTGTGAATTTTTGGATATTGTAATCTTGAATTTTGCATCTATTATTATCAGCCTTCTTTTTTTTTTATTTCTACTTGTCCAGCAGCTCTTCACCATATGCACCATTACACCTCCAGGAGCTATATTAGTACCAATTACACCATTCCTCCACTGCACCTTCCTCATAGTCAGATCTTCCATTACAATCCTTTCAAAGCTCCTATTTTTTTTTTTTTTTAAGCAAGTCCCAGCAGGTTTCTCCTTCCTCTACACTCCTGTCATTCCCATTGCCATAAACATTTATTAATACCCATCCCTCCTTGTACTTAGCTCTGTTTTCATCCACATCAACCTCGAGTTTACCTTCGTCCCCTCTTTAATCCCTCCCCACACCTCATCCTTCATAATTATAGCCACGCGTACACACTCTTTCACCTGCATTCTCTCATCCGCTTCTGATTTGACTTCTAGAAACCTGCTAACATTTCCTGCCACTGCATTTTAGTTTGATTTCAGAGAAATTTAACTAACACGACTGTTATTAGTATATTGCTGCTATTACTACTGCTGCTGTCTTTCTCTTCTCAATAGGCATACCTTGTTGAGTGTTATGGTTAGGCTTTTACTATTAGCAAGGTTCATGGCAGGGCAGCGGTGTTGTCTCT
>NC_059296.1:10486937-10494437 GCF_017591435.1 Portunus trituberculatus
TATTTATCTATGCTTGTGTCTGTCTCGTTTGCTGTCTCGTGTCCTTTCGGACCAATTGCCTTTGCTTCTTTTGCCCTTCCTCTCTGCCCTTCACCCAGGCTCGATTATATATTGCACCCAGGGAGTGACTTCTTTACCTTGCCTCTATGAAATACCTGATTGAGTCTTTATTTCAATTAGATCGCTGCCAAGATTGCTTCTGACGAGTAAACCCTCCCATCTCTCTCTCTCTCTCTCTCTCTCTCTCTCTCTCTCTCTCTCTCTCTCTCTCTCTCTCTCCTGCCGCCCCTGCGTGGAGGTTCGGGAGTCGTGCCAAACTCTCCCTCCCTCCCCTCCTCCCCAGACGCGTCACGCTGAAGGGGAGGGTGTGGAGGCCTCTCTGCTAGGCCTAGGGTTTCTCCACCATGATAAGGAGCATATTAATATTTTCTCAGTCTCCGGATATTCCGAACTGCCGCTGGGATGGGCGAAGGGGAGACGGAGAGGGAGATAGAGAGTGGGAGAGAGACAGGCACAGGAAGCAGATAGTAATAGTAGTGGTAGCAGTAGTGGTGGTGGTAGTGGTAGTGGTGGTAGCCGTGGTGGTGGTAGTAATGGTAGTGGTAGTAATGGTGATAATGGCTGGTAGTGGCGGTGGTGATGATGATGGTGGTGGTAGAAGTGATGTGTGTGTTTGTGTGTGTGTGCTTATGTGTGTGTGTGTGTGTGAGAGAGAGAGAGAGAGAGAGAGAGAGAGAGAGAGAGAGAGAGAGAGAGAGAAACACTATAAACATAAAGTAAAACAAACAATCAAGAAACAAAACCTCGCTGTAGGTAAAGCACATAAAATAAAAAAAAGATAAATTAATAACTAAATGAAAAAGAAAATACCACTAAAACAAAGTTAGCAGCACCCCATAAAAGTAGGTATTAAGGGCTACTCTGTATAAATATATGCTTTCAATACGGCCAGTGTACAGGCGCCTCCCCAGCAGGAATTTAGTGACGCAAAGTTAAATTAGTTGAGCTTCTTGGGGCGATAAAGGAGGTTATGATGATGAGTGAGGCAGCCGCGCGTCTTAATTGATTCAGCCAAGTTTTTTCCCCCGTAAAATTGGGAATAATGTATGAGGTAAATGATGTGACGACACGATAAAAATATGACGAGAGACGTTTTTTTGATGTTTTTCTCTCTCTCTCTCTCTCTCTCTCTCTCTCTCTCTCTCTCTCTCTCTCTCTCTCTCTCTCTCTCTCTCTCACTTTTTCCTCACTATTTTTTTTCATTTTTGTTCCCAGGTATGTGAAATTAGCTTATTTTTTTCTATCTATATGCCCATTTTATATTCATTAATATTTTTTTATGTGTTTGTGTGTTTGTTTGTACTTGCCTTCCTTTTTATCTGTAAGACATTTATGAACTGATGTTTATTCATTATTATAACTTTTTTTGTTCGTATTTCACGTTTGTCTTTCTTTTTATCCCTGCAATCTCTCTCTCTCTCTCTCTCTCTCTCTCTCTCTCTCTCTCTCTCTCTCTCTCTCTCTCTCTCTCTCTCTCTCTCTCTCAAGCGAAAAATATCACCTACAACATTTTCCTCTTCGTCATGTTACAAGAAAATAAGAGAAAAGAAATTGAAAGAAGGAGACAATCTGAAACAGGAGGCCTTGTAGAGTTTCTTTTTACGTTGTTAAGAAGTGACATCTGGAGAGACTCACGTAAGAAAAAGGTCACTGTTAAGGCCTAGTGAAGTATTCCGTGCCCCTCCTTGTCCTCTCTCTCTCTCTCTCTCTCTCTCTCTCTCTCTCTCTCTCTCTCTCTCTCTCTCTCTCTCTCTTTCTCTCTTTCTCCTAGCTTTTCCCCTATTTTTTTCTATTTTTCTTGTATATATATATTTTCACACTATATGCTTTCTGTTTCCTCCTTTTCGTCTTCCGCTACCCACCCTCTCTCTTTTCTCCTTATCGCATCGTCTCTTCTTTCGCTATCTCACTTCTTCCCCTCTTCCTGCCTTCTCTCCCCTATTCCCCCTCCTTCTCTCTTCCTCCTTTCCCTTCTGCCTTCCCTTGTGAGGTGAGGCATGACTGACAACACACTCCAAACACCCTCCATCATAACCACCACCACTATCGCCACCACAGCACACTCAAGATATCAGGTTGACGCTGTGTTTTGTAAAGTGTTTTCCCTCTGCTGTAACTGTTATTGGCTCCTCCCACTGTGATGCATGAGTGTTTATGTACCGCAGCAGACACCGTGTTTATCCCTCGACGTGCTGTGGAGAGACGGCCGATACCAAGCACTGGCTTATCTAAAATACCTGCAGTTTGTACACTAAAAAGAAGGGAAAAAAATATGCATCGTCTTTTTCAGTAAGGATTGTTTGTAGGTTAATTTTGTTGCTTTGCAGAGTGGTAAGTTGACAGTAGGACACGACTCCAACGCACACACATAGTAATTTTTTTCTTTAGTAAGTGTTTATAGACAGAAAACTATATGCCTCTTACATTTGATTTAAGGCAAATGCAATACTAGTATGACAAAAATGTAATGTTGATTATTATAACACGATAATTATGGTTCATGAAATAAATCAATGTTTTTTTTTTTTCCTGGAAATAAATATATTGAAGGATCTTTTAACAACCATGCACTCAAACACACACACACACACACACACACACACACACACACACACACACACACACACACACACACACACAGAGTACAGCGTCATGACATCATCCCAAGCATAGTGCGTGTTAACGACATGTGCATGTTTTTTTTTTTTATTATTATTTTACTACCTTCTCTTCCTTCTCTTCCTATCCTCTTCATTTTGCGTTTTCAGTTTTGCCCTTTTACGGCTTCGTCCTTCATCAACACAACATTTATGCATTTACATTTTTTTTCTCTCTTATTTGTCTTTTCCTCATTTGTCTTTTCTCTCTCTCTCTCTCTCTCTCTCTCTCTCTCTCTCTCTCTCTCTCTCTCTCTCTCTCTCTCTCTCTCTCTCTCTCTCTCTCTCTCTCTCAAGGTTCCTCCTCCTTCATCCCTCCTCAGTTTTCTACGTAAGCAAACAAATCTTTGCTGGAGAAAATTACTCGACCCACCGAGCTCACAGTTTCCATAAAGGTGTCTTTCACATTCTTGGTGGAAGGTTGGATGAATATTAAATCGTCTATAAAAAAGCCTCAATGATTTTTTTTCTTCGTTCCCCATCATCAGGCGGGCAATTATTACCACATCCGTGTCGTAAAAAAGACGTGGGTGCGGACGTGTAATAAATTTTTGAGTCCCCGAGTACTGGGAGATAAATGTAAAGCCGTGGGGAGATAAAACGAAAAGCAGCCTCCATAGAGATAAGATAAAGGCGCGTGTGTTTACAGGTGGGAAGCAATCTGTAGAGGATCCACCTGGCGGTCCTGGGAATACATATAAGGGAGGGTGGGTGCCGCGCCTCCACGGTAAAGATGTGTTTAGAATACACGACTCACACCCAACCACCTCCCTATCTCCCTCAGTCTCTCCCCAGCCCTTCCCTTCGCCCTCTTCTTTCTTTCCCTTCCTTAGAAATCCTGACCTTCCGTCTCCTCCCTCTCCTCTTGACCTACTCAGTCTTCGTGTACCGTCGAGAAAATATTAAATGTTTGTTTGAGATGAGCGACGGTGAGTGGCGGCGTGAGGCGCGGCGATGAGAGGTGACAGTGTATGGAGGAGGGAAAGGTGTCAATATGGAGAGGAGGGTTATTAAGTTTTTTTTTTTTTTTTTTTTTTCTCTCTCTCTCTCTCTCTCTCTCTCTCTCTCTCTCTCTCTCTCTCTCTCTCTCTCTCTCTTTTTCTTTACAGTGTTATCAGTACACTCTGTATCGCTTTAGATTATCTGTTTTGGATATCATTTGTTTATTTTTTTATTATGTATTTCCAACGTAGACGGTATGTTAGGAATACTTTAAATAGTGTTTGGGTTATACTTTTGCTATTTTTCTTTCTCGCATTCCATATACATTGTTAATCTTTACGTGCAGTAGTAAGTGTAATACACCACACCCGAGTGAAAGTTGCCAACATTCTAACAAGAATGGCACAAAATCAGGGTCTATTGAAACGCTTCCTTTTGTCTCAAGTTGTGTGCAGTGTCCATGAAATACCGGTGCCTGCTGGAGGAGGAGAGGAGCAGGCGGGAGTCTTGCCGTGCTACCTACTTTCCTCTGCCTTTTAAGTTTGTCGGATCCTGGTACAACAGACACTCTTCTTATGGACACAAAGGTTTCCTGGGATCCGTGTCTTTCTTTGTAGTCTCACTTGACGCAGGCGTGGTCTGTCTCTACTCAGGGGTGAAGACAAGCCTCCGGGACAAGCTTGTCGACAGTATCATGGCATATTTTTTACTCCCCTCGACAGACACTCAAGGAAATGTTTCACGTTTCCTCCTCGCGACAGCACTGAAAGTGGCTAAACATTTCCCATCAAGAAATTTAAGAGGTTTAACCACTTAGAGAGTCCATGCAAAAAAATTGTGACAATTTTAATGAAAATAAATGTTAAAGAAATCCAGTTATATTTGTTAGTTATTCTTTATATTGATTTTTCAAGATTCGTATGGAGGTGAAAGTTTTTGCTTTCACACTTTACTCCTGGTGGTGTGTGGAATCCTCTGTACATGTTTTGTTAATGGTGATGTTACATGTCTTTCTTTCCGGGGCCTTTGTAACCTCCATGACTTTCGCCTTACTAGCTCTTACTCAGACCAGCAAAGTAAACTGAACGTGTATTGAAAGGGAAGTTATAGTCATTACATAAACGTTTCTACGAAAAACATATCTATAAGGAGAGAGAGAGAGAGAGAGAGAGAGAGAGAGAGAGAGAGAGAGAGAGAGAGTGCTTCTATAAATAAACAAGTGAGATAATCGCCACGTTTCATACGGTTAATCGCCAAACTCATTAAGAGCACGAGGCGTTCCCGAGCCCTGCTAATGGCCGCACGTTTTCCCTCCTCGCTACACATTTCACACCATTTTTTTTTTTTAACGCTATGTCTATCGGCTGGAGAGGAAAAGAAGGTGCGATAGGACTATGGGCCACGATGATTATGTACTTAAAAGCGTGTTGACTCCTCTGATTTAGATAGTTATGCTAGTAGTAGTAGTAAAAATGTTAATAGTAATAGTGATGAAGATGATAATAATGATAATAATAATAATAATAATAATAATAATAATGATAATAATAATAATAATAATAATAATAATAATAATAATAGTAATAATAATGATAATAATAATAATAATAAAAAATAATAAAATTAATAATAGTAATAATAATAATAATAATAATAATAATAATAATAATAATAATAATAATAATAATAATAATAATAATAATAATAATAATAATAATAATAATAATGATAATAATAATAATAATAATAATAATAATATTAATAACAATGAAAATAATAGTTATAATAATATAAATACTACTACTAATAATAATAATACTAATAATACTGTTACTATTACTACTAATAATAATAATAAGAAGAATGATACTAATAACAATAAGAATGATAACGAGATAGCAGTCTGCACTGTGTATGAAGAACCTTCCTCAAGCAAGTACAAGAAGTAAAAAATGTTCTAAACTGTTTCTAACTCCACACTAGTAATTATAATACATATTACAATACTGGCTTGGCCACACACACATAAAAATTATCCATTGTACCTTTTCACATGTTTAACTTATCACCGACATAGAAATACACATGTAATATTTATACTCATGTCTGGTTGTTAGAGCTCGCTAAGGTATCCACTGAAGTACTGAACTGCTTCGAAGCACGGAACTGAATCAACACGACTCACTCCTCCCAGTGACGCACCCAGACGCCAGTGCCGCCGGGAATATTGTTGAGTCGTGTGTCGTAACCTGTGCCTTACTGTGTGACGTGTGATTAGAGTGAAACAAAACTTCTTAGACCTTACCAGTGTTTCCAGCGATCCATCAGGTATGTTGAGCAACTAATGAGTGTATAACGTTATATTTTCATGATATATAGCGGAAGATACGACGAGTTTCATGAGCTGGCCGGTGTTAGTAGTGACGCCACCATACCGGGAAGTCTTACAGAGTTGTCAGCTACTTGTAACTAAGAATATCTTTATTTGTCTTATATCAAATAACGCCGTATATTTGATGAGCCTCACATGTGTTATTAAGTCAAACGATAAAATGCTAAGACGTTTTAACCCCTTCAATAACGGGACACTTTTTTTTACCTTAAAATATGTGTACGATTAGACCATTTTATTGACATTGACAGGGATTTATGGAGGTCAAAAGATTAATGGCCACAATCTTCACTATTTTAACCATCACTGAAGTGTCTGAAGCTGTATAAAATAACCAAATATTAAACACAATGAATATGAAAACGCATCATGGTAGTGAAGGGGTTAAGGCGCAAAGACAAGAAAAGTCGTGTCAGTATATAATGTTAGTGGCGGTGGACGGAATGGTATTAAGTGAACTCTGTGCCTTGTCCTTCACGTGTCCCAGACTAAAGCCTCACACATATATAGTTATCAGATCCTCTTTCGGTATTGAGGAATGGGATAGACTGAGTTAGCGGGTTGTTAGTGCTGATTCTTTACGGAGCTTTAACCCCTTCAGTACCATCACACGTTTTTCATATTCATTCTGCTTGCTTTATACAGCTTTAGAAATTTGTGGATATTAGGATTGTAAAGATTGTGGACCATTAATCTTTTAATCCCCATAAACTCATCCTAATGTCGATAAAATAGTCTAATTATACCCAAAAATCAAGATAAAAATGTGTCCCAATACTGAAGGGGATACGATATTAGATAAATTTGAAGATAAGGAAGATTAATGATTGAGATAGCAGGAGTAAACCGCACCATTCTATTACCAAAAGATCATCACCCCATAACCAAAACAAAACACTTACGGCTACAACCTTTTTAAAATCCTGCAAATACGATTCTTTAAACTCATGAACATATCCGTGCTCTTCAGTAATTTCCTAGTGACTCCTTGGACACCAGCAAACACCTCGGCTGTTGACCCACACACACCCTGCGACCTCTTCACTGGTTTCCTGACGCCTTGCTCCGTCACCTCCATGATAGATTTTCCTATTATTCTTTTTAGCACTTTCCCTGTCCCGATGGCACGATAGGCGGGCTGCTTGTTAGGCGGGATGGGCTGGCAGGCTGTTCAGGTGTCAAGGTTTCAAGAGTCCTCCTGAGTCATTTCCTTTTTTTAGGCCTGACGTTTGCATCACACAGTTCCACGGATACCTTCGTTTAACTATTTCTTCACCATTTTCCACTTATATCAGCCAGTTCTCTCACTTCTCGGGTTCTTATTGGATGAGTAATCTCTCTGCCTTCTATATTTTCTTCCACATTTGACTTCAATGTTTCAATAGGGAGGTTTGAAGATTTTTTTTTTTTTTCAGCTTCCAAATAATGTATTCTTTAGACTGTTCTGTT
>NC_059296.1:10499437-10504437 GCF_017591435.1 Portunus trituberculatus
CTCCTCGTTGCCATCCTTTTCTTTGGTGGGGCCGAATGACACATAAATTTTGTTTCCGCCAAGCTCAGGGGACGATGCATCGCTCTGCCTTGAGGTGCCTTTCTTTACGGCACGGATTTTGTTCTAGAGGTCTTGTGTCTTTGCTCATTTTATCTAAAGACACACACACACACACACACACACACACACACACACACACACACACACACACACACACACACACACACACACACACACACACACACACACACACACACACACACACACACACACACACACACACACACACACACACACACACACACACACACACACACACACACACACACACACACACACACAATAATAAAAATGTATTCTATTTATATTATATTCGTTTCTACTGCTCTTAAACAAAATATATCTTTATCGAGCGAGAAAAAACTAGTGACATTTATAGGGGTTTTATGTGTTAACAATAAGGAATTATTTGACTTTTATTACTACGTGTTTCTTGGCTGAATAATAACACTGGTCAACAACAAAAAAAATATTGTCTTTGAAATTTTCAGAGATTTATGATAATTTTGATATACTGAATCCAAAAATCAAATTGGTTTTGTTCAATCAATTTAGATTTTAAGCTACAGTCGTGTGTTGTTTTGTTAATTTTTCTTTATAATGTGTTTAAGGGTATTTTTGCTTTATATGAAGTATATATATCCTTTCCTTGAATTAAACGGACTCCTAAGAATTTAAATACATCAATTTTACAATATCAGCTCGTCCAAGTTCTCTACCGAATTGTTGGTATCTAAATTCAAGAATTTGTTTATTTTTTTTTATAGAGCTCACATCTCCTCTTACCATCTCAATTTTAACACAGAAAACAAGAAAAAAACATCTCAAAATTATCTACATATTCATATTGTTTCTCTTTCTGAGTTATCAGCCAATTATAATGACCTTCGTTCTTCTGTAAAAAGAAACTTATAATGAAAAAGGTGTACTTGAGAAATAGCAATATAATAAGTATTGCAATAGAGTATTTCTAGACACACAGTCACTGAGACTCCATCCCTATCACCACCACCGCCACCACTATATACAACTGTTGCCGCAGCCGCCACCACTCAGTAGGGTCACCGCTGCGTCGTGCTGGCTAAGGCGACACCAACGAGCGAAGCAACACATAAGGGTCCCCGTAAAGAAGGCCTCAAAATTAATGTCAAATAGTATTTTGTACAGGATGTAATTAGTAGGGAATGTGACCGCACAACCTCGCCGTTTAGTTGGCATTAAATTCCCCATCCAACTGCGCCAGACACTTTCTGCCCGAAGGCTATACGTTCCCTGGGAAATAAAAGGCTTGTCTTCGGAGGAGTTTTTTGCCCATCCGATGTTTTTTTTTTTTTTTTTTTGAAAGGGGAGTGGGTGGGTGTGTGTGGGTGGATGGAGGGGATATCTCTTCATCTGACTTACGGAATGGCTGCGTCACCTTTCGTCTCTTCTTTATCTTCCTCTTCCAGCTTTTTTTTTGCTTCTTCTCCCGTTTCCGATTCTGGTCCTTTGCCTGATCCCTTTCTTTTTACCTCCTCTTCTTCCTCCAACTCCATCACCGACTCCCCCTTCGACTAATGTTTCTCATCCTGCTGCTCCCAGTCCAGTACCTCTTGTTCCTTCTTCTCATTCTTAAAGTATGTAATCTCTACCAATCATTCGCGGATAAAATTTTCTTGCTTCACTTTATAATTAACCTCTTCAGTACCAGAAAAAGTTTTCAGATTCATTCTTGTTCCTATTTGGTGATTTTATATAGCTTCAGAAACTCATGTGGGGGATTAGAATAGTGAAAACTGTGGTCATTAATCTTTTTACCTCCATAGACCATTCCTAATGTCAATAAAATGGTCTAATCGTATACACAAATCTCAAGGTAAAAATGTGTCCCAGTATTGAAAGGGTTAGGAAGACATACTACTTCTTCCATATTTTTTTCCTTCAGACTTGTTTGTCGATAGAAAAACGTGAGTCATGATATTTTTTTTTCTTTATCAAGTTTTCTCTATACTTTTCTGCTGCACGTATAATCTTAATGTAAAAGAGAATTTTTACTAGTCAATTATTTTTCATTATCATTTCCTTGTGTATCACTGGGCACTTATCCTCCTCTCACCACCCTCACCACCACCACCACCACCACCACAACCTCTTCCTCTTCCATCTTTCTGTGTCCTTTTTATTATCTTTGTGTGTGTGTGTGTGTGTGTGTGTGTGTGTGTGTGTGTGTGTGTGTGTGTGTGTGTGTGTGTGTGTGTGTGTGTGTGTTTTGTGCTCCATATTTCTGTTTTTTCTCATTTTTACCCTCTATAGTATTTATTCATATTCCATACATAACCAAGAAATTACATTCACTACTACAGAAGCATTTAAAACTTTAGAAAATCTTATTGGTAAAAAAAAAATGCTAAGTTCCTATTTTCATCATTTCTGTTTAATGTTTTGTTTTTTATTCCAAACAGTTACTTCCTTATCTTTTCTAACTTTTCGTATTTGTTTCTATATTCTAGTATAATTATCATGTTTTTTTTCTGTACATTGTATGGTTTTCATCAATGATCACCATGAATGGCAGAAAAGATAAGAAATAAAAGAACAGACTCAATAACAGAAACAAACAAAAACAACAAGTAACAAGGAATGCAACAATAAAAAAACAACAAGCAGCAACAACAACAAACAAACAACTAGAGCCTCTACACACGCTACATCCACAACTCACGCCTTTCCTCCTCCTCTTTCTCCTCCTCTAACTTTTTCTCCTTCTCGACAACCTCCTCCTCCTCTTCTTCTCCTCCACCGTACCTCCCAATCGTCCCTCTACCTTATTTTCTTTCCATTTTCAGCTATTTACTTCACTTATTCTCCATCTTTTCCCTTTCCCATTTTTTAAATGTATTTATTTATAATCCATCCATTCACCCCTGTGTGTCCTATTTCGCTTCCTTATATATAGTCTCCTATTCCTTCTCCCACCCTATTTATCCCCTCTTCCCTTCCCTATCTGCTCCCTTCCCTTCCGTTCCCCTTCCTTTTGTTAGCCATTTTCTTCCCCTTAAAGTAATGGTCCGTAAGTCTTGTACAACACGGCGCCCAGATAAGAGAGGCTGAGGCCTAAGCCCAAACACGCCTTCACCCGAAATAAGTGTGTACCGATTTTAATTTTGGCTGTTTACGCCTCGTTTTATCGCCATTACGAGACTGGCCTGGAGGATAAAAAAGAAAAAAAATCTCTTTAGATCCTTTCCCCCTCTAACCCGTAGGAAAGGGAGAAATTCTGCTGCTTCTTCTGTTGCTATAGTGCCTCTGTTACTGCTACTACTACTACTGTTATCACTACAACTACTACTACTGCTACTACTACTACTGCTACTACTACTATATACTACTATTACTACTTATAAGGCTGCTATGAAATTGGTATCAGTTACTCTAGCTTGTTTCAGTTTGTCATTCTATTTTTTTTCTTAGCTCCATAATCATTTTCTTTATCCTTGTTTTTTTTCCTTCTAGTCTCCGTTTTCGTTCTTTCCCTTCTCCTTATCTAAGTCGTTGTCATTCTCCCTCTCCTCCTCCTCCTCCTCCTCCTCCTCCTCCTCCTCCTCCTCCTCCTCCTCCTCCTCCTCCTTGTCCTATATATTTATTATTTCCATGATTCAGGGATTCCAGACAAAGACATAAGGTTACTGTACTCGAATAGCTGCTTTTTTCCACTGTCTCTCTCTCTCCCTCTCCTCTCTTCTCCCTTTTCTCACTTCACGACCTTTTCCCACTTTTTCCTCCTTCTTAGAGAGTGAAGGAAGCAAGGAGACGCCAAGGAAAGCGTTTAATTACCGACTCTTGGCTTGGTTTAGGGCTTCTCTCTCTCTCTCTCTCTCTCTCTCTCTCTCTCTCTCTCTCTCTCTCTCTCTCTCTCTCTCTCTCTCTCTCTCTCTCTCTCTCTCTCTCTCTCTCTCTCTCTCTCATTCCTTCTTTTTTTCCTTCCTCTCCCTAGTGAATCGCCTGTTGAGATGGTGATGGGGAAGGAAGAGGGAATAGAGAGATGGGAGGCCGGAGGGAGGTTCTGTCTATATTGGAGAGGAGAAATAAGATGATGGAACAGTGAAAGGAAGATAACAGGAAAGATGGGACAAGACAGACTGCCTAAGGATAATATTGGGATTGGTAAGATGAAGAAGGCAAGTAAAAGAGAAGATAGAAAAAATAAAGATTAAAATGCCAACTGTGGTAAAGTAATGAGGAGTAACGAAAAGAGTTGGCAGTTGTGGTAGGTGTGTGTTGAGATGGGGAAGATAGATGGAGGGGTGAGAGGGCGGACACACACACACACACACACACACACACACACACACACTCTCTCTCTCTCTCTCTCTCTCTCTCATCTTTTTGTCTTTTTTTTTCCAATTCGTATTTGTATGCGAATAGTAAATATATTTTTTTGTGATATTATTATTATTGTTGTTGTTATTGTTATTGGTATAGTTATTATTGCATTTGCTATCTTCATTTATTTACCTTATTTTCCTCATCATTCACATCCCCATCTTCATCATCATCGTCGTCATTAGCATCACCTCTCCGTACTTTTTCTCCTTTCTACACATCACCCTTATCTTCTTACGGGGGTGAAGGGCGTTGGTTAGGCTAAGAAGAGGAGGAAGAGGAGAAGAAGAAACAGGAGGAGGATGTGGAGGAGGAGGAGGAGGAGGAGGGAGGAGGAGGAGGAGGTGGTTGCGGTGAGCCTATCAGGGAGTCATGTCAATGCCCCTCCCGTCCTACCACCCCTTCCTTCCCTTCTCACCTTCCCTTTCCACCTGATAGGACTCGGGGGACATTGACGGAGCCGGGATGATCACCAAGTTGACTCCTAACTCGGTCGTTTTATAAGTTGGTAATTACAGGGTTATCCACAGCATTATGGTGACCTCGGCTTCCTCACCGTGACCCTTTTGACTCCCTTC
>NC_059296.1:10514437-10541937 GCF_017591435.1 Portunus trituberculatus
CTCTCTCTCTCTCTCTCTCTCTCTCTCTCTCTCTCTCTCTCTCTCTCTCTCTCTCTCTCTCTCTCTCTCTCTCTCTCTCTCTCTCTCTCTCTCTCTCTCATGTGTATAGGTGGGAATAAGAGAGAGAGAGAGAGAGAGAGAGAGAGAGAGAGAGAGAGAGAGAGATTCATGTCATTCTTATCCTTGTTTGTTTACCCTTTTCTTAGTTTCCTTGTCTTATTCAATTAGCTTAATTAATCTTTCTACCTTTACTCATCTTTCTTTCCATTACTTTTTCTCGCAGTTTAATTCTTGTTCGTTTCATCCGCTTCGTATTATTTTGTCCTCCTTTCTCTCCGCCATTCTCTCTTCCCACACACCAATGTACAGTGACCATGTGTTGCATGGTAGGATGTGATGCTGATTCAGACCGGGGGAGTTCATGGCGTGCTGTTTTGTATGTACACCATGTATTCTTCTGCCACGCTTCCTCCTTTTTCTTCATCCTGTGTGTGTCCCTCTCCGTGTCTCTCCCCTCTGCCCCTCCTCCAGGAAGTGGCCTCGCTGGCAGTGTCGGTGTCCACAGTGCGTTTGTTTTGTTTAGCTGCACGTCCCTCACGCCTCGTTGTCCTTCCCTTTGGTGGCTAATATTGCTTTGGAGAGAGAGAGAGTATAAAAAGAATATGGCCTTGGTTGCGTGAAACTGTTCTCATTCCGCTCTGTGCTGACACTCTCCTGAACATTTGTATCATTGTTTAATCTATGAAGAAATGATATTTTTTAATAGTTATGTTGAACGGAATGAATTAATTGAGTTTTGTAGTTGAATAGAAAAGAAGTACCAAAACGTTCACTCCTTTATAAACTGCCACCATCGTATCATATGAAGTTAAATCAATAAAACTCTACCATTATGTATATTAGAGAGCAAAAAGGAAAAAAAAATGTCATGCAGGGAGTCAGTCAGCTGTGAATATATGTTCATCCTTCAAGCCGCGACTGCTGCTGGGTGGACTCCGAATTAGTTCTTGCATTTAGCACATTTCATACCCACAGTGAGTCGTCACCAGGTGCCCACCCACGTGTGACGAATGTTTGCGTAAAGCTTCTCTTCCTAGTCCAGCCAGCGTCATAAGGCTAATGTGGTCTCTCTCTCTCTCTCTCTCTCTCTCTCTCTCTCTCTCTCTCTCTCTCTCTCTCTCTCGACTGGCGCCTTGAAAACCGACAAAACCCAGCGGTGCGTTGGCGGTGGCCGCTCGTGATTGAGGGCGCTAAGATCGATGTGGTTCTGTTGGAAGTTTTAGTAATTTTTTGCTTATCTTTATATATTTACCGAGTGATGGAGGAGGATATTTGTGGTGCGTCAAAGTTGGTGGCGAGAGAGAGAGAGAGAGAGAGAGAGAGAGAGAGAGAGAGAGAGAGAGAAGGAAGGAGAGAGGCAGGCAGGGGACGACGGGAAGACGAGGAATGGCGCTGGCAGTATAAGAAATGGAGACAAGGCAATACAGAGAGAGAGAGAGAGAGAGAGAGAGAGAGAGAGAGAGAGAGAGAGAGAGAGAGAGGGGATCAGGTTTATCATTGTCCTTCTAAGGTACAACATTCATTGCTGCCGCTCCCTTCCTGCTGCCGCGACATGAATCCGAAGTCGTGTCGTAGGATCGATTCTGAAGGTTTTCCCTCTTCATTTGGTGCTTGCTGTTTTTTGTGAGTGGTTTTACATTAACTTGACTCGATTGTTTAGTCTTATACAGTGCGTTCACCTTTTACTCTATTTGGTTATAGGCTCGTTGTGAGTTTTTAGAGGTTGTATTTGAATTTTTATTCATGTTTGTTCTTTCCTGCTGTTAAGTTTGTGTATCTTATAGTTTGGTGTGTTTGTTACTGATAAGGAGTGTAGGTTTTAAGATTAATGTTTATATAGTATTGTGTTGTGTTGCGTGTGATTTTGCAGTTAAAGGATGAAGAGACGTATGTATTAGTATGGTGTGTGGTGTGTAGCTAGAATGTTAGTGAAAAGTCCTAGTATATTTAAGATACAGAAAGGTTTATATTATATTACTATTTTTATTTTTATTATTGTTATTACTATTATTATCATCATTATTACTATTTTCATTATTATTATCACTATTGTTGTTATTATCTTATAACCTTCACAGTCAGAGAATACCAATTAATTGATTGACTGACGAGCGATGAGTGACTGCTGAGTCATTTGGCAATATCTATCGATGAAAGTGTGTGTGTGTGTGTGTGTGTGTGTGTGTGTGTGTGTGTGTGTGTGTGTGTGTGTGTGTGTGTGTGTGTGTGTGTGTGTGTGTGTGTGTGTGTGTGTGTGTATGTGTGCGTGTGGCGATGATGCATCCATAAACAGTTATTTCCTCTCAGTTCTCAACACCCAACCCTTTTCTCTTTCTTTTCCTTTATTTATCTTTCTTTTTCCTTATTTTTTGTTAGGGTGATTTGCAGATCCGTAGCTTGGACAACTGATTTCTATGTATGTATTACTAAAGTATTCACTTGGTAGATGTAAGTAAATATTGTGTTTGTGTGTGTATGTGTGTGTGTTTGTGTGTGTACGTGTGTGTGTGTGTGTGTGTGTGTGTGTGTGTGTGTGTGTGTGTGTGTGTGTGTGTGTGGTGGGCGGGACTAGATGTGGTGTGTGTTCTCCACCCACACTTGATGCATCCTTGGCCAGTCTTCCTCCCTCATGATGCGATGTTTTTGTTTATTGCATTTTATTGTTTTGTTTGGGTTGCTTTGTTAGTGGTGGTGGTGAAGATAATGATGGCGTGGTTCTTGCTGCGTTTGTTGTTGTTATTGTTGTGATGGTTTACTGTATATACTTTCTTTTACATTTCTTATATTATTGTCTATGTCTTTGATTTTAGTCCCTTTTTCCTCCCTCATTACAATTTTCCTCCTCCTCACACTTATGTTTTTCCCTCTCCATGTTTTTTTCCTCCTAATACGAGTAAATAACAGTCAGTGCAAGTAAGTTAAACTTTTTCCTTATTCCTTCAGTGTTTTCCTTCCCCTCCTTGCGTTTCCTCTCCCTTTCTGTCTTAATAAGTCGGAGTTTACATTAATGACCTCGAATCGTAATGCCAGTGAGTCAAAGTTGCAGTAACCAAGTAAATATACCATTTTTCTAACAAACTTCCTGTTACCTTAGTTATTACCTTCAGTTATTCTAGTCTTCACCTCCTTCTCCTCGTCTTCCCTCTCCTACTTTTCCTGCTGCTCATCCTGCTGTCCTCCTCCTACTCACAAGTTGCTGTAGAAAGCCTACCCTTCCCAACAGCCCGGAGGAAAAGGACTAACTTCCAGAGATTAGTGTTAAGAGGGACAGCTTCTTTTTTTTCCCATTTTTTTTTTTTTATCCTTCCGTCTCTCTTTCCCAAGGTTTGTTTGTCCCTGCCGTGGTAAGAGGAGTAGTGTCCCTCCCTCTACGTTTTCCCTCCTCGTATAATTCAAGATGCTGTTATTTGATCTGCTCCTCAGTTCTCTCAGTGTTATTAAAGGTAAACACCGCCATTTAGTTACGTTTGCTGTTTGTTTTGTTTTTTTCATGTTTTTTTTTTTTTTTTTTTGAAAGAGTATGTATAATTTTTTCGTCTAAAAAAATTGAAGGGAGTTGAGAGGCCTGGGACTGCTCTTTACTTTTTCGTTTACGAGTGTGTGTGTGTGTGTGTGTGTGTGTGTGTGTGTGTGTGTGTCGTATATATTCGTATATATTTTTTTATGATAAACCATGTCGAATTTTCTTTGACTCTAAGCAACCAACCAACACACACACACACACACACACTCTCTCTCTCTCTCTCTCTCTCTCTCTCTCTCTCTCTCTCTCTCTTTATGGGTGTACTATGACATGCTGCTTCCTAACAATACTAACCTTCCCGCGCCAGCTCACTTATTGTGCCTTCAAGATTACCTCCAACTCGTTTTCTCTCTCTTTTGCTTTATTTCCTCCCCTCCTCCCACCACAGCCCCGTCCTCACCGTGCATCTTTTCTCTATTTTTTCTCATCTTACTACCTCGCCCAGTTCCCCTCCCTCTTTCCCCTCCTCCTCCTCCTCCTTCTCCTCCTCCTGTACTTTGTCACCCTCCTCCTCCTCCTCCTCCTGATCCGCCTCCTCCTCCTGCTCCGCCTCCTCCTTCCTTTGTCCAACCCTCCTCTTCCTCTCCCGTCCTTCACATTTTGATTTGCATGCAATAACAAGAACTGCCATTATGCTGGGGGACAATGGAACCCAGAAACACATTTGAATATATCTTGATTAAAAATTAGACCAAGTGGATCATTTGTGTTTCGGTGAATGGTAAAGTGCTCCCTCGTAGTGGAGTTGCGTCCGGACACCTTACACGTTCCCCGCCTGATTATTAATGTTCCTGGCATTTCAGCGACGCGTTGTGAATGCGATGTGTGTCTATTATTCTCTCAGATTTGCTCTCCAACTTGAAAGGCAAACTCAGACTCGCACAAAGCTCTTTCTTTTTTTCTTTTTTTTACTTCACTCTGTTGGAGTGCTTGGATACCTCCCAAGAGCAAATAACGCTATTTTCAAACGCATTTTATCTTCTCCTGGTTTGAAGATTAATTGTTATTTTTAATGTATTCCCGCTATTTTTATCGTACTGGGCTTCTGTAAGAGATTCCTTCTCTCTCTCACTTTTGTATGCTTGCTGTTGCTGCCTTGATTATAATGATAATCCACGTAAAACTCAGGTAGCTAGGAGTGGTCCGGGCTGCCGTGTGTTATACAGAGGAGTCGTTCCCACACATTGGAACAAGATTGGCCCCCTTTTGGTCTTAACAGTTATCACACCGTCTTTACTACTTTTGTTACCATAATCCTTACGCTCTCTATTAGATGATTAATTTCTATTCGGAGAAACAGCTGAACTGGGAAATAAAGTTCAAGTACATAGAGAAAAATAATAAAGAAAATACCATGACCATTCTCTTACTTCCATTAACATGAGCAATTTTCACATCACATAGAATACAACACTCCCCAAGATTTCTCCTCACGTCTTCACGCTTTGACAAACACTGGATTAGAGAAGGACTCGCTTCGCTAATCGCATACGCAGTGTCTGCCTGAATGATAATCCACTAAGGCTCACACACTGTTCTTGGCATCTCGACATTAACAGGAAGGCACAGCTTGCTACCTCCAGCCTCGGTCTGCCCTACAAATGGGTCTCCGGGGAGGTAGAAACTGGGGAGGAAGTGTAACAGAGTATATCAGTAATGTATAGTCGGAGGGAGGCTGCGGAGAAGGTGGGTGAATACTAGGTGTGGCTGACAGTGTGTGTAGAGTGCCTTGAGAGCGTAGCCATAGGAAAGTCCAAATACGTAGCCAGAGAGAGAGAGAGAGAGAGAGAGAGAGAGAGAGAGAGAAGGCTTGCTAAGAGAAGCGGGGAGGTGCTGAATGGATCAAGGGAGCACAGGCGAGGCACGGGCTTCCCCTCATCGGTCACGGTACACAATAGCCAGCGAGACAACGTCGCAGGAGATGGATAAAACTACTCCCGCGATGCCCGGCGGCCTTGGATGATGGTGCGGAGGTGGCGGCTGGGACAGGCAGGTGATGGAGGGAGGGCGGGTGCGTGAGAGACTCAGAAATATACATTTAATCCGTGTGATGCATTTTATTCATTCGGATATAATAATTTGTACTTGAAAAAAAAAAAAATACATATATACACAGTTTATAATAAGGCTAGGTTCACTGAGCCAGAGAGAGAGAGAGAGAGAGAGAGAGAGAGAACATAACATAAGAAAAGAGGGAAAATGCAAGAGGCCGCCAGGCCTATACCAGGCAGTCCCAATGTATACGAGGCAGTCCCAGTGATACGAGAGAGAGAGAGAGAGAGAGAGAGAGAGAGAGAGAGAGAGAGAGAGACAGAAATAGATCCGTTGGTTTATCTACTTACTATAAGCGGATAAATACTTAGGGGACAACAGAGGAGGTGTATCAAGAAAATCCTTAGCAAATTAACAGAGGGAAAATGTTTTCGGAGGGTCACCAGCGTATATCATTTCACTAAGCTTATTTGTTTCATTTTTTTTTTATTGTTTTGTGTTATTTTTGTATGATCTCATTGTGGTAGTTTGTAAATATTTTACATGTTATGACGAGATCGCTTTGTCACGCCTGGAGATGATGATTTGTAAGCTGCTTAGCGGGGAAATGAAAATAAGAAAAAAAAATAGAAGAAGCGCAAAATAATGAGTGAATAAAACTGCATAGACTGAAAATTTTTATGTCTGCAGTGGTGAATACGCACGAACAATGATATTAGTAAGTCAAGTATTACAATTTTGCATTGTTTTTTTTTTTCATCTAAGCAGTGAGATATTAAACTTGTGCGCAATTGTTACACGGCAAAGCATTTTTTTTTTTTGATGCCAAGAATGAAAGCAAAACATTGGTAATACTCTGTTGAAACGCTTGAAATGTCAACTCAGCTATCATTGTGTTTCAAATTTACACGTTGATTCAGCCTTTTATGCAGTTTACTTGTGTGTGTGTGTGTGTGTGTGTGTGTGTGTGTGTGTGTGTGTGTGTGTGTGTGTGTGTGTGTGTGTGTGTGTGTGTGTGTGTGTGTGTGTGTGTGTGTGTGTGTGTGTGTGTGTGTGTGTGTGTGTGTGTGTGTGTGTGAATGGGTGCGTGGCGTTCTTTTATTAAATAAGAAAAGCATTAACGTTCAACATTAACAAAGCTTTTTAACTGAGTATAGTTTCTTCAACGAACAATTTCACATTCCATCGGAGGTTGAGGTACCCCTATGGGACTAGACACATCACCAAACACACGCTAATAGTTACACTCACCTACTCCGGCTCATGTACATACACTAGAATATTACTACGCGTAATACTCAAAAAAGAGTAAAAAAATCTTTCTAAAACTACTTAATCAACACTCACAATCAGGAACGTGAAACATACTACACAATATTTTTCAAAACGCTTATCCTCTCATCCTCAAAAGAAGAATAAAAATAAGCATAAAGAAAACACACTAGCTCTTACAGTGAAAATACCAGAAACACAAACGCAAAACGGTCAGAGAAATTGACATTTCTGTGTGATGTTCTGCTTCGCAACAAAATCATTCTACAGTGTGTGATGAGGGGCTGAAGAGAGAGAGAGAGAGAGAGAGAGAGAGAGAGAGAGAGAGAGAGAGAGAGAGAGAGAGAGAGAGAGAGAGAGACAGAGACAGAGAGAGAGAGAGAGAGAGAGAGAGAGATTGGATAGTTTTTTTTCCACTATGGAAAATGAGGAAAGGGTAAAAAATGAGACAATAAATACGCGTCATTGGCGAGTGGCGTATAAACTAGGAAAAGATGCATTGAAGTGAGCGATCAGCTTCCAACTTGTGCTGAGGTGATAAAATATTGCAATTTTTCTTTCCTCTTTTCCTTTTTTTTTCTTTCTTTATCCGGTGTGGGTGATGGCGTTGTGTGTCCTCCGGCGGCCTTGTTCGAGGGAGAAAAAAATATATAAGCGAGCACAAGAGTATTTTCCTTGCATGAGGGGAGCCCCAAAGCGCTTAGTTGCAACCTCAGTCACTCGTTTGTATCCTATGTGCTTTTTTTTCTTTTCGGTATTTTTTTTTTCCAACGCCTCGAGCTGAGTGTTAAAACTCTGCTTTGAGAAAGGTTGGTTAAATTGTTATTCTATTTTCATTTCAGTGGTGTGATATGTTCGTTATGTAATTTTTTTCTACTTTCATTTTATTTTCTATTCATCCATTTATTTTTACTTTTTTATTTTCTTCTTTTGTAGTTTTTTAAAGTTCCCAGGAGTATCCTACATGTTTAGAAACAAACATATATGTTATTACTTTGAAATGAATGAAACACTCAATCAGTTTTTTTCTTTTTCTTTTTTTATTTATACTATGTGGGCTTTTCACGATAATTTAAGGGCTAAAGGAGATACTTTTTTGGGCTACCTCCTATATCAAAGCCCACCCGATAGGAAACCGTTGCCCCGAGTGAGGCAGCCCAACCTACACTCGGAACGTGGACAGGATTCGAACCCGTGCGCTTGGAGACCCCTCGGACCCCAAAGCACGCATGGTTCCACTGTAGCTATTTAAAGATGAAACAAACACATCAAGAGGGGATGGAAATAGATTTTTAGCTATTTTACCGTGACTGAATTTCCTACTTTCTCTATGCTTCACAACAATAGGGCATTCAACGATAAAAAGAATTCGGGGGTTGATTCCTTAAAAATCAAACTTGAAACATTAGGGACACAAAAAAAAAAAAATCAAGGACACGTTTGCTACATCCATTTTTATTTTTTGCTTTGTGCTCATCCACTTCTATTCACCTCCTCCTCCTCCTCCTCCTCCTCTACTTTCTCTTCCCAGCTTCCTACCTCTCACAGGAAGGATTTTAAGGATGGTTGACTCAGCTTACTTATATAGAAACATCAAAACCCTCTCCACCTCTCTCTCTCTCTCTCTCTCTCTCTCTCTCTCTCTCTCTCTCTCTCTCTCTCTCTCTCTCTCTCTCTCTCTCTCTCTCTCTCTCTCTCTCTCTCTCTCTCTCTCTCTCTCTCTCTCTCTCTCTCTCTCTCTCCCCATTTCAATCACTCTTCCCTTTTTCTTCCAACCTTTCTTGCTCACAGTTCTCCTTCCTTTTCTTCTCCATCAAACTTCCTCCATACGGTTATCTTTGTCTTTCTATTTCCTCTATTATATTTTCCTTCAATTTCAATACCTCTTCCTCGTTTTCTATTTCTTTCTCTTGCTGTTCGTATTTTTGCTTTACATTTCTTTCATATATTTCTCCATTTTCCAAGCTTCCTTCACCTTCGTCTTCTTCCTTCATATCCTCCTATTTATTCCTAGTTTTATTTATTTTTTTTTATATCCTAAACTTCCTTAATACTTCGCTTCCTTTTTTCCCTTCACAATCACGGCTCATCTCCTCCTTCTTCTTCTTCTTCTGGTCCTTCTCTTCGTCGTTTTCTTTCTCCCCTCCCTTGTATAGCTCATCATCTTCCCCTCCCTCTCTCCCACTCCCTCCCTCCCCTCGCCCTGCTATCAATACACTTCGCTTCCCTTCCGCCGAGTGTCACTATCTTGCCATCTTTCTATCCATCCATCTTGCCCTTCCATCTCATTCCATCCGTATTTTTCCACTTAGGATCTATTTGCTTTCTCCTGTCATTTTCAGAGAGAGAGAGAGAGAGAGAGAGAGAGAGAGAGAGAGAGAGAGAGAGAGAGAGAGAGAGAAAATCGTCAAATCAATATTCATAGTTTTAGAATATTTTTTCCCTTCCCCCTTCAGAGATCCAGTCACTCCACCACCACGCAATTCACTTCACCGCCCTTCCGTCCATCACTTGCCATATATATAGCCTTCCTTCATCACCTCCCAATTCTCCCTATATTCCTTAAGCGTACTTCCTTTCATCCTTTCCATCATTTATCATCCGCTTGTTCCCTCTTAAACCTTATTTTTTTTTCTCTACCTATTCACCTGTATCACTTCTGTTCTTTTTGTGCCTTCCCCCCCTTTAAGCCTTCTTACTCTCGCCATCTATTCTTTAACGTACTCCGCCTCATCCCTCTCCATCTCTACTCATCCCCTGTTCACTTCCAAACCTTCTTATTCTCTCTGTCTCTCTTATTTCTTTCTCTCACTTAAAGACAACGAACAGTGTCGCATACGTTACATCCCCTCCTCTTTCCCTCCGTCAGACACCGCTCCTCCCCCTACCATTTGGAGGCTCTTAACTCTCCTACATTTGATACATTTGACGAGGTGATTCGCCCAAACTCCCTCGTTAAGGTCGCGTGCAGGTTGGGGCGCAGGGACAGTAGCGCGTCAGTGTCTAGGCCTCCCTTTGATGGCACTGGAGTTTACGGCCGCTTCCTGGAACTCCGCTGAGGGATCTGAGTATCCCTGTGAACCGTCAGTGGAGGAAAAAAAAACGCGAGGGATGAGAGAGTCAGTGGGAGGTGAGCTGGTTGGCAGGCTGGCTGGCTGGCTGGCTGGTTGGTTGCCTGGCTGGCTGGTGGGGGTTGTTGTTCTGGCGGAAAAGAACGTCGGGAGAGAGAGAGAGAGAGCAGCTGAGAGAGAGAGAGAGAGAGAGAGAGAGAGAGAGAGAGAGAGAGAGAGAGAGAGAGAGAGAGAGAGAGAGAGAGAGAGAGAGAGAGAGAGAGAGAGAGAGAGAGAGAGAGAGAGAGAGAGAGAGAGAGAGAGAGAGAGAGAGAGAGAGAGAGAGAGAGAGAGAGAGAGAGAGAGAGAGAGAGAGAGAGAGAGAGAGAGAGAGAGAGAGAGAGAGAGAGAGAGAGAGAGAGAGAGAGAGAGAGAGAGAGAGAGAGAGAGAGAGAGAGAGAGAGAGAGAGACAACGTTAACAAACACGTGCTTCTAGATATTAGGTCAATAAATTTCTGACTAGATTTCATTGATAACACCACCACCACCATCACCACTAGCAGCTTCATCACCACCACCACCATCACTAGTTTTCGTCTCATTTTTGGGGCATAAGTAAACAAATCAAATGCCTTCTCTGAACTGTCTTTAATACACTCCCTTCTATACAGTACACACAGTCATACGCTTCCTGCTCCTCCCCATCCTTTTCTCTTCCTCCTGTTCCTTTTCTCCATCCTCCTCCTCCTCCTCCTGCTGCTGCTTCTTTTCCTCCTTCCACCGGTACTCTGGAAAAGGTGCTCGGGCGGAAATATTTGTTCCGAGGAATGTGAAGAAGGGCGCTGCAGGAAATTGTGGCAAGCCTCCGAGTTATTGTCCAGATATATTGCGAGGAAGGACTTGTCGGAGAGGGAGAGAGGAATTCCGTGCTGCCGCCACTTCCTCCTCCTACTCGTCCTCTTCCTCCTCTTCCTTCTAGTGTTCGGTGTCCAATTCTGTGTTCTCCGTGCTCTGGGAGGGAAAGACCGTGAACTACGTAATTCCAGCTGAGTGGTGGGTGGGCTTGGCGGGCGGGTGGTCTACGTGGGTGGAAGGATGTTACGGCTGGAATAAGTAGTGTGAAATAAGAGCGGAGTGAGTTGATGTGGTAGTGTTAACCGCTCCAGTACCATTGCACGTTTCTATATATTTCTGCTTACTATTTGGTTATTCATATAGCTTCAAAAACTCATGTGGGGGGGGAATTAATAGTGAAAATTTTGGCCATTAATTAATCTTCTGACCTCCATTGATCGTACCTAATGTCAATAAAATGTGTCTGAGTATTGAAAGGGTTAAGGAAGCATGGATAAGTTAGGCTGGTGCTGTGAGTGGTGGATTGGATTGCTGCATTGGATGATACATGGATTAAATTGAATTTGAGTTGATTTAGTGGTGTTATGAGGTCATCGATTGGATGGATTGAGAAGTGTATGTGGGGAGGGTTTGTGGTGGGTGGGTGGATATTTTCATCTTGATAGAGTGGGTGTATCATGTGTGTTAGATGGAAAATGAGCAATGAGCAAAGAAAGTAAGAAAAAAAATGCACATATTCGATTTGCCAGGAACTCAACAGGTCTTTCCAGTGCATCGATGTGTCTTGACCTGTATTGTGACTTGGATGTTACTCAAGGGAACACTTAATCCCTGCCACACATTTTCACCTTTTGATTTGTATGACTAAAATATTTGATTGACATTAGGAAGGATCTATGGAGGTCGAAAGATAAATGGCCAGTCTTCACTATTTTACTCCCCACATAAGTTTCTGAAACTATAAAATCACCAAACAGTAAGCCCCACATAAGTTTCTGAAACTGTATAAAATCACCAAACAGTAAGCAGAATGAATATAGAAACGCATGATAGTACTGAATCTCTCCTCAGCTTCCTCGAATTCAATGTTATGTTCACCGGTTAAATAAATAAAAACAGGTTCAATTGGTTAGAATATTCAAAGAAGTTATTTAATAACCCAATAACAAAACACATGAAACTGACATACACATATAGATTAACAAATAAATATAACAATAAAAAAACAACTGAACAATAATACTAATTCTATATGGAGGCAACGTGGAAAAAACGTGACGAGGGAAGTGATACTTATGAGGGGTTGCAGTGGTGAAGTGCTGGGTGATGTGGATCCCACGGTATTCCAAGAGGCGTGGTAGTGGAGTATGTTACGGGCGAGCCGTAACATTTCCTCCCCCCTAAGACCTCCGTAACGGGCTCATGAAGGAGGTGAGACGGGAGATCTTGATAAGGCGTCAGCGATGATATTGGCCACCCGCTTGATATGTTGGACTTCCAAGATGAAGGGTTGAGTTAACAAGGCCCACCTAAGTATCCATTGGTTTCGGTTCTTCATGGCGTGAAGGAAGGCCAAAGGGTTGTGATCGGTGAAGACTTTCGTAGTTTGAGGGCCAGGATGAAGGTAGCACTCAAAACGTTGGAGCGCCAGGACGAGTGCCAGAGCTTCCTTCTCGATGGTGGAGTAGTTGAGTTGGTGTTTCTTCAGCTTGGCGGAGTGATAGGCGATGGGATGGAGGATGCCGCTTGTGGGGTCCGCTTGTAGGAGGACAGCACCCACTCCAACTCCACTCGCGTCCACTTGTAGATGGAAGGGACGGGAGTGATCTGGCGTCCAGACCACTGGCTCTGAGGAGAGGAACGCCTTAAGATGTTGGAAGGCTTGGTCGCAGGTCAGGGTCCAGTGGAAGGGGACGGAAGTGCTGATAAGGTCCGTCAGGGGGGCGGCCAGGGTGGAGAAGTTCCTACAGAACCGTCTGTAGAAACCGGCCATACCCAAGACCCTCATAAGCGCTGTCCTGGTGGTAAGGACAAGGAAGCCAAGGATGGCCTCCACGTTTGCCCTCTTAGGGCGAACCTTGCCGTTCCCCACCACATGTCCCAAGACCACCGTGGACTTCCCGAAGGTGGACTTAGCCAGGTTGATCGTAAGACCGGCTTCCTGCAACCAACCCATCAGCCTCCGGAGACGGGTCAGATGTGTCACCCAGTCGTCCGAAATCACCAGGTCGTCCAGCTAGGCAGATGTTCCCTCCAAGTCCTGAGTGAAGTAATTTATAGCTCTGGAAGATGGCAGGAGCATTAGACAAGCCAAAGGGCATCACTGTATTGATATAGCGCGATGAAGGCGGAATCTGGTAGTAACCTAAATCTATGGTGGTTACAAATTTGGCTACTCCTATGCTATCTATAAGGTCCTCTATCAAGGGCAATGAGGAGTCTGGTACCGTCACTTTACTTAATTTCCCGTAGTCAGTGCAAAATCGACTACTACCATCTGGCTGGTGATGACAGCAGATAGTCTCTTATTACACACCTGCTCAAGTAAAAAAAATAGATAAGTGCTATCTGTGAACACGCCTTTCTACCTGGTTTCCTGCTCCACCACTGCTATGTGATACCAATGAAATTCACGAAACACTTGACCCAAAGAGTCACTTTATCGCACAATGGTAAATTTCAACCACACGCATTAAGTAAAAAAAATCAGTCACACCACAAACAATGTAATCACGGAAAAAGTCACTGGATAAAAGGAACACTGAACAAGGGTTATAATGGTCCTGTCACGGTCGCCAATTGTTACGTTCACCGGTTAAATAGGCAAGATTGGCATCGGGTAGTCGGTGAACAAGAAAACAAACCGCAGGTTCAACTGGTGAAGACTTGCAAAGGTGGCACTTAAGAAGCTATTTAATAACCAAATAACAAAAGAAACTAACATAGACATAGATAAAACAAATAACAAAGAACCCAACTTAACAATACCTAAAAATAATACTAATCCTATATGAAGGCAATGTGAAAAAAAACGGAACGAAGGAAAGTGATACTCATGACGCGTCGCAGTGGTGAAGTGCTGGGTGATGCGAGTCACACGGTAGTCCAAGAGATGATGTGTTCACTGGTTGAGGCCTTGACCTCGACTGTCCTCCAAAAATCAAAAAGCTCGCTTAACACTTCCGCTTGAGTCGAATGGGGCCGCGTGAATCCTACTTTGGGACAGGAGCGGGGCTTCATGAGACGGTGACGTAAAGGGGAGGTAGAGAGGTGGCGAACGAGGTAGCAAGCGGAGGAGGTGATGGTAGTGGAGTATGTTACGGGCAGGCCGTAACAAATAATACATTCACTTCCTCTCCCCATTCCCATCCCACGAATTAAAAAAAAAAAAATTATATCAGACCGGAAAAAAAATGCATATCAGAATACATAATGTCATTTTCCAAAGTTAGATTACTAGGCACGTTATTTTCTTCACTCTTTTGTTCTCATGAATGGTATAATGAGCAGGTGATGAGGTGTTGAGTGAAGGACACTTGTTAATGAGTATGAGATTTTTTTTTTTTTACCACAAAACGTGAGAAGAAAAGTAAAGCTCAGAACGATGTAATGTGTTCTGTAGTGTTTAGTCTTGAGTTTAAATAGGTAATCCAGTGTGGATTACCTATTATGGAAAACTAATGAATTTATCTTGGTTGTCTTAAATGTATATTGTGGTAATCCACGGTAAAGACCATTAATGCGCTATGAGGCTGAAAAGAGAGAGAGAGAGAGAGAGAGAGAGAGAGAGAGAGAGAGAGAGAGAGAGAGAGAGAGAGAGAGAGAGAGAGAGAGCAATTAGTCACAAACACGAGTAAAATAAAAAAAAATAAATAAAACCAGTTAGATTTCGCTATAAAAAAATAAATAAAATAAACAGACGAACAGACAAACAAACTGACAGGCAGCGAGATGAGGAGGAGGAGATAAAGGAGTGTAATTCGAACGACGTGACGCTAGAGTGAGATTACAAATGACCTGACAAGATTGATGGTGGGAAGGCGAGGCAGAGCAGAGAACTACCTTACCATCATCCAATTACACCATCGTAAAGAGACCGACACCCACCTGGAGTCTCACAAATGATTAGACTACTCTTGATGGGCTGGGAAACACTGGTAACACACACACACACACACACACACACACACACAGCTGTATTTCCCTCAGTCACTCGCAGTAACATTGATGTGCAGTGTGGAAAAGATATTTTTTTTGGGGAGGATGGTGGTAGGATGGGCGTTGACCGAGAGAGAGAGAGAGAGAGAGAGAGAGAGAGAGAGAGAGAGAGAGAGAGAGAGAGAGAGAGATACACACATGCAACATGCATATATGCAAATAGACATACGTACATATCCAGGCACGGGAACAGGTACACAGGCACACACACAGACGCAAGCAGACAGGTAGATATATACGTACTTACAGACAGACAGACAGAGCGGCAGGCAAGCAGGGAGGAAAACAAGGAGGAAGGTACGTAGAAGCACAAAAGCAGACTGATTGACAGACACACACAAACACATAAACAGACAGACACATGAAAACATAGAGGCTAGTGACAAGCAAACACATACAAATACACACAAAACAGCGTGACAAACAGGCGATAAGGTGACACACACAAACAAACCCGTGGACAAACAAGCAAGGAGACACACAAAGAGACAACACACAACATCCAACCCACTCCCTCTCTCACCACACACACACACACACACACACACACACACACACACACACACACACACACACACACACACACACACACACACACACACACACACACAAACATATAAGAAAATACAGAGAAAAAAGCACAACAAGGCCTACCAACTAAATGAATTCGGAGGTTAGGGGCAACAACAGCTGATCCTCGGAACTTGTGTAATGAATCTGGCTCGAACGGAAAGAAAAAAAAAAAAGTGAGTCGATGTTTCTGCTCCTGATGAAAATAAGGAACACCATCCCTACAAACTTCCCTCGATAAAAGAGTGATGACAAGAGGACAAACTCGACCTCATAAAGACATAAGCAGGAGGGCTGACGGCTGACTCACGGCCTTGCACCCTGAAGTCACAAGGGCGGCGGCGTCAGTAGATGGAGTGGTCCCTGTCCTTTTATTCCTACATATGATCCAAGTCTGAGTCTTTTGTACGGAATTCCCCTCCGCTTGGGGGTACTGTTATTTGGGTACCGGCTGCGTGTAGGAGGAGGAGGAGGAAGAGAAGGAAGGAAAGAAATCGTAGGTTAGTCCTATTAGTCGAGTTTTTTTAACTTTTTTTTTTCTTTCGGTGCGAACAAGACGAAAACAACCATAGAAAGGGAAAAAAGTCTTTATTCTACTTCCTAAATGAAGTTCTTGGTATTGTTGTTTTTGTTATTAAATTTATTATTATTATTATTATTATTATTATTATTATTATTATTATTATTATTATTATTATCATTATCATTATTAGGATTATTATTATTATTATTATTATTATTATTATTATTATTTCAACCACTTGTATTTTTTACTCTTGTTATTGTAATTATTCACTCAATGTTGCTATCGCTGTTGTTGTCATTGTTGCTATTATTACTATTACTAGTTGCAAATATACTAGCAAAACCATATCAGAGAGAGAGAGAGAGAGAGAGAGAGAGAGAGAGAGAGAGAGAGAGAGAGAGAGAGAATCAATCTTATAAAATTACAAGTGAGAAAGGAACCATAACCTGTCTAACTCCCGTGCCCTACACCCTCTCCCACCCCACTACTTAACACCGCCACCGTGCCACCAGCTCTCTCTCGCCCATCACTCCCACCAAGCACCGCATTACTTCCCATTGCCAAGCTGAGCGACAAGAATAACAAATGAATGACACTATATTTAGATAAGAGTGATTCAGGAGGCATACATCCATCCTCTCTCTCTCTCTCTCTCTCTCTCTCTCTCTCTCTCTCTCTCTCTCTCTCTCTCTCTCTCGCATGGTAGTTGGTTTTTGTGCTCCATTATCTTAGCCACACAAAATTGGATGTCGCTCTGTTGTGATGTGAGTTTTGCAGCACATCTTCATAGTCGTCATTGTCGTCGTTGTTGTCGTCACCATCATCACTGTCATTACCATCAGTATCACCATAATCACCACTACTTCATCATCATCATCACCATCATCATCATCATTATCGTCACCATCATTTTCATTATCGTCATCAGTATCATTCGTTCTGTATATATATATATATATATATGTAAATTTTTCTTATTATTTATTAAGATCCACTCACGTACATTACTCCTCCAGGTACTTGTAGGCCTAAGTAATTCTAATTAACATCCACTCTGAAGACGTGCCTCAAACAAGACTAGGATACAAACACCCTCGAGGTTGTTTATTCCAACACTACAATCCTAATGAAATGACGCTTTGCCACTACTCCACTACTGCTGGATAACTTTTAACTTATTTTATGGGGAGTGATTTTGTAGTGGACAAGTTCCCTTTCCTCCTTTTACTTTTTTCAAGCCTCTGTTGTCTCCTTCGGGTCTTAATTTTACCTCTTGGTTGTGTCATTTTTCTAAAAGCACGTGGGGACTCAAAACTGATTTACATGTCACTTTTAGGATCATTATTAGTGTTATTTATTTTTTTTCTGGATGGGACCATATTAGTATGCATACTCATATCCTTTTAATTTCTCTTTTTCAAGCAGACTGGAAGATGACGTGTGAATACAGTACTGTTTCCAAGGCGATATTGTTCAGAAGAGACAAATATCAATATCAAACTAAGAAAGCAAAGGAAATTGCAAGCATCTACCCAAACTTGCGAGATATTCCTTTCGTGAATTTTACTCATTTATATATTTACCTAACTTCATTGTAAACTTTGATTGTAAATATTGTAATGAATTCGAGCTCGTCCAGCGATGTCGCCATACTAATCTGGAAAGACTCTTCATGTTTCATAATCTTGCCTGCAGCAGTCAGAACTTTTATTTGCTATTTTTTTTTATTTGCTTTCATCTTCTCATTTCAATATACACTGGTGTATTTTTCCTATTTTATTTCAGTTTACATTTTGCTACATTTTTTTTTTCTTTTGTCCACTTTTGTGATGTTAAAAATGATTATTATTGAATATTGCAATGCTCAGATTATTTTTTTTGTTTGCTTTGTTTTGCTTTTGTGTAACTTTCCCCCCTCCCCCTTTCTCACAATTTTCTTATCCTCGCTTTCTGGATGTTCACCTGTGTGTGTGTGTGTGTGTGTGTGTGTGTGTGTGTGTGTGTGTGTGTGTGTGTGTGTGTGTTTCATCTTCCATTTATCCCCAGCTGAAGACCTAAGTTTTCCGTAGCAACACGCCGTACACAACATCATCTCGGCATCTGGAATTTATAAAAAAAAACACGGCAAAATTAATATGACAGACATTTAAAGCGCTGGAAAAGAAACGTATATAAGCCACCACGCGAATTTGAAAACTAATAACGATTCACAACAATAAGGGAAAAAAAGAACACTAAACGTTATTAAAGAACCACAGACGTCACATCTCGTTCACATCTCGAAAACATGAACTTTCGAGATAAAAATGGCAAAACTCTAAAAGATTTAAAATTTCCTCTTGGTTTTGGTATAGTTATGCTGTTGTTGCTCGGCACTGGTCGCCTGGCTGCTGAGAGTGATGTGGTTGACGAGAAGATGAGAGAGAGAGAGAGAGAGAGAGAGAGAGAGAGAGAGAGAGAGAGAGAGAGAGAGAATGTTTCCCTCCCTTACACAACTATTTTCAAAGACCACACATATGATAAGGTGGATTCAGAAAGGTCTTTAACCTGCCTTTAATGTAGAAATAATGTTAATGTCTCTAAAATTGTAAACATCATTAAAACTGGTGTGATTTTAATGAGAGCCTTTGGAAAATAGTGAAAGTTTAACATAAAAGTGTTTCAGAATATGGTTGAGAGAGAGAGAGAGAGAGAGAGAGAGAGAGAGAGAGAGAGAGACGTAATGGACAAGATGGATCTCTGAATCTTCAGGGCAGTGGCTTCCTCGCCGCCCTTCCGTCGCCCCGCACTAAGCCTGACCCTCGGCCGCCTTAGCTAACCACGGTCTTATCTCCTGGTGTGCTTTGATCTCCCTCCTTCCCTCTCTTTCTCTCTCCGCCTGCTCGCTCTCCCTCTTCCTGACGTTTTCTCCCCCTTAGACGAGGAAAAAATGTAATGAATAAAAAATTAGGGCGTTTTTTTTCCTTCGCCTTTTTCCCCTGGTTGTTTGTATGTATTCTTCGTCTGTTTTCTTGGCGATTGCTCGGGCATGATGTGGGATTGTGGAGAGAGAGAGAGAGAGAGAGAGAGAGAGAGAGAGAGAGAGAGAGAGAGAGAGAGAAAGAAAGGATGGGGGGGGGTTTAGGGTTGTATCTTTCTGGTCTTGTTTATTATGTATACAATGTGTACTTTGATACCGTTTATCCTGTCGAGTCCATTTGTCTCTTTCCAAGAATGGCATACGGGTTTGAAAAGAATCTCCTCTCTCTCTCTCTCTCTCTCTCTCTCTCTGAGTCATAAATATTTAAAAAAAATTCAAGAATCTTATGCATTCAATAGATTCTTTAATTCATCCTTTCCCTGTACGTATCCTTCCCTCACCTCTTCTCACCACCCTTTCTTCCCTCCCTTCTCTTCGTCTCCCCTCTTATTGTTGCTTGCTTCCCTCCGTCACACTTTCATTCTTCCTACTATCTCCCTGAAACTAACTCTCCCTCCCTTTTCTCATCTTCTCTTTTCTCACTCAGCTTCCCTCCCTCTCTGTCTCTCCTTCTACCCTCTCGTTCTCCGCGCCCCCCCTCTCCACCACACATTCAGCACGCCCCTTCCCGCTGACGTCCCCGCGGTATTGACAGCATCCTAAGTTGTGTAAGGAATTTTCATTTTCAGCTGCCGCGACAAGGGATCTGTATTTTTTTTCTTGCTGAGAGTTTGTATGAAGATGGATGTTGAGGGTGCGCCGGTGCTCAGTGGAAGTAGGAGTGGGTGGGAGAAAGAGAGAGAGAGAAGAAGGGAGAGATGAGAGAGTGGAATGAAAGGTGCGGGGTGGTTGAGGGAAGGGAAGAGGGGAGAAGAAGAATTAATTGTTATGCGTGGTGTTCATTATGACATGAATAGTGTTAATTTATGGAAAAGGTATGTGAGGAGAGGGAAAGTCCATTTGTTAGGTTTTTTAGAGTGAGAAACAGCAGGAAAAAGAAACAGAATGTCAACTTTAAGATGTTTCCCTCTTGGATTGCTCGTCTCATCAATCACCACGCATAATAGATGACCTTGAAAACACCAACAACGCATCCATCCTCTTTGGCTCATGTTCCAGTTACGTCTGCGCCACACTTCTACTTCTAAAGCCTCTAATAAAAGCAATACGAATATTTTTAAGGGCGTTTTTATGTTATGGTGGCAGATTCACTAGAAACAGGAAAAAAAATGAGAACGAGACTAATTATCTCTGTGGCCTTTGAAAACGGTCGTGGTGAGAGAGGAAAGCTTTTTTGAATACCAACCTTTCTCTCATGCCTTAACTCAGCGCATGAGGAGCCACGTGGCGCAGGGAGGAGGGAGGGAGAGAAGGAGGGGTGTAAAGGAACATCTAGACGCGGGAGAGAGAGAGGAGGGAAACCTTGGAGGGACGGAGGAAGTCATAGAGGGAAAGAGGGGTACAAATAAGAGATGAAGAGAGGGGAAGCAGCAAGGAAGGAAGGGAAAGGGGGATAAGAGGGGAGCAACCTTGGAGGGAGAGATAAAAAATAATGAAAAAAAAAAAAAAAGATGGAGAGAGGGAGTGAGGGTGGGAAGGATGGAAAGAGGGTGGGTGGGTGAGATAGAAAGAGAAGGGTAGGAAGAAAGGGAAAGCAAGAACTAGAAAGAGGGGGAAGGAGTGGCAATAAAGAAAGAGAGAGGGAGAGAGCGGTAAAAACGGAAGCTGAATGGTACAAACGAAAAAGAAAGAGAATGAAAGAAAGAGAGAGAGAGAGAGAGAGAGAGAGAGAGAGAGAGAGAGAGAGAGAGATAACGTAAGAAATAAAAGTGAGGATAGGATGGAAACGAGATAGGAAGAGGAGAGAGAAAGAAGGAAAGGAGGAAACGAGAGAGAGAGAGAGAGAGAGAGAGAGAGAGAGAGAGAGAGAGAGAGAGAGAGAGAGAGAGAGAGAGAGAGAGAGAGAGAGAGAGAGAGAGAGAGAGAGAGAGAGAGAGAGAGAGAGAGAGAGAGAGAGAGAGAGAGAGAGAGAGAGAGAGAGAGAGAGAGAGAGAGAGAGAGAGAGAGAGAGAGAGAGAGAGAGAGAGAGAGAGAGAGAGAGAGAGAGAGAGAGAGAGAGAGAGAGAGAGAGAGAGAGAGAGAGAGAGAGGGCCATAATTCTGCTCACACGGCTCTATCGCCAATATGACACTCCTGGACGCTTTAGACGGCAGTACATCACCGGCCCACAGCGACCCTCCGCCGTTTTTGTGCGCCGTGGTAGCAATCGCCCGCATCCCGTCCTCTCACGCCGCAGCCCAGCCCAGTTATCTCTTGTCCTGGACGTGTGGTAAATGAGGTAGTTACGCCCGCAAGATTTATAGCACGTTCTTCCTTCCACCTCCCCCTGCGGAGAAGTCGACCTATACGTCCTCCTCCTCCTCCTCCTCCTCCTCCTCCATTTTTTTTTCATTCATCCCTTTTTTATTTAGTTCAGAAAGACGTAGAGTGAACGAGGTAGCCAGTGCGTTATTTTTTCTGAACTAGCCAAGGTTGGTTTTCCGTTTATCCTTTGCTGCAGACTTGAAAACGTGTGTGTGTGTGTGTGTGTGTGTGTGTGTGTGTGTGTGTGTGTGTGTGTGTGTGTGTGTGTGTGTGTGTGTGTGTGTGTGTGTGTGTGTGTGTGTGTGTGTGTGTGTGTGTGTGTGTGTGTGTGTGTGTGTGTGTGTGTGTGTGTGTGTGTGTGTGTGTGTGTGTGTGTGTGTGTGTGTGAAGTATAGAATGATGTTAATGACACATGACAAAGAAAAATCAATAATACATAATATTATAATGACGTAAAAACGAGGAATAAGAGGAGCAGCACTAGGAAGTGGAAGATGAGGTGGAGGTTGAGGTGGAGCTGGAGGTGGAGGTGGAACAAGAGGAGGAAAAGGACTAGGAAGGTGGGGGAGAAGTGGTTGAAGAGGAGTAAGCGGTGCCCATCTTAACGACTAATGGTACCTTAAACCCAGTTGGCTCAGGGGCCCATTAAGGAGGATCAGACCTAAATGGGGAACTTAATACTCTTGACTGGAACCATGGAGCCTCTACCTGTAATCTCCTCCAGCCATCACAAGGTTGGATGCCGTTAAGTCCATGTAATAATTGCGGCTCTGTAAGTTTGGGGAAAAGTGGCAGACAACACAGTGGCGCGGTGATCCCTCTCAGCGTGCCACCTTCTCTCTCTCTCTCTCTCTCTCTCTCTCTCTCTCTCTCTCTCTCTCTCTCTCCTTGTGCTGATCGATTTTCCCCAGAAGTGAAAGTGTGAAGCGTCAGGAAACACGAGTGCTGGCTGTCCTTTTCGTCTTCTTTCTTACCCTCATCCTTTCTTTCAGTGCTAGAAGTGTGCCCCAGCTATTTGTTTGAGTGGAAAAGTGAGTTTCCATTTCTTACGACTTGACCCTTTTCAAGTTTGTAGTTTCCTTGTGTATATATCTTTTTTTTTTTTTTTGGGGGCAGCGGGTCACGGAAGATTTAAGTTTGTGTGTGAATCTAATACGTGAAGACTATCGTGTCCTTTGTTTTGTAGGTGAGATGTGTGTGATTATTTGTATCATGGGGGAGAGTACGTCCATATCGCGGGGAGGTGAAAGTGTGCATCGCCAGGGTGAGGAGCGTGTGGTCACTGGTCAGTCGGCCTCTCGCTCCCTGATTGGTGGGCGAATCGATATCCAGCGCAGGTGATGACTCCTAATTGGCTACTTTTCCGCCATTGATCGTTTACTACCTTTGACCATGTATGTAGTATGTGTGTGTGTGTGTGTGTGTGTGTGTGTGTGTGTGTGTGTGTGTGTGTGTGTGTATGTGTGTTCTGTTCCTTTGCAAGTTTAATTAAATCCAAACTCAGGAAGTTTTTTTCTTATATATATATATATATATATATATATATATATATATATATATATATATATATATATATATATATATATATATATATATATATATATATATATATGCATCTTTATCTATATAGTCTCCATTCCCCTTTCTTTCCCTCATCATCCCTCCTTCCCTCCCTAAGCTTTGCCTCCTTTTCCCGTTCCCCACGTCACCCACAGTCGTCCCTCCCCAGCCCTTCCTTCCCATCCATTCCCCCTGAGCCCTGCCACCACAGCCTGCCTCCCCGGCGTGTCGGCTGCCGTGGTGGCGGGACAAGACAAGCTCAGGCGGCCATGTTTCTGCTGAAACTTTCCGTCATAAAAACAACCATTCAATTTTTGCACGGTCCTCCTTCCTGCCCCTGGCGAAGCTAGCATGTAGGAAGAAGAGAAGGAAAAGGAAGAGGAGCAAGAGCAGGAGGAGGAAGAGGAGAAGGTGGAGGGAAGAACGTATGTAATGGAGACGTGGATAAGACAGTGTTTAAAAAAAATGTAAAAAAAAAAATTCCATCAGCGTGAAAATGAAAATTACGCGGCACACAATGCGGGTCTTGCCTCCCCGGGTCCACAGCGACGGCGCGGCCCTGCCTGGCTCTGCACGCCTCCCTGACTTCTTTTTCCTGATATCCTATTGTACCCAAAGGCAAGATAAGGGCAGGACTACGTACCCAGACTCCACCGGAAACACTCCAAACAATACCTTAGCAACAAAGAGTGAAAACCTTACATATACCGGATATATTTTTCCTCAAGCTGTACTGAATGTGTGTGTGTGTGTGTGTGTGTGTGTGTGTGTGTGTGTGTGTGTGTGTGTGTGTGTGAGAGAGAGAGAGAGAGAGAGAGAGAGAGAGAGAGAGAGAGAGAGAGAGAGAGAGAGTTTATCTGTTCCGTTGTATTAAGTCCTGGTTTCTGGCAATTCTCATCAAGGTAGTGCTTGAGCGGGTACGGCTTTAGATGCTTCAAAGCACCGTTCCCTGTGAGGGCGGAAGCCACGAGGGATGATACTCGGTGCAGACACGTGATATCTGCTGCTCTTTGGGGAACGATCGTCCTGAGTGCCGGTAACGAGCAAAGCGTAAGCCTCCTGTTGACAATGTGTGATGCAAACCCCAAGTTGCCTTCCCAGAACCTCCAGTGCAGAAAGGGAAGAACAGGAAGAAGAGAAAGATAAATGCACACGAGATGGATAGATAGACAAGGGTTTGTTGCTATATAACGAACTAGAATATGTAAAATATGTATTTCTTGTGATAAATCAAATGTGAAGGTACTTAATGAAAGAAAACAAGGCTTATCTACGTCCTCTTGTTCATCCGGCAACGGCATGAAGCGAAATGAACACTAGGAATACCAAGTGCTTTGTAGGAAATGAGGACGTGGACATTTTACAGCAAGGATTTTCCACATCTTTGTTTTCTTTGTAAACTAAGTAAACATTTTTTCTCTCCTGCTGGATGCCTGCAGCTTGTTGGGAGAAAGAGAGATGAGGGTGAGGAGGAGCCTTGTTTAATTCTATCTTAAGAGGAATCGTAAAGACATGACAAAAACTAAGAGTAGGAAGAAGACTCATTGTTGTGAAAAGAATTCCTGGGTGAAAATGGAGGAACAAGAGGAGAGGGAAGGAGAGGAGGAAGAGGAGGAAGAAGAGGAGAATAAGGAGGAGGAGGAGGAGGAGGAGGAGGAGGAGGAAGAGTGAACGTAAAATACAATACAGAGGAGGAAGCTGGGTTAGAGATGCCGCGGTAAGAATGAAGTGTCTGTTGAGATGTAAGATTTGATAGATGCCTTTTAAGAAGACATTTATTGTGGGGAGAAGAGGAGAAGGAGGAGGAAAAGAAGGAGGAGAAGGAGAAAGAGGTAAAAGAACAAGAATAAGCGAGAAATGGGGAGATGATTTAGAGGAAGCAGGAAAAAAAACTGTGATTATAAAATTAGAAAACGCACACACACACACACACACACACACACACACACACACACACACACACACACACACACACACACACACACACACACACACACACACACACACACATACACACACACACACACATAGCAAATTTACATCATACTATACACATACAGGTAATACATTCAAACTAGAGATTGCAGCAGGTGACTGAAGGTACATGAAACCACATAACACTTGCCTTATTTATAGTAACGTCTAGTGAAAGTGATGTATCCCCTTGCGTGGTTATCTCTCTCTCTCTCTCTCTCTCTCTCTCTCTCTCTCTCTCTCTCTCTCTCTCTCTCTCTCTCTCTCTCTCTCTCTCTCTCTCTCTCTCTCTCTCTCTCTCTCTCTCTCTCTAGTTGTTTATATTTTTATCTTTCCTTTGTATCCTTTCTTGCTCTTACTAGTCTTCGTCCTTCTACTTGTGTTTCTTCTTCATTTTTGTTTTTCTTCTTTTTTTTTAATCTGGCTTAGTCCTTTTTTCTTGTCTTTTTGCCGCTTTTCCTGCCTCCTGTTTCACTCTCCTCTCCTTCTTCTCTTATTCTGACTCACGTTTTCCTTCTCCCACACCTCTCATTTATTTCCCTTTCTTTCCTTCCAACTCCTTTATCTATTTTCTTTTCTCTAAGCCTTCTTTCCTTTTATCATCTTACTCCTCTTACTTCTTCTACTCCTCATCCTCCATCCTCCACTTCTGCAGTTATGAATGTAAGTTAGCGAGACAAATGGAAGAGACGGTCTAGCATAAAAATTTCTCCATATAGATATTCCCAGCGAGCAGCAGCGAGTGTCTCATGGCATCACTTCAACACTTACTTTGATCTCCAATTTGACGACACATTTGCATACGCAAGAGCCAGGGATGTTTTAAAATGCTCAATATGACGCCGCTAACTTTTGTCTGTCTTTCCCTTCCTCCCCTCCTGTCCTCCCTCCGTGACTCCTTCCATCTCTCTGTTTCTGTCTGTCCGTGTGTCTCGTTTGTCTCTCTTCTTTTACTCTCTCTCTCTCTCTCTCTCTCTCTCTCTCTCTCTCTCTCTCTCTCTCTCTCTCTCTCTAATGGTAGAGACGAGACGTAACACTAGACAGCCTTACCTCCCTCAAGCGAGCACTTACCTCCTCCGCTGTTTTTCTTCCCTTTTACCCACTAACAACCCTGAAGGACAAAGGCGGAGAAGCGAGAAAGGCCGCGACCCTTCCGCTTTCCTTGCGCTCCTGATCCTCCTCCTTTTCCTCCTCCTCTTCCTCCTGCTCATCCGCTCTGGCTGCTGCTGACTTGCCCACAAACAAAGGCAGTAATTGGCCTCATTGTGCAATCCCTTTCCGTAAATGATCGCCTCAGACCTTGCGTGTGTGTGTGTGTTCCCCAGTGAAGGTGGTGTGGCTGGGTGGTGTGTGTGTGTGTGTGTGTGTGTGTGTGTGTGTGTGTGTGTGTGTGTGTGTGTGTGTGTGTGTGTGTGTGTGTCCAGACTCGCTAAGACAAAGCTACGTCGCCTTGTCGTTACAGGGTGAGGCTCAGGCAAGATGCTGGGTTTGTGGTGTTGCTTTTTTTGTGTTTTCTGTCTTTCTTTCAGCCGTTTTGATTCTTTTTGTTGATGTTTTGTGATTTATTTTTGTTTATTTTCTTTTTTTTCCTCGTATATATATTTTTTCGTGTTTTGTTCTCTACTTGGTGTTTGTTGTTTTCTTCTTTGTTCTTTTCTATCCTGATTTCTCTCCTTTTTCCTTGTTTCATCCGTGCTTTCTTCTGTGTTGTCGATTCTCTTACTTCTCTTCTTTTATATCTTCCTTCTCCCTGTTTTCTTTCGGCGTGTGTGTTTCGCTTTATTCACTTTTTCGGCTTCTTTTTTTGTTTCTTTTTTTCTTGCTCAACTCGCCGACACCCATTTCGTCCCGGCCTCTTTCTCTTCTTTATTTTCTTGCTACACTTGTTCCTCACTTTTGATTCATATCTCCCGTCGCTGCCTCTCTTTTTCTCGGCCCTGCGTCCCACATACCCTGGGTCTTTTCGCTTTTTCTCGCTTCATTTTGCGAGTTTTCTTTTTATCATGTTTCAGCGTAGATTTCTCTCTCTCTCTCTCTCTCTCTCTCTCTCTCTCTCTCTCTCTCTCTCTCTCTCTCTCTCTCTCTCTCTCTCTCTCTCTCTCTCTCTCTCTCTCTCTCTCTCTCTCTCTCTCTCTCTCTCTCTCTCTCTCTCTCTCTCTCTCTCTCTCTCTCTCTCTCTCTCTCTCTATCTCTCCATCTCTCTCCCCATTTCGGTAATGTTTCTTTTCCGACATGGGTGAATATGTATGTTTTTTTATTTTTTTATGGAAAATACCTAAATATATGTAATGTGGACAGTTATTGTATCATTATATTTATTGTATCTATATATATATATATATATATATATATATATATATATATATATATATATATATATATATATATATATATATATATATATATATATATAATTTTTTTCCTTGTATCTTTGGTTTCTTATTTATATTTGTCTTGTCTACAAATTTCAATCAGAATCCCTCATCAACATTACCATCATCATCATTTCTTTTATTATCACACCTATCATCATTATTCTCGTGTCCTTGCACTTTTTTTAAATATCAATTTCAGTT
>NC_059296.1:10549437-10551937 GCF_017591435.1 Portunus trituberculatus
CGCTTCCTCGCAGCGAAAGGGATCACAGGAGCGGATGTGTAAGATTGGGTCAGGAGGGAAGAGGTTAACTTTTGTTATGTCTGCTCTTTCTTTGTCTTCTCGGTGTTTGTTTTGGGCTTCTGTCCCTCCTCTGTTCCTTCTTTGTATTTCTCGCAAGTTGGAATGGTAAATGGGTGTTGGGTGTTGTTCTTCCCTTATTCTCCTCCTTCTTCTCTTCTCCTTCATTCCTTCCCTTTCTTTTCTCCTCGGAAGCAGGGGATAACCGGGCATCGCTGGCATAGTCGAGGTGGTTCCGTCAGCCACAAACAGCCTGGCGCGGCCATAAAGTGCTGTGAAAACAAGGGAGGCTCGCCGACTCGCCCCCGATTCCTCAAACTGGCCACGACACAGGAGCATTTAGTGGCTCTGCTCCCCTTCCCACTTGAGATTCCATCCACTTCCCCTCCCCGCTCCTCTGGCGTAATTCAGCTTTGTCACCGAGGCTTGTTTTTCATTTCCGTTCTGTTTTAGTCGTGCCTCGTTTTAGTGTATGAATTTTTGGAGGCTTATATTTCTGTTAGCATTTCGTTGTTCAGTTCTTAATATCTGAATGATAGAATAGTTTGTTTACATGATTGTTTTAAGCTTAATGTTTTGTTTATGTATGTAATGACGTCTAGTAAAATTTTCACATGATTTTATGTCCATTGGAATCTTAAACACCAGTTAAGGATATGTACCGGACTTTAAGTATGCGGAATAGTAGTGTGTGTGTGTGTGTGTGTGTGTGTGTGTGTGTGTGTGTGTGTGTGTGTGTGTGTGTGTGTGTGTGTGTGCGCGCGAGTGCGCATTTTTTTTTTTTATTTCGTAGTAACTAAAAATATTAATGAATATAGGACAATTAAGCAATAATAAACTTGAGTCACTACTGTAGTCGCTTCTATCCTCATCACGCTTACCTTCCCTCCGTCTCTCACTTACACTTGCTTATCCACCACCCCCACCACCACCATAAGAGGCGTCCTGAATTCCTCAGCGACAGGGAACGGTTGTTATTGTTGCTGTTGCTGGTGTTGGTACGTACGCAAGTTAAGTTAGAAAGGGAAAACATATTCGCTTACACGCAGGTCACACGACTAATACATTTGAGACACAACAAATTACTTCGAAGTTCAGAAAGTAATTATTTCGCACAGTACTCTCCACTAATTTCCCGGCCGGCAAATGTAGTCAGCTTGCCGACACACACACACACGCGCGCGCACACACACACACACACACACACACACACACAGCAAGGCGTCCCTTACACTGTTCTCTCCCTCCCTTAATAAACGCCTATACACATCCACATCCAGAACCACACAGGCACATCACCCCTCCTTGTACAACCTCCTCCAACCCCAGCTCCTTCTCTTCTCTTGCACACCCCTCACAACCCCATGCACCTTTCGCCACACACCTCTCTCCGTTCGCTCGCCGGCGGTCGGTCACTGACATTCGGCACTGAATTAAACCGTGGCCACCGAGACGAAGATTAAATTTCTGACTAAATTCAACCTGGGATTGCAATTTCATGATGTGTTGCAGAGGATGTTGCGGTCCGGGCTCGTCGCTTAATGAACGGGAGGAAGGAAGGGGAGCGAGAAAGGAGAGAAGATAGAGAGGATGCATTATAGGTGATAGTAAATAGCAGAATGTAGTACACTAGAGTTCCTTATACGTTCTCCCTGCATGCCATAAATACGTGGAAATTTCGCTGCTACTGCACCCCTTCCTACCATCGCCGCCACCACTGCCATCACACCAAACTAATCACCGCCATCACCGCCGCCACGTGAGAGGCCTAAGGGCAGCAGGTGATGGTGACGGTCTTGCGGTCAAAGGCTGCGGTAGGCGTGTTCTAGAAGAAGGGGTAACTCAAGGGGAAGGCCAAGAGGGGAAAGGGGATGTGGCGAGGCTAACTCCGTAACTGCGCTTATCTGTTCCTCGACCTTCCTGCTCCTCCCAGCACACACACACACACACACACACACACACACACACACACGTGGGGGTGAGGGGGCGGCCGTCGGGGACACACCAACAGGCAATCAGCGGCCGTCAACGGGTGAGCGGGGCAGTAAACCCGCTTATTTCGGCCAGACTAACTAGGGCCGCCAGCACCCGCCAGAAGCCTCCACAAGGTTTTTAAGTCTGTAATCCTCGGGACTTCGCAAACAGAGGACGCTCCCGGCGTTGCCAATTTCAAAGTTTGGCTCAAGTTCACAGAAAACATTTGACTTTTTTTGTTCCTCTCAGCGTGGAGTCGTCCTCGAAGGCCAGTGCTGGCTGGCGTGGAAGAGTTGAGGGATCCACTGCGATAATCATTGTGCGGCTCTTTATCGCAAGCCAAAAGTTCGCCTCTTTCTGGTTGTGGTACAGCTGCCTCGTGTCTGCCTGTCCCTTCCCTTCCATGGTCCTTCCTCCACCTTTCTGCGCAGCACGCCTCACCAGACACAAGTTTAAAAAGTGTACTACA
>NC_059296.1:10564437-10566937 GCF_017591435.1 Portunus trituberculatus
AATCAAGCAGGTAATTGCCGGAAGTGACGTCAGGAAAATATATAATTCTCTCTCTCTCTCTCTCTCTCTCTCTCTCTCTCTCTCTCTCTCTCTCTCTCTCTCTCTCTCTCTCTCTCTCTCTCTCTCTCTCTCCGCTTCATATGTTTTCCCTGTGCAGTGTTCGTGAAAGCAACGCCTATAATTATGTAGTATTATTGATGACTTCATTAATACAGGAGTCCGCTAATTAAGGCCAGGTGTCACTCACACACCCACACACACACACACACACACACACACACACACACACACACACACACACACACACCTGCCGGAGGACCTTCGATGCGCCGACCTCCAGGAGAAATGTGAGAGTACTTGTGTGATTCTATAGGGCGTTACTTTCTCTGTTTCAAGGTTTATGGTCTCTTTAGTTGACTCATTCACGCCTTATCAATCTTCAATCTCTCTCTCTCTCTCTCTCTCTCTCTCTCTCTCTCTCTCTCTCTCTCTCTCTCTCTCTCTCTCTCTCTCTCTCTTTCCTCAGCAGTAAACCAAATATTTCATCTAATTCCTCTTGTTCTTCTCCTTTTGCCTCTACCATTTTCCCAGCCTGCTCATCTCTCTCTCTCTCTCTCTCTCTCTCTCTCTCTCTCTCTCTCTCTCTCTCTCTCTCTCTCCCTGCTTCCCCTAGTCTCCAAAGCGGGTCGACGCGCAGTAATAAACCATTTTTCCGGCGCTAATAATGGCGTATAACTGCTTGTTTATCACCGGCGAGGGGCGGGAGCGGAACGTCCATTGTTTGCTTGTCATCCTCCCTCTTCCCCTTCCCTTCGTGCTAGGCCTAGGAGAGAGAGAGAGAGAGAGAGAGAGAGAGAGAGAGGGAGATGGAGATGGGGAGCAAAGTGTCAGACTAACAGATAAAATTCTTGCTCTGACGGACATGTAGATACGAGATACATGAAAGAGAGAGAGAGAGAGAGAGAGAGAGAGAGAGAGAGAGAGAGAGACCATAACACTAAGAAAATCAGTGACAGCCAATAACTAGCAGTGATATATGGGGAAGGACACCATTATTAGTATGTTAAATAAGCCAATGGGAAAAATACATAGTGTAATGATATATAATGCCGTGTATTGATTGGGGCAGGGAAGGGGAGGGAAGAAAACACTAGAGAGGCCCGGGGTGTATGTAGGCAGTGCGATATGATTACAGGTGTGTGGAGGTGTGTGAAGAGGGAACAGTTTGTTAGTGACTTTTTTTGTGGTAAAGGAATTAATGTTGGCGTAGAATAGTAGTGTGTGTGTTTTGCTTTTCTTTTTTGGGGGTTTTGGGGATAGAAAAAATATATTGTTTTTATGACTATCTTAGTGTGTGTGTGTGTGTGTGTGTGTGTGTGTGTGTGTGTGTGTGTGTGTGTGTGTGTGTGTGTGTGTGTGTGACGTAATGTTTCCTTATTTAGCAATTTACGTTTAGCTCCTTTCATTTCCCTTCCCTTCATCTCTCTCTTCTCTTCCTTCCTACCCAATCCTGATCATCGTATATGTTTTATATTATTTTTTCTTCACTGCTTATTATTGGTTATCTCTCTCTCTCTCTCTCTCTCTCTCTCTCTCTCTCTCTCTCTCTCTCTCTCTCTCTCTCTCTCTCTCTCTCTCTCTCTCTCTCTCTCTCTCTCTCTCTCTCTCTCTCTCTCTATCTCTCTCCTTCTTCTATTCATCATCCTCACATTCCTTTCCATCGTATCTGAAACTCCACGTACCTATTCACCGTTGCTACCTCCCTATTTTCCACAATTTCCTGCGTTTCCCTCCCAGTACCCCCTCCATAACAGACCCATTCTCACCATCCTATCCCCGGCCGTCACCATTCATCGGCCGGCAAGCGTGCACTGTATCATCATCAGTGTCAGAGGTTGTGCTGTTTTTCTCTCACCACCATCACCACCTCCATCATCACCCATCACCATCACCGTGGAAACCTTTACAATCAGTAGCAGTACCGCCACCACCAGCACCACCAGCAGCGGTAAGACCTTTGCCACCACCACTACCACTACATACTATTACTACAGCTGCTACTTCTATACCGCTACTGCCTTTCCTGCTGCCATTATCCTTCCCGTGTTCTCTCCTCGCCTGTTATTAAAGTCCTGCGTGCTTCACGTTATCACACCCTAAATGGAAATATGAAGTTGTGTAAGAGTAGTTAGTAAAGTAAGTTAGTGGAGTAAGAGTGGGAGATACGCAAGGAGGGTAGTAAGTAAGAGAAAAGGGGGGAAAGAGGTACAGGTATAGTAAGTGGGAGGTGGAAGGTAATAGCGGTGGGAAGGAGGAAGATAAGTTTGATAAATACAGAGGAAAGACAGTGAGGGATGGCAAGCAAATATTTTCGTGTGGGAATTAAAGACAATTACGTGTAATTTGAAGGTAAAACAATGCATCTAGATATTATTATTATCTTAATGTTCCACAATACGTGAACTCTAAATGATAAATGAATAATGGTTCGGATGCATCA
>NC_059296.1:10571937-10601937 GCF_017591435.1 Portunus trituberculatus
AATTTAGCGAGCATTGTGAGTATGCTAATTTGTTTGCCTTGTCCGAATGTCCTCCTGCGGCGCTATGCCCTACCTTTTGTGGGCGAGGGCCGCAGACAGCAATTAATCAGACAAGTTTATCAGCTGTACCCATCACGGCCCCACCCACCAGACACAAGCTCTCCCTCCTCTTCCTCCTCCTATATCTTCCTACACATCCTCCTTATCACCATTACTTCCTTCTTCCTACAGTTCTTCCTTCTCCCGTTACATATCCACGCCCTATGTACTATACAAAAACACAATCTCTCTCTCTCTCTCTCTCTCTCTCTCTCTCTCTCTCTCTCTCTCTCTCTCTCTCTCTCTCTCTCTCTCTCTCTCTCTCAACTTCGTCAGCGTCAATCGCCATTCACTTCCCCTTTACGTCACGCTTCTCCCGTCCCCAACATTTTCCTCTATTTGCTTCCATTCTGTAATTTCTCTTCTTTTCTCCATTTTTTCTTTGCTTGCTTCTATCCTTTGATCTTTTTTTATGATTATTCTTTCTTGGTGTTTCTTCCCTTCCCTCATTCGATCCGTTGTTTTTTTTTATTATATTTCCCTCTTCCTTTTTCATATGTCTTATTCTCTTTCCTCAGTTTCCTCTTGCCCTTCCTCTTCTACGTATTCATTATTCCTCATTCGCTTCTTCCTTTGTTCCCTTCCAAGTATTTTTCCTCTTATCCGTCATCATATAAATTTTCCTTCATTTAATGCACTTGGTTATCTCTCGACCTTGACATCATTCCTCATTCATCCTCCACGTCCCTCCGCCTTCGTTTTCTTAACTCTCTCAAATCATGCTCCACTTTTCCCAAACCTTCCTTCACACACGTAAATCCTCCTCCGTCATCCTAGTCCATTTTTTTCTCCACTTTACGAGATCTTGTTCGGTCGCCAGATATTCTCTCTCTCTCTCTCTCTCTCTCTCTCTCTCTCTCTCTCTCTCTCTCTCTCTCTCTCTCTCTCTTGCCCTTTCCTCTGCATTCACTCATCCAATCTCATTATTGCTGCAACACTCATCTGCTTATGTATATCTCTTTATTTATTGGCATGTCTTTCTTTTTCATTTTTTACTTCCTTCCATTCTGCATGTCTTCTTTCATTCTTTCCCTTTCTCCGTCATTCATTTCAGCATTTCTTTCTTGTCATCCTCCTTTGATTTTCTCTCACTTTCTGCATCTTGTTTGCCTTTTATTGATTTTTTTTTCTTTTGCAGGTGTTAGATCTTACGTATTTTATGATATAGTTAATATAAAAAAAAATATTGGCACACATCGAACAGAAAAAAAATAAAAAAAGCTAATTTTGTATTTCATATGGTACAAAATAATTGATATTAATTAGGTACAAAAAAATATGAATGTAAAACTGTCTGGCAGGAAAAGTATTAAGGGAACGAATACCTACTGAATACTCATCATCCAGCCAATCCATCCATAATTTATCCATTTATCCTTGACACGTGTCCTCCACTCTCCTCACCAGCCCTTCACTGTGAGGCACGCGAATATTCCAGTAAATCTCGATGCCTCTTCGTCCCTCTTGCCTCGTGCTATTCTGAGACGCCATTGTCGTCATCACACCTGTGCGTCCGTGTGAGTCTGTGTCACCGTCCCTTTGTTCCCTCTCATCTCTTCGACTTTGTTCATTTGCTGTTTATTATTTCTTTTGGCTCATCTGTGCTTAGGAATTAATGGTAATGTGTATCATAGAGGACGTGTGAGTTATTTTTATGCTTAAACACACACACACACACACACACACACACACACACACACACACACACACATACACTGAAAATGTTTTATGTATTCTTTTTTTTTCTATTTTACCAAATTTATCTTAATCTGCGTTTTTCATATGTTATCTCTATTGATATTTATTGCACATTTAACTGTTTTTCTTCCATGACTTATCTTAAACTGTTGTAATTTTTCTGCATTATTTCATCTCGGGCATAATAAACATAAACTTTTCCTCCTCTTTCTACCGTTATCATGAGTTTTATCTATTTTCTTCCCTTTTTAAACATTTTTGCATAAATTAAGTTTTTTTTTTTTTGTCGGCATATTTTCATGAACATTATCTCCACTTATAATTGCACTGCTACTCCTTGGTGGTGGTGGTGGTGGGGAGTGTTCGTGATAGTAGGAGTGGTGGTGGTAATGGAAGTGCTGGTGGTGCTGGTGGTGGTGGTGGTGTTGGGTGTGTTGGTGGTGGTGATACTGGTAGTGGGAGTGGGGGTGGTGGTGGTGGTGCTGTTGGTGGTGGTGTTGGTAGTGGTGGTGGTGATGGGGGTAGTGGGAGTTCTAGTGGTGGTGGGCGAGTCACAGTTGGGTTGAGTCGGGTTGCTGGGTTTGGCGTGCGAGAGAGTGACTCAGCAGGTCAGGTGCACACCGTTTTGCTCCCATTTCTTACAGGGGATGTAGCGTAAATGATAATAGTGGTGTTATTAGCTCCAACACTCATTTGTTTTCTTCAGGTACAGTTATCCTCAATTCCTTCCATCTTCAATATCTTCTTTCCCACATCCAAATTATAAAAGTGATTTTTTAATGTTATTCTTATTCTTGTTACATATATTTCTTTACCCTTTTTTATCCCTGTGCAATACATTGTTGAGACTCTTTAGTATCACTTGACTCATTCCCTTTCTTTATGTACAGTTACTTTAAATTGCTTCAATTTTCATTCCTGTTTTTTTATTCTTCGTTACCTTCTTGCATCTTACATTTATATATATATATATATATATATATATATATATATATATATATATATATATATATATATATATATATATATATATATATATTTATTTATTTATTTTTTTTTTTTTCTTTTTACCTTGTAAAGCATTTTTTTTTCTTCCTTTACCTCCCCTATATATTAATTTTCTTTTGCAGGACGCCGCTTACTTTCGTGTCTAGTATACTGTTAGATTAACAGACAATAGTTTTTGACACTTACTTTAGTAAGTCTTTTTGAATCAAGAAATAAGAAATGATATGAGGTAGCTTATATTACATTCTTTTTCCTCCAATTTTTCATAAACGAGATTATTTTTTTTTTAATCATTCACATTCTTTTTCCTTGACACGCTAGGTCATACTAATTTCAATGGAGGGGCCAAGCATGTGTGTGTGTGTGTGTGTGTGTGTGTGTGTGTGTGTGTGTGTGTGTGTGTGTGTATGTGTTTTTGTGTGTGTGTGCGTGTGTGTGTGTGTGTGTGTGTGTGTGTGTGTGTGTGTGTGTGTGTGTGTGTGTGTGTGTGTGTGTGTGTGTGTGTGTGTGTGTGTGTGTGTGTGTTTGTACGTGTGCGTAAGTGTCCATGTAGTATTTACACCTCCTATTATGTTCCTTCATTTAACAAACTTAACTTTATCTAACTTTTTATGCGCTATTTATCAATTTTATTTTTCATTATTCAGAAACATGAAGTCATTTTCACAGTTTCAGTAACCGCAAGTACCTCCTCGCTGTCCTCACCCACGAGCATTGGTATCTTAAAGACCGTAAACCGATAGAAGCAAGGGTTGTAATTCACTCCTGTCTTAGCCTTGTCTCTGGGGAAACATTACGCCGCTTCGTCGCAAATAAGAACATTCTGTATTGATTTTCAGATGGTTAAAAAGATAAATGAAGCTAGAGAGAGAGAGAGAGAGAGAGAGAGAGAGAGAGAGAGAGAGAGAGAGAGACGAGCTATACATACCTTTCCTATACCTCTTAGCACCTCTCATCGTCCATTTCATCCCATGTCTCTTTCCTCATCATCCATACATTCCCATAAGCCCCTTTCCATCGTCCAGGAACTTCATCAACCCATCACCCCATATTCATACCATCCTATATTTTTCCTTTGCGTTTTTCATCATCTACACAATCCTTAAGTCCTTCAGGCCCTCAGACGCCTTTTTTTCAGCCCTTCCTCTGTGCCCTAACACCTCATCGCGCCCCTCGTGTCCCTCAGGTCCTTCACTCCGTCAGTCTACGTATCATCATCCCTCCTCATGTCCTGATGCTAACCAGATGCCTGCTATTCACTTGTAATCAACACCCACGCCTTCTTCAACTCCCGTGGCAGTCAATCGGTCTCCTTGCAATAGTGTCACGCTGCTTTCATCGACATCCTCAATCAAAGTTGGTCCCTTCTCCCTTTACTTTTTTTTCTCTTCTACTTCTTCTTTTCCTCTTTTTTTATTCTTAATTGTTCTTACTTTTTGATCTTCCTTCTTTATTATCCATTTCTATCTAGTTGTTCTTCCTTTTTTATATGTTCTTCCTATTTTTTTTTATTCCCTCCTTCATCACTCTCTCTTTCTCTCGTTCGTCTCGTCAGGATATCCTTTTCTTACGTGTCTTCTTACCTTAACGTGCTTCTTCTTTTCTTATACATTTTTTTACCATTTGCTTCTACTTTTCCCTCCTTCACCACACTCTTCCTTTCCAATTACCTTTTTTTTTATATAGTCTCATTTGTTGTTATCTTTCCTTATTTATTTCTTCCCTCCATTTATTCATACATTTACGTTGCCTGTCCGTGATGGAGCCAAAACCATTACATATGTTTTCCTTCCTCATCCGCCAAGCATTATTTGATTGTTCTCTCGCCTTTCGCCTCGTGTTCTTCATCATATTGTCTGAAGAAAGGCGGTGTGTGCGATAGATTGTTGAGAGAGAGAGAGAGAGAGAGAGAGAGAGAGAGAGAGAGAGAGAGAGAGAGAGAGAGAGAGAGAGAGCATATTATAATTGAGGTTGAGATTAAGTGTAAAGTGTTGTCAGATAGATAGTGCCTCGTGTCTCACAGAACTCTGCAGTGAACAGATGCCAAAGTGTGTCAATATATTTCGCCTCCACTTGCTTCTGACCAGGACCAGGCTGTGATTCTACCCGGTGACGCTTTATTAATGGTATTACACTGTGCTATGTAAAGTGATATCATTAATTGTTGCTCCTTCCCTGTTCACTGCGGGCTGTCGACACTAATACCAAATGTTTTCTGGTAATATCGCCTTTTGTGATCCACGAAAAGCCACGAGTTGTCTGGTTATGTTTAATAATTTATATCTTCTGTTTGTGTATAATATTTTTTTTTTACTCGCGCTTTCATATTTATAATTGTAATATGCCATAAGTCTCTATTTTCATATTGTTATTTTAGAATATTTTCCTGATAGTAAATAGTATTGTTTCCTTAACTATTTTCTCTAACAAATCGATATTTACGTGTCACTATTTCCTAGTTTTCTTTCGGGTGATATTTCTACATCAACGCTATGACGTAATATTTCTTTAATCACATAATGTTTCCTCCCCATGCCAACGTTCACCTTCCAGCTCTTAAATGTTCCTGATCTCCATAAAGTGTTGTTCACGTAACTTCTCAAGAAATACACAGGATGTACATTACCGTTCAATTTCCTCTTCATTACCTCCTTTCTCGTGTGTATCTCCCTCTTAGCTGCAAGTGTAAGCCGTCTTCCTCCATTGCTCTTGGTCCTGCTGCCTCCGCCTCGCCTCGCGTCACTGACTCTTCCCTGTCCGTTTTCTAAGCGAGCATTGTCAGTTCTGAATATCTTGTTCTTCCTGATAGCACGCGTTCCTCAGGCAATGATGGACCATTAGTGCTGCTGTCACGCTGAGGGAACGCTGCTCTGCCACTCTTTTCTTTAACCTCATCCTCTTCCTTTCCTCGTTTTTATCCACCATTGTTTTTGTTATTCCTTCGTTCCTTCTCCTCTCCTTCCTAGGGTTTCTTGTATTATTTCTATTATTTTATCGTTTGTTTTCTCTTCTTCTCTCGTGGTTCCAACTCTTCTTCATTCTTCCTCTTCTTCTTCGGTCTCTTCTTCGGTTTGCATTTTGAGATCGTCCCCTTTTACTCGTTTCTGGATGGTTTGTTCTCTTGTTTTCTGTGTTGTTCCTGATTTGTGTTTTGTTCAGACATTCCTGGCTTTCGATTAAGGTTATGGTGATTATCGTGATATGCAGCTTTTTTTTTTTCTTTATATATTTTTTCTGCTTCTTATCTTTTATATTTGCAAATCATTCTTCGTTTAATATGTTTAAGATGGTTTAAGATGACGTTCTGTTACGTGGGGTATTATATATTTCATTCTTATCTGACCTGCCAACAGTGATGTCATATATACAACTGTGAGAAATATGATGTCTAACTGAAGGAAATAATATCAACATGCTTACTTACACACTTTATTGCTGATAACTGAACCATATGAGATAGTTATGCAAGCTGTTGAGCTATTTCTTAAGTATCTACGTAGGCACACACAAAGAAAATTAAATAAATAAATAAATAAAAGAAATAAGAAAAAGAAAAGCCACTTCCCCAACCTCACCGCAGTATATTTTAAAAATTGTAGCACTATTAAGGAAGGAGAGTAGTTCAACTTTGTTATAGAAATTCATTTCTATATCGATATTTCTATAATGGACTGCCCCGCATGCCTGGCTTTCGTTCCCTTGGTCGGAGAGCGGGGCAGGTGCGCGGCGGGAGGGACGCTAAGAATTACACGGTGCGCCCTGTTGTTAATTTCGACAACACCACGAGGCTTATTAATTTAGTGTGCGCGTGTTTTGCCTGTGTCGTGTACTGCTAGAGCTGGCCTCCCGTCGCGCCCCACCACTAAGTACATACACACACACACACACACACACACACACACACACACACACACAGAGGGAAAAAGAATCAGAATTTCTTATAGACTTTCTGCTCAATACGTAATCAAGCAAATCACGTAGCGAGTTCCAATTTTACATTATTACCAACATTGAGTGGGTGGAGGAGGCAGAGGAGGAGAAGAAGAAGGAGGAGGAGGAGGAGGAGAGAGAGAGAGAGAGAGAGAGAGAGAGAGAGAGAGAGAGAGAGAGAGAGAGAGAGAGAGAGAGAGAGAGAGACAGTCAGTGATCAACCCTCCTTTTGGCACCGTTTCACTTTTATCGAAGCCAAAAGAAAGCGATAAAATGAGAGTGAAGGAGAGAGAGAGAAAAAAAAATATATGAAGCACTCACCAATATTCCTAACAGTCGTCAGCTGCTGCACTCTCCTCAATATTACTCTTTCTGACTTGCCTTCGGACGGTAAAGGAGGAGTAGGTGGAGGAGGAGGAGGAAGAAGGGGAGGATGGGGATGGGAGTGAGGGGGAGGAAGGAACAGCGTGATTGGTGCTTGCGTTCTGATCAAGCACAGGTCCTCCCTGGTAGCTATTTGCATAATGCATGTCGATATTTGGAAGTATGCCACAGCAGGGTGACGCGAGGCCCCCCATGAGCCTGATGGTCCGCGCTGAGAGGGGATGACAGCCGCAGGGGTAGTGGGAGGTATGGGGCATGTGGGGAGAGGGAGGAGGGGAAGAAAGAAGAGTGGTAGGAATGGAAGGGAAGATCAAGCAGGGGATACATTAAGACTGATAGATGCTGATAGAGAGGCGGGTCCAATTGAGACGAATATTTGGGTACATGTAAAGTGTTCGTTCGCTCTCTTGTTCGCTCTATCATCCGCGTAGGCACACACACACACACACACACACACACACACACACACACACACACACACACACACACACACACACACACACACACACACACACACACACACACACACACACACACACACACACACGCACGCACGCACGCACGCACGCACACACACACACACACACACACACACACACACACACACACACACACACACACACACACGATTCCCCGGCCGGGTGGAGATATTTGGGTGTCTCCTTTCACGTGTAGCCCCTGTTCACCTAGCAGTGATTAGGTACGGGATGTAAATCGAGGAGTTGTGACCTTGTTGTCCCGGTGTGTGGTGTGTGCCTGGTCTCAGACCTATCCCAAGATCGGAAATAATGAGCTCTGAGCTCGTTCCGTAGGGTAACGTCTGGCTGTCTCGTCATAGACTGCAGCAGATGAAAGAGTAAATTACACACACACACACACACACACACACACACACACACACACACACACACACACACACACACACACACACACACACACACACACACACACACACACACACACACACACACACACACACACACACACACACACACACACACACACACCAATCTTGAAACAACAATAAAAACATTAAAAATTTTAATAGTCCACCATTATCCTTTATTCCTTCCTCTTCCTCCTCCTCTTTTTCCTCTTCGTCCTCATCCTCATCCTCTTTCTCTTCCTCCTCTTCTTCCATGCAACAGAACATTTATTCATTTCCTTTGAGTCGTAATGGAATGCCAACCTTCCTGCATAAAGATAACACCTTGTTCCTCCCTTTGCTTCATCCCCCTCCCTCCTTCACCATCTCCATTTATTCACCCGTTTCCTTCCAGTCTTCTTCTTTTACCCATCCTCACTTCCTGCAAGAACTCATGCCCCTAGTCATTTCCCATTTTCTGCTTGCCCTTCATCTACCCCCACACTTTACTTACTTTTCCTTCATTTCCTCCTTCCCTGTTTTCCTGTTCGCATTTCTTTTTCCCTAAGCACCTTTCCTTTTTTTCAGATTTTGATTAATTATTTCTTGTATTTGTTTTGCCCTTTAGAAATCTCTGCTCTCTTTTTTTTATGAATATACATGTCTTTTTAACCCCTTTAATGCTTTATATAAATTTACATAGTCTTTTCCTACACATTCCCACCTTGTATGTTTTCCGTGTTTCTCGTTTCCAGTCCCCTCTTACCCTTCCTCCCCCTTCTGTCACCTCCTGTCCTCGCCGCCACAACGCATGAGCTCGGCAGCGGATTAGTAAAACATTTCGCACCAGCATTACCTCGTTCCTCATCGGTTTTCCGCTCGATAGACTAGTAATTCGCGTGTCAGCCTCGCGCCAGCCATCAAGGGGCCACATCCACACCGTCTGTCAAGGATTTGCTCGGGTACTTTGTGTGTTCGTGTATTGTCTGAGTCGTGTTCTCATATAGTGGTGTACGTGTGAGTAGGAGATGGTTGGCTAAGGATGGGTGTTTATATGACAACGTGTAACAAATCTATTTTCTTATTTTTTTTTATATTTTCATAATTCTGAAACTAAACTGTCCCTTCTTCTCTACTTGCTTTCCCTTTCCCTCCTTTTTTAAGAACAGCATTATGAGCGATTATTTTTTCATTCAAGATATAAAATTACATAAACGTTAATATTTTTTTTTCAAGAAATATAGATAAAATCAAATAGTTAAACCTGCGAGCCAAAAATATGCTTTCTTAAAACATATGAATACAATAGAAAGGCAAGAATAAATCACTGCATGGTCTGTATTATTGAGCCAAATTACCATCAAACTGAAAGGAAAGTGTTTAATACCGCAGTGACAGAGGGCATGAGTGTACCATGAGTGTGGTGGCATGCGGTGGTAGTGGTGGTGGTGGTGGTGGTGGTGATGGTGAAGCGGTAATACAGGTGGAGGCAATTCCATTAGTGGGATGAACATAATTTACAAGAATGCACCGAATTTACCGTCAATACGAGTAATCATCCAATACCTGACACTGATTATGTGAGCAAAAAAACACCAACACGCTTTGCAGGTCATTCATACACCACACCAGTAGTTTTTTTTTTCTTTTATCTCTTTCTTTTTCTTCCTGCAGTGTAGGTTTTTCATAGTTTTTATATGCATTGTATGATATCACTGGCACTTTTGTTCTTTTCCTTGTTTCATTTTTTCTTGCCCTGAGCACAAGTATTATAAATTCGTTGATACTATGAAATAGGAAAAAAATGCGAAAAAGTCAATGATTCATGGACACCAAAATTTTTTTCTGTGATTCCTTTCTTTTGCTACGTTTCATTTGTCAGTGGAGTTGTTTTTATTTTTGCATTGTATTCTTTATTTTTTTTTCTTTCTCTTTCATTTGAAGTTTAAAGAAATGTTGAAACCTTGCTCTTCTTTTTCAGACGCGTGAAAGAAAATTGAGGATTTACACACAACTCACAAAACAACATTGATATTCTTTCATATATTTTAGTCATCTCTTAGTTTTACTGTTTTTCTTTTTCCTTGCCATTTTATACCTGATATATAACAACATCAGTCACCATCAAGTAATACTCCTAAACTTCATACATAAACAACATTACTAAAACACCCTAAACAATCACTCTGCACCACACTTACTTGCTTAATAACACTCATTAGATCTTTACCACAATTTAAGTCACACACAAGCACCCTTACCACCACAAAGGTAATGTAATTTTGTATGTTGAAAGACCAAGGGCGCGAATAACCTTGGCAGCAATGTGGGTGACCTTGGCCAATGAAATACTGCCCCTGCCTTGATATAATGCACCGCTTGAGTTACGCACGAGTGTTTGAATATCTTAACTGAGATGAGGTTGCGAGGGAGGAAAAAGTAAATTGCAATCGCCATGACTCTTACTCGAGTTTGAAAGAAGAGGGTGAAGTGTCTCTTGGAGGAAGATGAAGAGAAGGAAAAGGAAGGGGAGGAGGAGGAGGAGGAGGAGGAGGAGGAGGAGGAGCAGGAGGAACATGAGTAAAATGGGTAAATGGGGAGAGAGAGAGAGAGAGAGAGAGAGAGAGAGAGAGAGAGAGAGAGAGAGAGAGAGAGAGAGAGAAGAGGAAGAAAATTAGCTGGTGTGAGGCTGATTTCTTGTTGTCAAGCCGGAGTGAAGGAGGTGGAGGGACGAAGGAGGAAAAGCAGTAGGGGAGAGGAAAGATGAAAGAGATGGAGGGAAGGTTAGCGAACGCAGCAAAAAGGGAACGAGCAAGTTGAGGAAAGGAAAAGGAATGATAGCAAGTGAAAAAAAAAAAAAAACAGGGAAAGAGGTAAAATCAGAAAAGTGTTGAAGACATACAAAAAGAAAAAAGAAAGAAAAAAAAAGAGAGAAGAAAGTTGAAGTAATCCAATGTCGTGTGGCAGGAGCGAGGGAAAGAAAGAGGGAGGGGAGAAGGAAGAGGAAACTTGGGAGAGAAGACAGAGGAAGGAGAAGAAAAGGCAGGAAGATGTGGTGAAAGGGAAAGTGATGAGGGTAATGGAGATACTCAAGATACAGGAAGAGGAAATGAGGGAGAGGAGATGGACACGGGAATCAATACAAGGGAGAGGAGTGAAAGAGAAAAAGAAGGGGATAAAAGAGGGAGGCGAGAGGTAATGTAAATAAACGAGACAGTGAAAAAAAAAAATGTACCCAGGCGTTAATATGAAAAATGGGACGAAATGAGATAAACACAACCATCAAATCTAAACAAACCTTCTTTATAAGACGAGAAAAATGGCGAAAAAAATATATATAATAATGGAAAACTTAAGGAGGAATGGGGAGGATGAAGGGACGAGAGGATAATGGAGGAAGAGGGGATGCAGAGGGAGATAGGCTGAGATTTGAAGGAACTGTCCCTCTCCCCTCGGCTGTCCCTCCCTCCCCTCCCATTTCCTAGGTAGCAGCGGCTGGGTCTGAGGAGGAAGTGAGTTATCATGATGGATGACTCGCGATCGCCACCCCTCACCGTGATTAAGGCTGAGTATTCCCCTCGAGTGTGGTCTCCCCTCCCCTTGAAACTCTCACTCTCTCTCTCTCTCTCTCTCTCTCTCTCTCTCTCTCTCTCTCTCTCTCTCTCTCTCTCTCTCTCTCTCTCTCTCTCTCTCTCTCTCTCTCTCTCTCTCTCTCTCTCTCTCTCTCTCTCTCTCTCTCTCTTCTCTCTCTCCTCCTCCTATCTTTTCTTATCCCTGCATACTTCCTTTATCTCTATTCAGACTGCTTCTCTCCTCTCTCTGCTCCCTCTCTCTCTCTCTCTCTCTCTCTCTCTCTCTCTCTCTCTCTCTCTCTCTCTCTCTCTCTCTCTCTCTCTCTCTCTCTCCTGTGCCTCTGTTTATTCCTTCTCTTTGCCTTCCCTCTCTTTTTCCCTTTCTCTTCATTTCCACATCTTATATCTCTCGTTATTCTCCCTCCCATACTTCTATATCTCTATTGAGTAACCCCCCTTTGAATCACTCCTCTGCCCATCTCTCTCTCTCTCTCTCTCTCTCTCTCTCTCTCTCTCTCTCTCTCTCTCTCTCTCTCTCTCTCTCTCTCTCTCTCTCTCTCTCTCTCTGCCTTGCCTCTTTTATTCTGTCACTTCCTGGCGAAAACCTTTCTCTATCTTCTCTTCAGATGCTATTCTGGTTCACTCGAGTGTGTTTAGTTGAAGTTTCATTGGCTGTTCCTTCTGTTTGCAATTTTTTCCTTTCCAAAGAAAAAAAAAACGTTGGTATGTAGTATATATATATATATATATATATATATATATATATATATATATATATATATATATATATATATATATATATATATATATATATATATATATATATATATATATATATATATATATATATATATATATATATATATATATATATATATATATATATATATATATATATATATATATATATATATATATATATATATATATATATATATATATATATATATATATATATATATATATATATATATATATATATATATATATATATATATATATATATATATATATATATATATAGGGAACGTTTTGTTATATTTAATCATTTTTTTCCATCTTCTCTTTATCCTATTATTGTCATTTATTTATTTATTATTTTTTTGTGCTAGAAGAGTATTTGAAAAGATCCAAAACCTGCATCAACTGTGTGTGGGAGGTGTAACTGTAATTACCATCTTAATTGGCAGTGTTTAATGCGTAAATATCCGTCTTCCTCTCTGGCTGAGCGTGGCGAGCAGGCAGCGGGCAAATTTTCTTCAGGGCACACAGGTAATGGGATAATGGACTTGCTTCCTTAGTTTCCTCAGCCTCGTGCAACATCCCACAATGCTGTTGACTCCCTCCCTTCCTTCCCCTTCAGTCCCTTCTCCCCCAACCCTTCAAGGCACCAGACTAACACGGCGCGCGCTGAGGCCAGGCTAACAAGCGGTAATTTTCTTGCCAATCAGACCAGATTCTGCTTAGTGGATAATTTGATTGTTTACGGGAATCCGAGCCTGTTTGTCCAATTATTGGAGTTTAGGTAAGATGAGGCATGTTCCTGCCCGCTTGTGCTTGAGTTAGCCTTCATTTTTATAGTGATTATATATATATATATATATATATATATATATATATATATATATATATATATATATATATATATATATATATATATATATATATATATATATGTAAAGATGTCTACATGATGTAAAAAGAGAAGAAAAGAAATACCTAGCCGGTGTTACTTTAGATAATTTTAGATCTGTTTGAAGTTTATACGCGAGAAGCAAGGCATTCGGAATTTCACACGAGATTAAGTGCAGCGAATAGCATATGCACGCACCTAGCGGGAGATCACCTGAATGCATTTGAGAGTAAGTCCATGAGCATCCTGTCGCTGGAGAGTTGGAGTCGGTGCAGCAATGGAGGGGAGGAAGGGAGGGAGGGAGGATACCGTGTGGATGGGACGCGGCACTCAGCCACGCCTGGAGAGCAGCACACAGACTGCATAACATTAATATCTAGTTGCGACTGCTTGTTACAGACTACGTTGTCCTTTGCAGCCACTACGTGATGTTCCTGGAATCATCGCTTAGTGTGCGAGCCCTGTGCTCACATATAGACCGGAACAGCCGCGACAGTCCAGGTGTGGCGTTTAGGATGTGCTAAGACGTAGGGCGCAAGACTCAGATAAAGGAAGCCTTTTTTAATTACTGGTGCTTCCCGCTCCTCATCTCCGCCTCTATTGTTTTGTTTCCAATCAACTTTAGTTTTTATTTTGTTTTTGGAAAAATATGTAGTCAAACATAGTTATCTGTGTATGGAGTGGGAATTGACCTCAGCAAGTGAGTACGAGTTCAGTGATCGAGGAAGATATGTTTTAACTGCACCAGGGCCCGAATGAAAAGTGACTTGAAAAAAACCTACATGATATTTACCTAAAACCAAAGGCATGTAATTTGCCGGTTATATATTGAAAAAATAATGTTGACAAATCTTCACTTAAAAAAAAAAATATATATATATATATATATATATATATATATATATATATATATATATATATATATATATATATATATATATATTCATTCATTCATTCATTTTTGGCTAATCTGGCTGGTGAAGCTGAGTAACTCGGGGATTGATGCCGCTGATACGCAATTACTCAAAAACTGGGAACTGCTATTCACTGGCTGAACCATAAAAAAGGTGGAAAAAAAAAATGTAATACCGTAATATTTCATCCGCCGTGTTCAGGGTTTTTCAATATATCGTGTCCCTTCCTCCATTCAGCAACTAAAAAGTGACAGGTGTATTTTTGTCCGTCAGTGCGCATTAATTACGGAGCCTACCTAGCGGATGGCAGGTAAAGCAGCTAATAGGCGGGGAGTGCATGCATTGGCGAGGGATTGACGGTGACTGTTGATTTGTGTGGATGGCTGTGGCGCTCACCAGCCGGTAAAGACAATGAAAAGAGGACATTCAGCCTGATTGATAGGCACACACACACACACACACACACACACACACACACACACACACACACACACACACACACACACACACACACACACACACACACACACACACACACACACACACACACACACACACACACACACACACACACACACAGCATTCTCTCTTCCTTTTACTTGTCTGCTTCCTGCTTACTCCAAACATGTGGTAATACGAAAAGTAAGCTAAAACCAGCTCGAGTTTGGCTGGCTTATTTTCATGTAGGTTCTGCTTAAATTCTAAAAACGATCTTGCCTCTACCTACGACTGCCGCTGACGTCGGGACGTGCGTGGCAAAACTTAATCTGAGTGCAAGTTTGGGAAGGAAGGGAAGAGGACAGTGATTACAGTATTTATTTTGCTTTGCCTTTGAATTACATTGGAAGATTCGTGTTCTTTGAGAAGAGGAACAGGTGACCAGCACAAGACTATGTATTCCTACAAATGGAAGGAAAGTATTGAATATAATCTGGCATTACATGTATTAGTATGCGTGTGTGTGTGTGTGTGTGTGTGTGTGTGTGTGTGTGTGTTTGAGTTAATATGCCAGAGAGTGAGTGTACATGTTTGGCGATACAAGTCTAGTGTGTATTTTTAGAAGCACCTGCACGTACATATTTATGGTGTACTTTGAGCCTATCTCCGTCCACTTTAGTTTATCTTTACGCTTTTAGCTTACTCGTGCAAGTTAAAAGCCGGTCTATTAATGGGATTATCTAGCTTTGGTATTTTATCTGCTGGGGACGTGTGCTTTCCATTACGCTGCGTGTGTGCCGAGGATTGACCAGGCTCCGACCCAATGCGTGTACTGCCTCCTGCCCGCCGCTGAAAGATTGCCCGTGTTCCCTGAGATGCACGCTTTTTCTCTTTATTATCCCTCACCCTTAACAAGTAACAACATCGCCTTTATCGGGATATTGTCTGTCTTTATCTATTCATGTGCATCACTCCATTTCACGATGCGATCTTCAACCCGCCGCAGCTCTTCCTTGCTGCCAGCCTGTTCACGCACACACACACACACACACACACACACACACACACACACACACACACACACACACACACACACACACACACACACACACACACACACACACACAGACACACAGAGACACAGAGAGAGAGAGAGAGAGAGAGAGAGAGAGAGAGAGAGAGAGAAAGTGAAGTATTCCTTAAAGGTGCTAACAGAAAAAAAAGGCTAATACATTTTCTCTCTCTCTCTCTCTCTCTCTCTCTCTCTTCCGGCATGTAGCTTTGAAACAGCCTCAAGTCGCTCAGTTGCCTGGGATTCTCGCCTCAAAACCTGCCGTGACGCCATATTAAGCAACACTAAACAGAATCCTCGCGGCCACTTAGCGACATTAATAGCAGCATCCTGTCCTCACAACCTCCATCTCTCTCTATATCGCAATTACCACTCTATTCACTTTTCTAAATGACGGAGAGATCCTGTTGGTTTTTCATTAGACGTACGAACACACATGCTCTCTCTCTCTCTCTCTCTCTCTCTCTCTCTCTCTCTCTCTCTCTCTCTCTCTCTCTCTCTCTCTCTCTCTCTCTCTCTCTGAAACCGTGACCTTTTTTTGCAGCATCGTTACTAAGATTTCTTTTTTTCGGTATTTTGATGATCGGCCACAAATGTGCGACACGTCCTGCGAGGCTTGTTCATGTCCTCGACAATGTTTGAGGCCAGGGTTTTGGGTGCGTGTGTGTATGTGTGTGTGTGTGTGTGTGTGTGTGTGTGTGTGTGTGTGTGTGTGTGTGTGTGTGTGTGTGTGTGTGTGTGTGTGTGTGTGTGTGTGCAGGATAAACAACACCTCCGTTCTTGTTTTGCCTTTCCCTTTTCTCTCTCGTCTTTTTTCCCCAGAATAGTTATCTAAGTTGTCTCTTCGCCTCGTCTCTCTGCGCGCTCTCATTATGGAAGAGCGTCGAGGGGAAGAAGCGACCTTTGACAACAATAACACGGTTAACTCACTCCTCCGCTGGAAGTTTTAAGCACAAGAGCCTGTCATACTCTATCTGCCGCCGCCCCCCGTTACCTTTCTATCTATGCTTGTTCCCTTTTCGCTTTTCTTACCCTATTCCTTTCATCTGTACTCTTTTTTATCCTTCCTTTCCACCTATTGTATTGTATTGTTCTTCTTTTCTTAGCGTTTTTATGCTCTCCCTTCTACTCACCTTTCCCCTTCCCCTCCCTTCTCACAAGTGTTTCTCTGTTTTCCCCTCCTATCCATTCTCTCAAATAACTGGCATCTCTCTCTCTCTCTCTCTCTCTCTCTCTCTCTCTCTCTCTCTCTCTCTCTCTCTCTCTCTCTCTCTCTCTCTCTCTCTCTCTCTCTCTCTCTCTCTCTCTCTCTCTCTCTCTGCCACGCTTTCCTCTCCACGCCAAGCACCGCCTTCCATTAGGCCGCGCATCTAATGGGATCTGAAACGTATTTTGAAGTTGGAAACTGAAATCTTAATTAAAAATCTGGATGAAACTCGCAAGTTCATTTTTGCTATTACATATAATTTCCATGTTGGAGAGACTTACCTCTTCCCGTATGGCTTCCGAGGACTTAGCTGGAGGAAGAGAGAGAGAGAGAGAGAGAGAGAGAGAGAGAGAGAGAGAGAGAGAGAGGGAGAGGGAGGAGTGGATAGGGATGAGATGTGCACGGCGGATGGAGAAGAGGAGTTTGTTGCTGGTAAGTGGTAGAGGAGAAGAACGAGAAAGGGAGAGGGAGGAGGTAACAGGAGAGGAGGTAAACGAAGAGAGGAAAAGTAGGGGAAGGAGACTAAAAGCTGGAGAGAGAGAGAGAGAGAGAGAGAGAGAGAGAGAGAGAGAGAGAGAGAGTTCTTATATAAGTGGAGCTGAAAGAACGTGGATCTCTCTCTCTCTCTCTCTCTCTCTCTCTCTCTCTCTCTCTCTCTCTCTCTCTCTCTCTCTCTCTCTCTCAGTGTATTCCTCAATCAGATTTAGTTTCCTGTCTCTTTTTCACTTCAATTCATCATTTGAATGCTTTTCTGCCTTGTCATTTACCTTGATTGTAGCGACTCAAATGCGTTGGACGACGCCACCTGTTGGGAAGTAAATAAGAGAGTTTTTAATTGAGAAGTAATGAGTAGCAGATAAGAGGATTTCGTCTTTCCTTGGGCACTTCAGTTAGCAAAGATTGGAAGCAACGTCCGCCTTAATTTTTTTCTTTTTTTTTCTTAGCACTTGGAGTAAACTGTCATTTAATTCTCTCTTTACGTAGTTAAAAGTTGCTTATTTTTCTCTCCATGATAAGCGTCAGGAAACATCACAACACAGAATAAAACATATGTATTTGTTTGGGGATGTAAACGATTTACGTGTGTGTATTAGTAAACCCGTTCATACATGCCAGTTTCAGTACCATTTTTTCTCTTTTCTGTTCCGCTTCTTTGAGATACGAAGACTTAGAAGTGAAAAAGCAGAAAAAGAAAAAAAACATGGTCTGATGCACAGTTTATTTTCGGTTGCTTTGAAGGAGATCCTGCTTGATTATAGTCCTTTGCCCAGCCACCTCGCTTGATCCTCCATCTCCTGCACCGCCAGACCTCCCTCCATCCTTCTGCCGGGTATTGTGGGAGGCTGGAACGAAAAAGAGATGCAAGCGCGAATGTGGGGCGCGGATGGAAGGGCTGTGGTGATAAAGAGCAAAGCAGGAAAGTGAGGGAGACAGAGAGATGAGGGAAAAGGAGGATGGAATGAGAGAAAGTGAGAGAAGGAGGGAGGAAAGAGATTAAGAAGAAAGGAGGTGGGATATTTGCGGGAGATGTATGAGAGCTGGAGTGCTGAGGATGGAGGGAGGTGAGATGCGTTATGCTGGAGGAAGGGAATGAAGAGGAGATGGAGGTGGTGAATGTGTATATAGTGTGCAAGCGTTCTTCTCTTTATTGCTCTCCTTCTCCATTTCTTTATCGATGGAAGAGCAGCCCATTTATGTTGAAATATGTATCGTGATCCAGATGAAGTGAGTTTTGGACGTATATATTGAGTCCCATTTCCATTTTCAAACATTCTCCCCCTCTAGTCATCATTCCATTTTGCCTCCCATCTTTCCTTCACCCTCTTTCCCTCTTTGGTCTATCTCTTTGTGTCACCTCCTTCATCCTCCCTCCCCTCCCCTGCCCTCCCTCCGGCTCTTCCATCTCCCTGGATCATCTCCCCTTACCCTCCCTCCCTCGTTTCTTCCCCTCTGCTCCACTCCAGTGATCCCCACGCCACCTAAATTTGATTCCCTCCTGCATAAGGCGGCACAATAACATTAGGCTTTCCTCCGGCGGCAGCATGCTACGCCGGCCACTAGGAAACTCCACGTTAAGTACATGGAGCCCTACGAGTATATATCGCAAGTCTGCCGCCTACCAACCCACCAACACCCTGCCTCCCCTTCTCCGCCACAACTGTCACCAGCTGTCATCTGTTATTTATTTATGTGTTTACGATTCTGAGAAGAGGAAACGCTGCGTTCACTAGAAGAAATGTTTAGAGTTTTGTTTCAGCGTCATCTCTGAATACCGTGCAACAATTTATTCCCTAAAGAATGAATATTTTTGCTTGTGTATTCCCCAAAGAACGGAAAATTTTATCTTTTTATTCACTTGTGCGTGCGTTTGAGTGTTGGTTTTATACAGGAAAAGACACTTTAAGCACTGTGCTGATGCTGATGATGCTTGTGTGTGTGTGTGTGTAGTTCATCACGGTCGCTTGCTGGTCACCCAGCCAGTCTTCCCCATTACGGAACGAGCTCAGAGCTCATAGACCGATCTTCGGGTAGGACTGAGACCACAGCACACACTCCACACACCGGGAAAGCGAGGCCACAACCCCTCGAGTACATCCCGTACCTATTTACTGCTAGACGAACAGGGACTATACATTAAAAGACTTGCCCATTTGCCTCGCCGCTTTCCGGGACTCGAACCAGGACCCTCTCGATTGTGAGTCGAACGTGCTAACCACTACACTACGCAGTGTGTGTGTGTGTGTGTGTGTGTGTGTGTGTGTGTGTGTGTGTTCGTGAAAAAAAAAATATCTGGAATGAAATGTGCACTTGCATCAACCAGAGTTAATCGTTACTACCTGCATTGGAAATGCAGTTGTGATGGTCATATTAAAAATATGACGTGTGTGATTTGTGTTTGAAGCAGCTGAAGTAGAGTAGTAGTACCAGTAGTAGTAGTAGTAGTAGATGTAGTAGTAGTAGTAGTAGTAGTAGTAGTAGTAGTAGTAGTAGTAGTAGTAGTAGTAATAGTAGTGGTAGTACTAGTAGTAGTAGTAGTAATAGTAATGGTAGTAGTAGTAGTAGTAGTTGTAATAATAATGGCAATAGTAATAGTAATTGTGGTAGTTGTAGTAGTAATAGTAGTAGTAGTAGTAGTAGTAGTAGTAGTAGCAGCAGTAGCATCAGCATCATAGCAGCAACAGTAGTAACAGTAGTAGTAGTATAGCAGTAGTAGTAGTAGTAGTAACAGTAGTAATGGTAGCAGTAGTAGTAGTAGTAGTAGTAGTAGTAGTAGTAGTAGTAGTAGTAGTAGTAATAATAGTGGTAGCAGCAGCAGCAGCATCATTAGTAATAGTAGACACTGATAGTAAAGGCTGGAAATCATATTAGCGGCGCAGAATCAACCGTTTCGTGCCAGTAGCAGCGGTAGTGATGGGTGTAGTTACATTTTAATAGCAGGAGCGGAAACCATTGTCCTTCGATGATTGCGCTGCGTTTATGTGAAGACTAGCGGAAGGGTCCACTGAGGCAGCCCGTTGTAGTACGCACGTATCGCTGTGAAACTTGCAACGGCGTGAATAGATTGAAGTGTTTGCTGATACTTTCAATGACGTGGAATGTGAAACTCGTGCCGGATGAAAAAAAAAAAAAAATGTATCGCGGGAAATGACCAGACTGGGATGTCATTTTCTTGATGGTGGTAAATTAGATCCTGTATTTCGTTGAGTATGGGGGAAAAAAAAAACAGGTTAAAATACATGAGACTGAAAGAATTGTACGTAATCTGCAAGAAATGTTTAAAAGAATGAAGTATTAGGTTATGAGACACGAGAAAATTGAGAAAAAGGTTTGAGTTGAAATTAAATACCTACATAAAAAGCGTAAAGAAAGAAATATGCTAGGTAAAGTCGGATATAAGAGAGAGAGAGAGAGAGAGAGAGAGAGAGAGAGAGAGAGAGAGAGAGAGAGAGAGAGAGAGAGAGAGAGAGAGAGAGAGAGAAGAAAAACAGGAAAAAATCGAAAAAAAACACTAAAACATTAGCATACCCAGAAAACAACAACAACAAATAAAATCAATATAACACAACTTAAAAAAAAAAAGTAGGATTCGAAAACAAAAATAAGTAGAAACAAACACGACCCAAAAAAAAAAAAAATGAAACACCACTAAGGCAAAAAATAAAAGATGAGGATTAGGAAGAAAAGAAAAAATATATAAGACGAGCTAATAAAATACCTGAGTTCCAAGTTCTTCCTCATTTCCATAGCAATCACAGACGGCCGGGACATCTCTCCGGCAGATTTAATTACTGTCGAGTTCGCTATTGTGCTTTCCCTCCCTTCCCGCCCCCTCCCGCCCCCAGACCGCTCTAATGGATTACACGGGGAGGTGGGGGAGGAGAGAGAGGAGAGAGGAGGAGCTGTAGGGATGGAGGAAACAAGACGGCGAGGCGGAGAGGAAGAGGGAAGGAGAGGGAGAAAGTTTAATAATGAGTGGAAAGTGCAGTGATGAGGGAATGAGAGGGTGGAGATGAAAAGGACAGAAAGGTACACGTAGAAAACAATTAAATGGAAAGAGTGGATGCGGATGAAAATATAATTGGGTAAAAGGGATTGGTTTAGTAATTTAGATGTAATTAACGGGCCCACAGAGAGAGAGAGAGAGAGAGAGAGAGAGAGAGAGAGAGAGAGAGAGAGAGAGAGAGAGAGAGAGAGTTTGAAAGATAAACAACACTTTTTTGGAGAATTAATCAGGCTAAAAGTATACGAACGAGCCACTGAAATAGACTAAATAAAGGTTAAAAAAAGAATTGAAGTTTATTTAAAAATGCAGAGCTTAGTAACATAAAAGGGAGAGACAAAACAAATACACTTTTTGAATTGAAATATATGTACACATGAATTAAACAAAAAAGAAACGTACCTAGGTATGAAAAATCTAACAACATTAATAAAATAAATAAAGAACACCGTCTGTAAGGAAAAAAAGAAAAACGTTTCAAAAAACAAATAAAAATAGAAAATATTTGAATGGACACTCGAACGAAAAGTGAATAAAAAAGAGATGAATGTATGGGAGAATTCGAATAACGAGACATGTAATGCGTGTAATGCGTATGGCGGATCGTAGAGGGGAAAAATGCAATATAGGAAAAGTTTTGTGAATAAGAGAGGGAAAGGTTGGCCGGGCGGAATGATGGGAAGGGGAGATAAGGGGAGGGAGAAGGGAGGGGAAAGTAGGTACTGTGGAGAGAGAGAGAGAGAGAGAGAGAGAGAGAGAGAGAGAGAGAGAGAGAGAGAGAGAGAGAGTACATAATAAGAATTACTATGAAGATGGAAGAAAATACGACATATGAGCATACGTTAATAAAGATGAAAATATGACACTACTGCTCTTGCTACTACTATTACTACTACTACTACTACTACTACTACTACTACTACTACTACTACTACTACTACTACTACTACTACTACTACAAATATTACTACTACTACTATTACTTCTATTACAACTACTACTACAACTACAACCACAGCTACTACGAGCACTACTACTATTACTATTACTATACTCTCTCTCTCTCTCTCTCTCTCTCTCTCTCTCTCTCTCTCTTTTCAGCTGTAGTAGATCCTCTTCATATAGTCATCTATCTTATTATCTGTCTACCATTCCACCTATTAATTTGCATTTTCAAATAACCTCCTCTACAGATTTTCACGATTGGAATCACAAATGCTCATTGAGAACACATTTACATACTGAACAGGATATTCCCAAGGCTTCCTCCCTTCCATTATCACGCTGGGTAACAATTAGGCTTGAGGGCGGCACAAGGAGGCGGCGACACCCTCTCTCTCTCTTTCCCTCTCTCTTTCGTCTTCACTCCTGACGTAGGCGAAAAAGACTGCCGGGGCAAGAGGGGTAAGTGAGGTGGAATGTATGGGAGTATAAGATAGACCTCCTTTCTCGTCATCCTGGAAGGTATCCGCGTGTGAATTAATTCCACTTAAATTATATAGGCCTCCGACTTTACGAAATTGGCGATTAGGCTCTTCAAAGGGATTGCCTTGGGACTAATCAGAACAGTGAAAAGAATATGAAACTTTTTAATTAGATTCTGTTATAGTGGTGAGGGGAAGGAGGCGGCAGAACGTAGGGGCTCAGAAAGGGAGCTGAGAAGAGGTTGACAGCTAGATATGGAGACGGAAAAGAAACGATGGGAGCAGAAGAAGAGGATAAAATGAGAGAGAGGAGGGAGGAATAGGGAGTGTCGCTAAGGCAGGACTGAAGATGCGGATGAGGATAAAAGAGGAAGAGAGACAGGGAGAGAGAAGGAGAGGTTGAGTGTGTGGCATGGGCAGATCTCTCTCTTCAGCCTCCTTCTCCCCTATTCCTTCCTGCGCCTCTCCCACACATTCAAACGAGTCCTCTAATTGAATCCGGCGTAAACTGGGGAAAAAAAGAGAGTGACTTTCTTGCCCACTTTTTCCCCGCACGAAAGAATGAGGGGAAAAGTTTTAAGTGTTAGGGGGAGGGAGGTGGAAAGAAGAGGAAGGTGAGAAGGAAGGAAAGAGAAGAAAGGGGAGGAATGGGAGGCAGGAAGGATGGCTATGGTAAATGTGGTTAATGTATGGAGTGAGAGGAAAGAAAAAGCTGGTTTCAGGAAAGATGATGGCTGTGGAAAGAAAAATACAGGAAGTGATGGTGATGGGGAAAAAAGTGCGTAATTGAAAGTACCATGGAAAAGTAGAAATAGGTTTTAACGACGCAGGGGAAAAAATATTATGGGAAGGGATTTTATTAATGTGGGCAATAAAAGTGTGGGCAGGTAATGATAGTGTAGGGGAAAAAAAGTGGAAAGAGGTAACGATATGAAGGGGGAAAAAATATGAAAACTTAGTAGCAATATCAATACAAATGATGAAGGAAAACAAATGACACTGAGGAGATGAAATAAAATAACATACACAAGAGAAAAGAAGATAAAAACATCATCTATACGTGAACAACAACAAAAAAGAGTGAAAATGTTATAGAAATTAGGCAAAAAAAAGAATACCAATAAAAAAAGATAATAAAATAACAGCAAATGTAAATAGATAATAACATTAAAAGGTGAACAAAAATAAAAGAAAAGAATGGATAAAGTAGAAAATAAAACAGGTAACACAGAATAAGACACTTGATATTAAAGAATGTTTGGATTTATATCACTGGAATTCAATAGACATGTTCGAATAGCGGTGAAAATATGGATTCCTATTGGCTAATCTAAATAGGGACGTTTGGAGGTATGGCAGGAGATGGAACTCTATTGTCTGGTGAATGGGTGATGTACTTCAGTCACCAATAACGCATCAGAATGGAAATTTATGAAAGATCCCCCAGCTATTTGTCATCACCTTCCTCTTTTTCAAATACCTCCTTTTTTCCTCCTTTCATTCCGTGTGCTTTTCCGTTTTGTCTTTTCCTATATTCAGTTCTTCCTTGCCTTAATTTTCTTTTTCTTTTTTTTTAGCTATTTTTCATCTGTGCCTTTTATCTCTATGTATCTTTTTCTGATTTGCCATTCATCTACTATTTTTTTCCCTATTTTAAACTTGTCTTTTTAGTACATTTTGATATTCGTACTTTCTATATTTTTTTATCTGTTTCATCTACACAAATAGGTTCTCGTGTTTAATCCTTCTATTTTTCTCCCATTATTAAACTGTATATATATATTTTTTTCTTTTTCTATTTTCCTCTTCGTAAACTTATGTTCTTTGTTTTTTTTTCATTTATTAAGTAATTATCATTATTCTTGTCACTTTATTTTCTTTTTCCTTTAGCCATAATTCTTCTTTCCTTACTAAATTTAAAATATCCTTTTCTCTCCTTTCTCCCATCCACAACTTTCCGTTCATTTTACCTTCCCATCTTTCTCCCAACCTTGTTTTTTTTTTTTCTTTCTAAAGCCCATTTTTTCACATCCTCTCTTTCCTACTAACACCTCACTATCTCTCCCTGTTCTCCCTTTTGTCCTTTTTGCAACTTTTCTTCCCTTCTACCTTCCCATTTTCACGCAACTCCTGAAAAGAAGACGAGGAAGAAGAAAAAAAAAATATCCATTAGTGTTATAGGAGGCGGCCAGAAGAGTGTGTGACGACGGGCCGTCTTCCTCCACTTGGGATCAGCTCTACTCGTGAAATATGACTTTGAGGAAAAATAACATAAATTTAGACACTTTTACGGCCCGAGTGGAGAGTCCTAGAGCCTGGCAGGAGGAGGAGGAGATGGAGGAGGAAGAGGAGGAGTAGGGGACGAGGAGGGGATGAGGGAAAGGAGATGAACGAAGAATAGGAGGGGGAAATGAGATTTTAGTAACTGTGTGTCTGTTAGTGCGTTTAGGTTTATGCATCTGTAGTTGTCAGTGAGTGTGTGTGTGTGTGTGTGTGTGTGTGTGTGTGTGTGTGTGTGTGTGTGTGTGTGTGTGTGTGTGTGTGTGTGTGTTTGTGTGTGTGTGTGTGTTTAATTGTACCTTCATGTGCTTTTCTTTCCTTCGTGAAAAGATGTTGTTGCTGGTGGTGGTGGTAGAAGTGGTGATGGTTTCGTGGTGTTGTCATCTTCCTCGACTCTTCTGTTATTGAAAGGAATGAATAAGGTAGAGGAGGAAGGAGGATTGTAGGAGCGGGTGTTGTCAAGATCACATCGGAAAAAAGGCTTCACCGTTCTTCCATTTTCCTTTATCTATTTCCCTCTCGCTCTGCCTTTCCCTGTTCTCATTCTTCCTCACCCTTGCCTTCAGTTACACACACACACACACACACACACACACACACACACACACACACACAAACCTCGTTACGTAAGTTATAATGGTGTTAGAAGTCGTTCGAATGCCAATCATATATGGTAGTAGTAGTAGCATCATCAGCAGCAGTAGTAGTAGTAGTAATAGTAGTTGTAGTAGTAGTAGTAGTAGTAGTAGTAGTAGTAGTAGTAGTAGTAGTAGTAGTAGTGATAAGAGTAGTAGTAGTAGTAGCAATAGTGGTATAGCAGCAGTAGTAGTAGTAGTAGTAGTAGTAGTAGTAGTAGTAGTAGTAGTAGTAGTAGTAGTAGTAGTAGTAGTAGTAGTAGTAGTAGTAGTAGTAGTAGTAGTAGTAGTAGTAGTAGTAGTAGTAGTAGTAGTAGTAGTAGTAGTAGTAGTAGTAGTAGTAGTAATTGTGGTAGTAGTGGTAGTAGTAATAGTAGTAGTAGTAGTAGTAGTAGTAGTAGTAGTAGTAGTAGTGTCAGTTAAAACCAATGATTCTTCTCACACAACACTCGACAAACGTGTCATTCACTTGTCATGCCCTCTGCAACCCAACACTTACATTCCTCAGACCACTTAACTATAAGATTCTGGAGTCACTGCCCTACCTTTCCTTTCCCTCACTCACTTGATGATCCTATTTTTCCTCAACATTTTCTTAAGCATTTAACTTGGTGGTGGGGAAAAAGGCAATTAGGCCTACGCCCTTAATAAGCAGGTAAGACTAATGTTATTACGACCTATCCCCGAGCCTCGTTCCTGCCGCTTAATTACAACCAAATTATCCAGAGAAGTGAGGGATCTGAGGCCATGGCTTGGGAAGAGGTGGTCAGGGCGAAGCAGAGAAGAGAAGAGTAGTAGAGAAGGAATGAATGAGAGAGGTCTCTGTATAGTTGTTGGTTGGGACAAAGGTAAGTCGAGGTTGTTAAGAAGTTAGGTAATTGGTGGCAGGTATGTGTGTAGATGGTGGATTTGGTGAAGTGGATACATGAAGGCGAGAAGGATGGCTGGATGTGTGTTTGTGATGTAGAAGTAATTATATAATGTTATGAAGCTGTTAAGATGTTAGTGGTTTAGAGAGAGAGAGAGAGAGAGAGAGAGAGAGAGAGAGAGAGAGAGAGAGAGAGAGAGAGAGAGAGAGAGAGAGAGAGAGAGAGAGAGAGAGAGAGAGAGAGAGAGAGAGAGAGAGAGAGAGAGAGAGAGAGAGAGAGAGAGAGAGAGAGAGAGAGAGAGAGAGAGAGACAGGTAGCTACACGCACACAGAATGACAATTTCCTTCATTATAGCCTTCCATCATTATCTATCTTCACATTCCCACCATCATCATTGAGCTTCATACACTATCGTCCTCGTTACCACGCCCTCGTACAGTTTAGTGGTTGACGTGCCTTGAATCCTTTGCAGTGGTCCAAGTTCATAGTTGCCACTCATATAATACACCTGGCCATCGTTTTCTCCTGATAGAAGTTATATAAGTAGTTGGTGGCATCTCAGGAAAGCAAAGTGTCATAGATTCCAAGTGTCACAGGCGGATGTAGGTATTGGAGTAATGGTTTCTTGTCCAGCGCACGTTCAAATCTAATAGAGATGGAGTTTAAAGTGGAGGGAAGGCAACGCGGTGTTCAGTGAATGTCTCAGACTTGTCCAGCATTTGTGGTTATAGTTGGATGGTAGGTCTCTTATTTTATACGACTTCTTCCACTCATCACACACAAACACAAAAAAAATAAATAAAATAAGTAAGTAAATAGATCAATAAATTAATAAATAAATAAATACTCATGTTATTTACCTCACACGCTTGTTCTTCATTTCATCTCTCTTTACATACATTTTTTTAGTAGCCACAAAGCGTTGAGAAAATATCTCCCCAAACATAACGTAAAGCAAATAAACGAAAGATTACTAGTACCATAAAACGACATCCAAAATCCCATCTCTTTCTTCGTTTTCTTTTTCCTCCTTCTCCTTCTCTTATTTTTCTTTCACCATCAGAATTTGAAATGATTCCCAATCCTCATTCCTCTATCTTCACATTCCATTCATTCCTCATGCACAGCCACCATTCACCTTCCACCTCGGGGCACCATTCCTGTTCCAAACACACACCAGCTCACCCACCCACCCACACACACACACACACACACACACACACACACACACACACACACACACATGCAATCGTTCCCGGTATCTCTGCACCTCCGTTCGTCATCCAATCACTTTTCAGCAGTGCGTCAGCCTTTCAATTTTCCATCCCCGAGACCTCTTGATCCGCCGTCATCCACATCCTGTTTACGAGGAGCTGCCTGGAGAAGGGCAAGGAAAGGGCGGCGGGGCGGGCTTTAGGGCTGCTGCCGGTGATTCTCATGATGAAATATTCAGTCAGTTATTCAGTGTGCAAATGATATTTCAAAAGAGGATCGACGCCCGTGAATTTCCTTTCCCCTCTCTCTCTCTCTCTCTCTCTCTCTCTCTCTCTCTCTCTCTCTCTCTCTCTCTCTCTCTCTCTCTCTCTCTCTCTCTCTCTCTCTCTCTCTCTCTCTCTCTCTCTCTCTCTCTCTCTCTCTCTCTCTCTCTCTCTCTCTCTCTCTCTCTCTCTCTCTCTCTCTCTCTCTCTCTCTCTCTCTCTCTCTCTCTCTCTCTCTCTCTCTCTCTCTCTCTCTCTCTCTCTCTCTCTCTCTCTCTCTCTCTCTCTCTCTCTCGCTCTTACATAAATCCGCTGCTCAATGACTGTCAATGAGATGTATGCCGCCCTAACTCAAACTTTATGCTCGTGCGGGAGTCAATTACATGTGCATGATATATTGTGGCTTCCCTTGTGCCTCCCTCGCTTCCTGTCTGCTCTCTGCTTTTCTCTGATTCTCTTTTCCTTCCTTCCTTCCTTGCTTCCTGTCTTTCTTTTTCTTTACTTTTTGTTTTCCGGGTTTTTTTTCGTTTTTTTTTCTTTGTTCCTTGATGCTTCCTCTCTTTTTACAGTTTTCTTTTATTTGATTATTTGTTTTTAGTATTTTTCTTTTTATTTTGTGTTCTGGTTTTCCTTCTGATTTTGCTGTCTCAATCTTTTGTTCTTTCTTTGCTTATCTTTGCATTTTTTTTGTTTGTTTCTGTTTGTCCTTTTATCTTTGCTTTTTTTTATTCACTTCCTTCCTTCCTTCCTTCCTTCCTTCCTTCCTTCCTTCCTTCCTTCCTTCCTTCCTTCCTTCCTTCCTTCCTTCCTTCCTTCCTTCCTTCCTTCCTTTCTTCCTCACTTCATTGCCTTGTTTCTACGTACTGCTTGATATTTGCTTCATAGTTTTTTTTTTTTTTTTTTATTATTCTAAAATCTATTCATTTTTCTTTTATTCCGTTTTTCCATCTTCCGCTCTTCTTTTTTTTATTTTCCTTCCTTCATTTCTCACTTATTATTTTACCTTCAATCTTCGTCAGCCAGAGAATCAGTCAGTCCGTCAGTCAGACAGTCAGTCAGTCAGTCGGTTAGTCAGTCAGTCACTTAGTCAATCTGATTTATATATCGATTAATTTGCTCATCAATCTATATATTTGCTTATTTGGTTGTATAATGAAACGACGTTAATATGCATGTCGGTAATGTATTCATGAATGTATATCCATCTCTCTCTCTCTCTCTCTCTCTCTCTCTCTCTCTCTCTCTGGAATACGTTTTCACAGAAGTCTGAATCCTGCCTGATTAGCGTCGCTCTGGCCGGGCTCGGAGGGGCGGCGGGCGGCAGAAGCTCAAGGTGTGATTTGTTGTTTTGAGCCGATCACTCCGCGGGGAAATTCCACCCAAGGGTTAATTGACAACAGAGGGATGTGTTTGGTAGACGCGAACCTGAATTAGTGAGGAAGCGAGCGTGCGAAGTTATCTGTCAGAAAGTAATGGCGCCGTGGAAATTATAGTGTTGGTGTGTAGAATGTGAGATGATGAGTGAGGTGATGGATTTGTTAGTGGTGGGTTTCTTTGAAGGGCAGTTAATGAGGATAATGATTATGATGATGTACTTTATTTTTACATTAGAGTGTGTGGTTTGGTATTTTTTTCTTTATAAAGCATAATGACACGATGCAGTATTAATGTGTGTGTGTGTGTGTGTGTGTGTGTGTGTGTGTGTGTGTGTGTGTGTGTGTGTGTGTGTGTGTGTGTGTGTGTGTGTGTGTGTGTGTGTGTGTGTGTGTGTGTGTGTGTGTGTGTGTGTGTGTGTGTAATTCACCTTGGTCGCCTGCTGGTCACCCAGCCAGTCTTCCCCATTACGGAGCGAGCTCAGAGCTCATAGACCGATCTTCGGGTAGGACTGAGACCACATCAACACACTCCACACACCGGGAAAGCAAGGCCACAACCCCTCGAGTTACATTCCGTACCTATTTACTGCTAGGTGAACAGGGGCCACACATTAAGA
>NC_059296.1:10616937-10621937 GCF_017591435.1 Portunus trituberculatus
GCTTGAAGGAGAGAACACGATCCGGGTTGTGCACACCTCTCTCTCTCTCTCTTTCTCTCTCTCTCTCTCTCTCTCTCTCTCTCTCTCTCTCTCTCTCTCTCTCTCTCTGATTTTCCTTTTTATTCATTTTTTCATTCCTTTCTATGATATATTATTTTTTTATCAGTCCTTCGAGTATTTGTGTTCTGAGGAGTTATACCTGAGTCGCTACATACTACGACATATAACCACTTGAGTTATGGTATTTTCTTCTTCCATCCTTCTCCTTGTGTTGGGTGGCTGAGTGTTTGCTACAAAAGTTCACAGGTTAATGTTCCGTTCCCTCCCGTGTTTCCCCGTAAATCCAAGTGTGTTTCCCTTCAGGTGTGTTCCCAGGGACATGGAGGACCCGCCCCATCCTCCGCTCTGTCCAACACCTGCCCTCCCTCCTCTCCCTCACCTCACCGGCCACGCCCTGCTGACCATTCCTCGAATAACTAAATTCCTGGAGCCCTTTGAAGTCCAGCTCGCACGGCCGTCGTCCAATTTTTGCTCAAGCCAGGAATACATTCATTGTCGGGAAGGTCAAAGGCCGAGCAAATTGAATGTACGAATATTTAATGGGCTCATATTATGCTTTTAATTAAAGTTAATTGGTATTACTAAATGCCATGTGATCAAATACGATGGCACGCTTCCGCTGAAATTCCTTTGCCGTTCTTGTGATAAAAAAGTGATGCATTAATACTATCTGATTTTTACGATAAGGAAATTAATTTGTCAAATACACTTCTAGATTTTTTCCTCTCCGTGATGCTACTTCTTTTTTCTTTCAATTTTTTTCTTTCCTTTTTTTTAGCAGTGCCGTTGAAAGTGAACGTTCACTCTGGTGAACCTGTGAGTATAACGTCAGTATTGTTACTCATATTTATGCAATTATAATGTTCGGCTCCACTTTTAGTTTTTAGTTTTTTTTTTTCTTACTGAAGCTCACTGCAATAACTGCATCCAACAAAATATACCCTGTACTAAAAGTGAGTGTAGTACAGCAGACAGGGAAAAAATAAATACGAAAACGCACAAACCACCACCGACAAACACACACACACACACACACACACACACACACACACACACACACACACACACACACACACACACACACACACACACACACACACACTTGTGGACTCTTGTCACGCATAAATATCCCTTTTTCTCGCTATTCCCTTGCTCTATTTACTCCTATGGTAATGGACTTGCCCCATAAATTCAAACTTTCCCTAAATAAACACAGAGCGTAACTAACACTCGCTACCAGATATAAACTAAAAGCCCCGCACGCAGAGGACGCCGAGCCACAAACGTAATAAGGGTTGTTTGGACAGGTTGTGTGCAGTTTACTTTCACCTTTACTAGACCAGCTACACGCGCCACTCACGCATTGTTTTGCAGCCCGAAACGTGAGGGTTTGATGTTGAATAAATGTTAATGAATAGTGAGCGTGTGTGTGTGTGTGTGTGTGTGTGTGTGTGTGTGTGTGCGTTGATAGGTTATATCAAGATGTATTAGACTAAGAGGTGAACGCACTTCGGCATTATTGGAACCGCTAACGTCACCATGTGTATTGTTTACGTCTAGTGTTGTGGTGGTGTGTTCACGTGTGGCAGATTTTATCAGCAATTGTGTACTTTTCACGGGCTTTGTATTACGATATTAATAGTTAAATGGGTAAAGCAAGAGTGTGCGCTGTATTTGGATATACACCTGGTAAGGACAACAACCTAAGATACCATAAATTCCCATCTAATGATAACCTTGCTAGACAGTGGATCCATAAGTGTTTCCGTTCAGACCGTATTAGTATTAAGTATGCTGTGGTTTGTGAACGTCATTTTAGTTCAGCTCAGGTTGAACGAAATCTGAAGTACGAGCTTTTAAATTTGCCGGTTCCACGAACTGTGAGAAATTTAAAACAGGATGCAATTCCTGATCAGAATCTGCCATCACGAGGACACAGATGCCAGGGAATCGGCCATCCACCAGCATTTAAAGGTAAGAAACTGTGTATTTTGTAAGTGGTGGTGGTGTTTGTAGTAAATAAGTGGTGGTGGTGGTAATACTAGGTTCTAGTAAAGTAAGTGGTGGTGGTTCTAGTCTAATACATCTTGGTTCTAGTGAAGAATGTGGTATGGTAGTGGTTCTAGTAAAGTAAGTGGTATGTGCTATGCTTGTGAAACGATCACAGTAGATGCTGGTGAAGCTAATACTAAGTTGGAGGTGCAAATATTGTAAGTATGTGGTGGTAGTTTAAATTAAAACATATGGTAGAGGTGGTGGCATATCCCCATATTTTCTTGCAAATCACTAAGAAACGTAAAATACAGTTAGTGGCATTATATCTACTAAACTTAGTAACCAAGATGCTAAAAATAACCACTCAAATAAAAGAAATATGCGGAACACCTATATTCCACAATTAAAATCTGTCCTAGTTGGTTGACATGCTGACGTCACGATTCTGGGTTTTAAAAGCCTCCCGCGCTACGTCAATGATTTCAAGACTGAAGTGCGTTCACCTCTTAGTCTAATACATCTTGGGTATATATATATATATATATATATATATATATATATATATATATATATATATATATATATATATATATATATATATATATATATATATATATATATATATATATATATATATATATATATATATATATATATATATATATATATATATATATATATATATATATATATATATATATATATATATATATATATATATATATATATATATATATATAGTGTTATCCATAATTAACAGATTTGCACTTTTAGAAATATTGGTATTCTGGGCTGCAATTGGATATTGTCATATTATTAGCCACTTTGATTATCGTAGTGCCATTATAAGGAAGAGGATAGCAAGGAAACCACTATTTTCTGTTTATGATAAAAGAAAAATGATCAGTATCAAATCTTACTTTTCCTGTTCCTCTTAAACGAAAACTTCCCTTATTTTTCTACTGAGTTATCTTTCCATATAATAATTATTTGTTTGACTTCATATTAATATTTTCTACATATCCTTAGACATATATCCTGATGAAATTGACTATCTTTCTCAAACCTTGAATTTCAAGAATTCATTGATTTCACTCTCAGGTTCGGGTTGTCCCTCCAACTCCTAACTGTTGACCGAAGAAAGTGCACGACGCAAGTTTTTCCGTTCCCAATCATCTCCGTCCAGTTCCCTAATAGAAGAGTTGACCGACTTTCCAGGCCTTTCATCTTTTTCTTCAGTATTTTTTGGAGACACTCTTTCATTAAAATATTCTTCCACCGTCAGGTTGCAGATCTTCAAAGGCGGGAGTCTAAACATCTCTGAACATCCTGAGTACGTAATATTTTTGGGTCTTGGTTATTCAGAAAATTTAGAGATCCTGCAGCTGAAGGTCTTCCTTCTTGTTAGGTGAATAAAGGAATTAGTCTTTACACTGAGTTGCAGAGAATTCATGAAAGAGTAATTTAGAAATATGTGCTTATTTTTTTAATACCATAAATCTAGGAAAAAAAAAACTTTGTAATCGGCTTTATTATTCTCCTTCATTTGGTAGTCCCTTCAATTTATGGTAGTGGGATTGAATGCAGGAATCTTCAGTTTTGTTGTATAGTTCATTACCAAAAGAATATTAACCTACTTAAGGTTTCGCTTCTACAGATCTCCCTTGATGGAAAAGATCTCCCTTTATGGATAACTTTCTGTGAATTTTTAATAGAAATAATACATAATCGGAAATTTTGCTATGAGCTATAATATACAAGAAGAAACAAACGCCACAATTGAAAGAAAAATAGGAACTCCATTATTAATCTATAAACTCCAATTCTAATATGGAAGGAATATTAACTTGTTCTGTGATGAAAGGACGATGAGCAAATTATGGGTTCTAGAGGGGAAACGGGCAGAGAGGATGTGCTGGGTTGGAATGCATGAGGTATGAGGCTTGCGGAGACAAGAGCTGTGGTGTCGTGGGAAGCTGTGGGAGGCCGTCGGAGGCTCCGGCGGCTGTTGGGTGTCGTAGAGAGTCTGTTGAGGATGCTCATGATTTACGTGCTTCGCCACTTCCTGCGACGTGCCGGCGTTCAGGTCGAGGAGGCACGATTTATGGCACCTCAGTGATTTCCCGCGGCCTCTGGTGTGGAGCGGCGTGTGTGTGAGGCCGTGTATGAATATGGAGATGGCTGGAGTTGCGTCCCCACGTGTAAGTGGATTAATAAACGACCTTAGGCTTTCCTGTGTAGTCGCCCATCAGTGCGAGGATTCAAGCGAATTACATTATGCGTGTCCGTGTGAACCTGCTCCTCCTAACTTGATTAATGCGCGAAAGAACAGCAATCAAGTAAAAGGCTTTGAGTGTTACTTGAAGTTTTTCTTTCTAAGCGACGTGTGGTTGTATGAATATTTGTTTATTAGGGATAGGAGAAGCGCAGCCTTACTATCTGACACCATCCAAGTGGTAAGAAAATAAACGCCCAAGAAAACTACTCTTCAAGAATTCGATTGTTTTCACTTGTTGATTTTTTTCTATAGGACCACTCCTAAAGGATATTCCTATCTTATATTTGCTTGTATAACAATGCGAAGAAAACACAAATAATATAACTCTGAAATATACCGAAAGACAAAATTCCAGCAAAAGACTCACGATTTGTAGTCATCACTGCCAACCATCACCATCACCATATGCAAGACCACCGTCACCGCATTTTGCAGTAAGGACTGACTACTCTTTATTACTTGCCTTTACCTTCTCTTCCATCAAGGTGCTGTCGTGTTCCTTTCAAAGCACACACCACCTCATATTGTTGCTGCTGCTGACTTTGGCGTCTTGGAAATGATTGTGTGATAGTAGTGGTGGTAAGGATGGTGATGGTGAATCACAACGCGAAACACATAACTAGGTACTAAATATTTCTTATTTATAGCTTCATCTATTGTGTATGGG
>NC_059296.1:10629437-10686937 GCF_017591435.1 Portunus trituberculatus
TATATATATATATATATATATATATATATATATATATATATATATATATATATATATATATATATATATATATATGTGTGTGTGTGTGTGTGTGTGTGTGTGTGTGTGTGTGTGTGTGTGTGTGTGTGTGTGTGATTCGAAAAGGCAATTTAAAAGAATTAATTTTATATATCCTTACTGTATTCATGCCGTCACTTCCTTCGTCAGTCTCAGTCTTACCATTATTTTCATAACTTTCCTTTTAGCAACTTCCTGTCAACGGTTAACAATTCCTCTTGCTCTTTTGTTTAATTTTATTCCTATAAATGTATGATATGCGGATTTTTTTTTCCATATAAATTGTTTTATTTTTTATCCGGGTATTATCTTCCGTCTTCTGTAAACCTGTGATTCACACCCAACTCTTCTAATGCTTATTGCATTTATACATATTCACATTTTCCTTTACTTTTCAACAATATTTGCAGACGATTTCCTTTTCTCACGAATTTCCATCACTTAGTATTCTTATTTTTTTCTCCCAAGGCAGGTAAGTTGCTGGTCGAGACGGCAGCAGGTGTGCAGTGAGGTGAGACTTACTTTGGCTTGCATTATTTAATGGAATGGTCATGCTGCTGCTGTGTAGCTTGCTGTGGGAGTGGTTTCTATTTATGTTGTGAAAACTCACCGCGTGAAACTCGCAGTGGAATCTGAATTGCGTGCTTTTGTGAATTACTACTGCAAATATTTTTCGTGTTTGTTTTAGCATGTGTATTGTGGTGGTGATGGCGGTGGGGGTGGCGGTGGTGGTGGTAGTGATGGTACCATATTTACATTTATTTCTAGATTTTGTCATATTGTTTTCCGAGTTTCGGATTCTCTCGCTTCGTAATGATGCCGCACAGGGAATCCAATCGGCTAATTATATCGGAAAGCCGGCATCTGTCAGCTTCCCATCGATCGTATGCTAATTCCTTTTTTTTCTTTCACCATTGCAGGGAATGTCAAAGATATCTCATTTGAAGTGTCGAGGTGGTGCGTAGAATTTGAATTATGTATAACAATCGAGCGAAGTTTCACGTACTGAAAAAGAAGACAGTAAAAAAACCGAATGTCCGAAATTGTAAGCACTGCTTCTATACACTGGATGACTTGAAGCCTTAGGATTATGTCGCGTGGGAAAGTAAGTGAGGAGACGGTGAGTGCAGGTAGCAGCGGATACAGAGAAACGAGATATTTAACATCGATTCATGAAACTCTATACTACATTCCCCTGTGATGGAGGACTGTAATAGATCTTTTTTTTTCCCCAAGTTGGAGTCTTTCTGCAACAAAGGCACCATGCGCATCAACCTTGGAAATTACACTGACCCTTCAATTCAGCAAGGTACGTAAGATTACCTGCAAGAAACGAGTTATTACCCAATACAAGATATTACATGGATTAACGTTTTTATGCCCTGCTATTTTGCTTCCTTTGTGATGGCCACGTTAGGTCATGTCGGGTCAGTTCCAACAAACCAAGTCATATCGTGTTTGACCTTTGAATTTGACACGGTGGCATAAGCGTGTCATTGGAGGATTGAAAGTATTGCGTGGATTGACCCTCTCATCCCCAGCCAGGTCAGTGTAGGTTAGTGAGAGGTGAAAATGGCAAACTTTCCTCTTCTTCACCTGCTGATTTAGACGTTCATTCTTGTTTTGCTGGCTGAAGTAAGAACATCAGAACATAAGGGAAGTTGCAAGAAGCCGTCAATCCTACACGTGGCAGTTCCTCCTCCTCCACGCCCTTCCCTTAGGCATCAAAGTCTTCCTCTTCCACGTACTACATTGTTCTCTTCCTCCCACGTCCTTCAATAGAACATCAACCTTTTATCTCTTCAACACAAGACCTTCCTTTCTTTTTCATCCGCATTCTTGTTTCTTGCCACATAGTTTAATAAGCATTACGTAATTCTGTGTCTTCTCGTTTTATTTTCTATTTATTTATCTTTTTTATAATGGGATGGTTTTTCCTTTCATGCTCTCCTCTTTCTCCCTATCATCATCATTTTTCCTTTTCTGTGTTATCCTTCCACTGTTTTTTTTTCTCCTATATTCTCTTCATCAATTTTTTCGTTTTCTTAATGCACGTATATACTAAATCACGTGTTAAATGTACAATAGTAATTTTCAAACCAACTACAGGCAATGAAAATATTAAATCACCCACATCTCTCTCTCTCTCTCTCTCTCTCTCTCTCTCTCTCTCTCTCTCTCTCTCTCTCTGTAAGCTTCACCATCTTCCTCGCTTTAGTTACCGCGCGCTGACGAAATCGTAACATAATCCCTCGTGCTTGGCTGCCTTCCCTTCAGGCTTCAGGTGCAGCGTGTTACTCCTCGCGGTGTGAGCGTCTGCACTCTGCCGGAAAGAACACACATCATCACCGCCACTGCTGTTGCTCCCTTGTTCCTCCTCCTGGTCATGTTTGTTGCCTTCCTCATCCTCGTCTTCGTTATCTCATTGACTGGTTTCGTAGTGTTTTCTTTTGGTTTCTTTTTTTCCTTTTTCTAATTTTTTTTTTTGTTCCTTCCTCTTCCTGAAATTAACTATTTTATTTTACAAACAATTTAATCATTACTTATCACCCAGATTATTTTTCTTATTTAAAGGCACTGGAACAATTTCACGAGTGTTAGCTTTTTTTTTTCTCTCTCTCTCTTCTTTTATTATTGTTGTTGGTTTTATTTGAAACCATGTCATTTTGTTCCCCCTTTTGTCTGATTGGCCAACCGCAACGCTACCCTCCTTTCACCATCACCACCACTACCACCACCACCACCACCACCACCACCACCACCACCACCACCACCACCACCACCTGGCGTCTTCTCATACAATATCCATCCCTAATCCTCCTACAGCCAACACCCTCAGCCACCACAAGCGTATCACCGCAATCCACACCAATCCTGCCACGGTTCCTCCTCTTCCTTCTCCTCTTCCTCTTCCTCCTCCTCGTCTTCGGTGATTCATACAATTCCGTGCCTCCTTCCTCTCTACCTCCTAATCCTCCACCTTCTCACCCTGACATTTCCGTTCCTCCTCTTCCTCCTCCTCCTCCTCCTCCTCCTGCTCCTCCTCCTGCTCTCCTCACTACTCCATGACCTCCAAGTTCTTCGTACTTTTTATGTCTCCTTTGAGTTATCTCCCTTTGGCGCATTTTTTTCTTCCTCTCAACTCGAGATACTGAGAAAGGCCCGTCTGACCACCGCCTCTGTCCTCCATCCTCTCCCACCAGATTATCTCACCTCTCGCCTCCTCCCTATTCTCCTTTTGACATTCAGAGCGGGGCCGGGGCGGGGTCGGGGAAGAGCGGTGGAGGGTTGCGCCGAACAATGCCCCGCACGATTGTTATGAGGATTTAATCAATTGGTTAAGGCGGCCCCGGACTAGCCATGGAAGCGGGGCCGTGCAGATAAACGTGGCCGTGAAGGGTCGTTGCTCCCGCGTCTCTGTTGGGGATACGCATTAATAGAAGAAAACCTCTTACTCCGCGGGTATTGCCTTTTTAATGTGTATTTCTTGCTCTCTCCTCGTCTTCCCCTTCTCACAATGTTCGTCCTTTGTGCTGCGTCACGAGGCATTCCTGGCGTGCATGGTGAGTGTGAGTGTGCATGAAAAGTCTACCTCTGAGGGATGCGGGGCGAGGCAACCAGGCCACTGCTTCATCCGGGAGGAAAGACTCTTTATCATAGCATTCTAGTTGTCGGCGTTGCTCCTTCATTATAGATGGAGGTTTGTGGTGTACGGGGCGTAATGTTACAGGCAGGCGTGAAGGCGCAGTGATTGTCAGTGGCGGGCCTTGTATCCTGACCTCCCCACCTGTATTTACTTGCCTCGCATTTTCTGCGGCTTCCATTGTCGCCAGGTGTGAGGAGAGGCAGGAAGGGCACCCGCGGCAGCGCAGGCTGCGGCTTGGCGGCGCTCACCGGCGAGGCGGCAGGAAGAAAAAAAGATGTGAAAATGTTTTGCATGAACGAACACCAGAAATCCCCGCCGCCCTTGTGTGACCTTGGCGCTTAATAAAAAGCTTATCTGGTAGCTTGTGTGTGTGCGTGCGTGCGTGTGCGTGCACATATATGTTCATGCGTGTGTATTACACACACACACACACACACACACACACACACACACACACACACACACACACACACACACACACACACATGTATAGGTTATAGTCCAAGATAAGAATTTTTCTCAACACCTTCCTCGTCGAGACTGAGGGCGTCGCGCCACACTGTGCATGTTCATGGCAAAACTTTGGGAGAGCGTTTTTTTGCATATATTTGCAGTTTCATTTAATGTGTCCCCGTAGTAACTACATACAAGGCCAAACTTGTAATTAAACTTCTTTCACTTTCATTATGAGTTTAATAACAGTCACTTCAGCAGCGTTGAAACTTTGGATTCCAAGTTTGGATTTGTTTTCCCTCTGGTGTTAATATCTGTCTAAGTGTGTTGCTATGGGTGTGGTGGTAGCTGCTGTAGTGGTGGAGATGGTGGTGGTGGTGAACTGGAGGTGAAGCTGATAGTGGTGGAGTCTTGTATTGCTGGTAATGATAAAGGTAGTGGTGATAATGGCAATGTTGGTGATGGTTGGTGTCAGTGAAGGTAATAGTGGTAATGGTGGTGGTGGTGGTGGTGATGGTGATAGCGGTACACAGCTCACCATCACGTCCTCACAGATGGAGTCGTGTCTCTGGTTCTGGTTCATTGGCTGTTATTCTTTGTGGCTGAGTCTCCCGGAGCAGCAGGTGTTGTGTTCCTGCCTGTCTGGGTTAATGGCGGCAGTGGTGGTGATGGTGGTGATGGTAGTAGTGGTGGTTGGTTGATTGGGTTGGATCTCAGTTAGCTGAAGTTATGTTGTTGTTTTTTTTTTATTGTAGTAAGAACAATAGTAGTAGAAGTGAAGTAGATTATTATTTACATTAATAGTAGTAGTAGTAGTAGTAGTAGTAGTAGTAGCAGCAGCGGTAGCAGTAGTAGTAGCATTATTATTATTAGTAGTAGTAGTAGCAGTAATAGTTGTTGTTGTTGTTGTAGTATCATTGTTATTATTAGTGTTACTGCTCCTGATCTTAAATTTTACAGTGAAGTCCGAAATGTGTGATGGTGATATCAGTTCTCGTAGTGGTGATGACCCTTGTGGTGATGTTAGCACCTTTTCTATTGGTGCACTATTGAAATGAGGATAAATTGTGTTTTCTGTAGTGGAATCTTGATGTTGATGGTCGATAACTGCTATATTCAAGGAAGTCTTAATAGTTTAACAGTACTAGCATTGATTGTGATTTTATAACGGTAACACGAATAAGTAGAGGTATTAATGGTGAAGTGGTGATATCTTTAATGAAGTAGTGGTGGTAATGGTGAATGGTGATTGCTCTAAGTAACGTCATGGCGGGAATGCTTGCAAGTGGCGGTGTCAGTAATGGCAGTGGATGTAATGGTGGTAATGAGTGCCGCTGTAATTAATGGTGATGAGTGGAATAATAGTTTATGGTGCGCGGAGTGATGGATAGTGCTTAACTGTAGCACTGGGGTGATTTACCGCACTGGTGATACATCAGACTTAGTTAACCTGATTCATGCTCACCTGATGACACTGCTTTAGCGTTCATTTTTTTTTCTAACGTAACAACTCATGATTACTGTTAGGGTCGCCGCATGCAGCTCAAGGTTATAACGTGCCGATGGACCATACATCATTCACCTCTGTTCAATTTGCTCACGCGCCCGGCAGCAGCTTCCTACTAATTATCCGATACTTAATTGAAAGCACCCCGACCCGTAATCTCTCGTATTGTCTCGCTCATTCTTCGCTCCATTCAGATCCTCTGTTGTTACTATTTTCTTCCTCAGTTCTCCCTAGTGAATGTCTGTGAATCTCCTTAAATATGAGATGTTTCCTTAGGTCTGTTACTTGTGAATTTCTTGGAATGATATAATATGGAATGACTGTAGCATGAATTACTTTTTTTATGTGATTTGTATGGCTGGTAGAAAGGATATTAGACTGAGAGTAGCATGTTTAGTTTACTTTTTGTCATGTCATAGATGGATCAGAGAGGAACTGGAAGAAAATTCAAGTGTAGAATAAGATGAATTCTATATAATAACTGGAAATTGAAATATTTGTTTCGCCTACAGCGCGGAAAAAAATGAAATCGGTATTTACAAGTATTTCTACGTAAATAGAAACGCAGGAAATTAATAAGCCTTATGAATGTTACAAACTTGAAATTAGAAAGACAGGAGAGGGTTTTCAAGTATCAAGTGTCATATATATACTAGTGAAGGAGGAGGGAGAAGAGGAAGAGAAGCATACAAATGAATATACAAAAAAAGGAAGACAAACAACAACATACTTTGATATCCTTGCTAGACTATTGCTACCAAACACCAATTACTTATTAGTAGAAGAGACAAGAAGAGAAGGAGGAGTAGGAGGAGGAGGAGGGGGAAGGAGGAGGAGGAGGAGGAGGAGGAGGAGGAGGAGGAGGAGGAGGAGGAGGAAGAGAAAGAGGAGGAGGAGGAGGAAAAAGATGGCGAGGAAGTAGTGTTAAATGTAAAATAAAGATAACTTAGCAACGACTTCGTTCAACCTTCACTCAACTCGTGTTTATCAAGGCTAGTGGCAAATGAAGAATGAAGGAACAACAGGGCGATTCTCTGTCTTTCTCTTTCTTTATTATTTTATCCAATACTTCCTCTTTAAGCGACGTAATTAGAGAAAATTGTATAATATGGTAAATGGGAAGCATCAAGGGTTGTTTATTTATCCCCTCGCATGTGATTTAATAATTGGTAGTAATTGGAAGTCGGTAGAGAAATTAATTTTGTGATCTAATTTATTGTGGAACGGAAGAGTGTCATGCCATACATCAAAGGAATGGATGGGATGGAATCGAAGGGTGTGTGTGTTTGAGAGAGAGAGAGAGAGAGAGAGAGAGAGAGAGAGAGAGAGAGAGAGAGAGAAAGCTATAGAAAAAAAAAAAGTTAAACATTTAAGCACAAGACAAATCGCCTTAGAGACCTGCTCCTCCTCCTCCTCCTCCTCCTCCTCCTCCTCCTCCTCCACCAGAATATCTTTCCTTGATAATATCTGTGAAAAATTGTATGTCAGCGAATTCTCTCTTTCTTTTTCTCCTTTGAGGGATTTTCTTAGGATGTTTTCGTCCTTAATCAAAACTTAACGCGGAGTTTTCATAAAAGTTGCTTCAAGTCTCCAGCGGCTCACGGCTCTCAATTTAAGGATGTAATATAAAGTGTCTGTTGAGTGAATGTGTGTGTGTGTGTGTGTTTGTGTGTGTGTGTGTGTGTGTGTGTGTGTGTGTGTGTGTGTGTGTGTGTGTGTGTGTGTGTGTGTGTGTGTGTGTGTGTGTGTGTGTGTGTGTCCAAGCATTGTGATAGAGTAATACTACATGAATTTACTTTGTCTCCTCTTTCTCCTTCAAAACTAATATTCTACAACGCCTCCCGTCATCGTAAACCTTTCATTTTCCCTAATGTGTACACGCGTAAGTGCTTTGTTAAGACAGTATGTGAGTGTGGTGACGCTCAACCACCAAGGAAGAGTCACCCTGGAACGCACACTCTGCACCCACGAAAGCTGTATAAAAATCCTTTCAGTGGAGTAAAATTTAAATAACGGAGCTCCATGTCTGATTTCATTAATTCTTCACGCACAAGGACGCGGCCACCAGAGCGTGTCTCGCCCGGGATTTCTCACCAAACCTTGCAGACCCGCAGTCGTGGGCGTCATTACTGCCGTTAAGTTTTGTCTTCTGCAGCCTCCTCCTGTAGATGGATGAGCTGGTGGTGGAAGAAGAAAGCACGGGTGGGAGGGGAGGTATTATGCCTGGGGGACAGCAAGGACGAGGAGATGGTGAGTTAAGTGATGAAAACATTAATTACAGAGGGGAAATCATTGCGGTTAACTCTTTTGATAACAGGAAGTGGCTGACGAAAAGGATGATTGAAATGAATTAGTTTTCACATGGTCGCAGTGGATTGAAAAAAGATATGTTTTACATCTGGCAGGTCAGAGCGTCCAATGAAGACAAATTAGATACACCTTTTTCGTTTACAATATTTTATTCGTTGTGTTTCTGAGTTGAATGAGTCAGGAGGTAATTTTACAGAAAGATATTTTTTAAAGAAAAAAAAATGCAAAGAAGGTAGCAGAACGTGTCTTTGATGAGTGTTCACATACACACACACACACACACACACACACACACACACACACACACACACACACACACACACACACACACACACACACACACACACACACACACGCCCGGTAGCTCAGTGGTTAGAGCGCTGGCTTCACAAGCCATGAGGACCGGAGTTCGATTCCCCGGCAGGGTGGAGATATTTGAGTGTGTCTCCTTTCACGTGTAGCCCCTGTTCACCTAGCAGTGAGTAGATACGGGGTGTAAATCGAGGAGTTGTGACCTTGTTGTCCCGGTGTGTGGTGTGTGCCTGGTCTCAGGCCTATCCGAAGATCGGAAATAATGAGCTCTGAGCTCGTTCCGTAGGGTAACGTCTGGCTGTCTCGTCAGAGACTGCAGCAGATCAAACAGGGAAATACACACACACACACACACACACACACACACACACACACATATATATATATATATATATATATATATATATATATATATATATATATATATATATATATATATATATATATATATATATATATATACACATGTCCCCAAGATAGATTGCGGAGCGTTGGGTCGACAACGCATCAGTGTGCTGCTAGGGAGGCATCAGGTCCGTGGGTCACCTTATGAAACGCGATAAGCATGCACGGGGAGGCAGACCGCTCCCATATACACGACCCTAACGTACCATAACTTAGGATCAACAACCGGCTCATGGTAGCTGGCGGCGTGAGGAGGAGGGGCGGGGGTAGAGGTAGAAGGATGAAGAGAGAGGGGAGACAGGAGGGTTGAAGGAGAGGCTAGGAAGGAGAGGAAGGGATGAGGAACAACGCAGGAGGTAAGCTGTCTCCTTGTGGTGCACCGCGGCAATTACCACCGTGACGCTGTGTCCTCCGCGGCTTTTGTTACAGGTATGCATATTGTCCATACCGGGTGGATATTCCTGGGCCTTAATTACCCCTCTGCATTATACACGGATCCGGTTTGCTCGCTGGGCCGTGCGGGGAGCGGCCGTAAAGACTGCCGGCCGTGTTGGGGGCTGCGGTGCGTGCGGTAGAAAGCTTGCGTGTCGGAACGATCCAGACGCCGAGTAGCCATTCCCTCCGACCTCGTGACCTCTCGGGAGGGTTCTCATCACCATTTTTTTTCTACATCATAAGGGATCTCATGATGAGCGTGGTACACGGGAAGTCTAAAGTCCCCCACCGGGATGATATCTGTGGTGGTTCTAATCGAGGCACCGCCCAGGAAAATATTGTAATGTTCCTCCTATTCGGCAGAGGAGGACCCGGGGCTGCTGGTGCTGAGGGTACGGCAAGGGGAGGAGGGGCGCTGCTTCACCTTTGCCCTCTGCTTCCTGTCAGGGCCATGGATATTGGCGCGCTGGGGTCATGTAGGTACTGCCTTGAGGGAGGGTGCCTCAGGGTGTGGTGAGGGTGGGTGAAGCGTGGGGCTCTGGTGGTCCTGAGATGGGAGATGAGGTGCTGTGCTGGAACGCAGGAGAAGAACATGATAAACCGTAATGAGAGAAACATAAAGACAGTAAAATGAGATATAGAAAGTTAGTTGTGATGAAAAAAAGCAGGTTATAATGGAAAAAAAGTAAAGAGAAAGACAATATCATATTAAACACATGTTAAAAGGATAAGAAGACAGTCTCTCTCTCTCTCTCTCTCTCTCTCTCTCTCTCTCTCTCTCTCTCTCTCTCTCTCTCTCTCTCTCTCTCTCTCTCTCTCTCTCTCTCTCTCTCTCTCTCTCTCTCTCTCTCTCTCTCTCTCTCTCTCTCTCTCTCTCTCTCTCATCCTTCTCCTCCTCCAACCTCTTCCTCACTCTCTCATCCACTATTAAAACTCAAACCATCACACTTTCAGTCCCACGTCGCCGCGAAGGTTGAGTCCCCGGCCAACGAAGCCCTTCAAACCGCCTCCAGCCTGTAATTACGCATTCAGGCTCCAGGGCTTCCTCAGGGTAATGCCAGGCCCTTAGGATCCCCCGCTGCTGCCTCCGAGCGTCGCCAAGGTCGCTTCACTGTTGAATTGAGGGTAATACGACTGGAGACACGTGGATGGTGAAGAAGAGCAGAAGTAGGAGAGTGAATAGAAGGAAATGGAAGGACGAGAAGCTGAAGAGAGAGAGAGAAAGAGGAGAATGAAAAGGATGTCAATGAAGAGGAGAGTGAAAAGGAGGAGAAAGAGGAAACTGTGGTAGATTGTAGAGGAAGAGGGAAATGATGAAGCAGGAAAGTAAAGAAAGAAGATGGAGAGAAAGGAAAACAAGGAAGTAAATCCGAGGAATAGAAGAGATAGACATGTGAACGATGAAAAATTAATAAGTAAGACGACAAAAATAAGAGGAAGATAATGAGGAAGAGGAGAAAGAAACAAATAAAACAAGAGTAAGGAAGGAAAAATAAGAGGAAGGATATACGTAAAACTCTAAAGATGGATGAGAAAATAGAAAGATGTTAAAAGGAAAAGAAGAAGTGCATAAATAAAAGGAAGAAACGTGAAAAGAGGAATAACTGTGAAAAAAAAGGAATGATAAAGAGGAGGAAGACGACGGCAAGGACAAAGATGATAAAAGGAAGAAGAGGAAGACGAAAACGAAGACAAAAATGAAAAGGAAAAGGAAGAGATCTAACACTTAGATTTCTAGGAAGATGCAACAGAGAGAGAGAGAGAGAGAGAGAGAGAGAGAGAGAGAGAGAGAGAGAGAGAGAGAGAGACATTTGGATGCCTAGCTCTTTTTTCTCCACTTCCGGGGTTGAAAAGTTTGAATTCGTGTACTGTTGGATATGAAAACATTTGTGTGTGTGTGCCTTCAAAAAAAGCGACAGTGCTAAATATGTAAAGAAATGTTGTTTCAGTGGGTTTAGGGAACGATGTTGACGTGGCGTTATAAAGTTGCGCAAGTTTTGAGTGTTGAGTAAAGTTGGACGGCGGCGGCGGTGGTGGTGGTGAGGACTCCGTGTGGGTGAATAATTAATGTTTTCACTTGAGATTCAGAATAGCGCGCCACGTAATGAGGCTCAACAAAGAATTATGGAAACTTTATATTAAGTAAGAACAAGCTGGACTCGTTCACACACACACACACACACACACACACACACACACACACACACACACACACACACACACACACAGGTTAAGCCATATAATCTTCGTGATCAATAACCTGCCTGAAAAATTCACCTCTGCTGCCACGTGAAGTCTGAAATTTCTCCCACTCTGGCGTCTTCCTGCGTGAACCTTTATCCGTCGTTAGATTTAAGGCTTTCGGTGCTGAAAAAAAATGTCGCAGTTACTTCATAATGAGCTCATATAGCAAAGGGACATTATCATTAATGGATCGCCTACCTCGTTATTAAGTAAAGGAAATTCATTAAGATTTTTCAAATATTCATGAACCGCAACACGGCCAAGAAAGAGAGGATGGCATCTTGATACTGCTGAGCGCAATCACCTTAAGGATCCTTGCCAATGGCTCCTGCTGGCTCATTTAACATCGGTGTACTGCCTCCAATTACTTTTCTTTTTACTCTCTATCTAAATATATTCCATGCCTTATTCCTTTCACTTGGTTTTATTTGATTTTTTATACAGAAAGGCATCAAGAATTCCATGAAGAGAAAGTTATATTTGCATAATATTCGCATTATTTGTTACAGCGGGCGTCAGAACTCCGAGACGAGAGGGTGGGGCGGAGATAATATGTTGTGAGGCGGGGAGGGGACGCGATGGGGTGACGGTGGGCAGCAGAAGGTAGGGAAAGGGGGGCGTGGCTGTGTGGTGAGGGGCGGCAGAGACGGAAGGTGGGAGGGGGAGCGTGGCATGTGGGTGAACAACCTTACATGTCAAACTCGAATCTTGAATAGCCGCCATCAGGCAGACGTGCGCTGGACGTGAATTTGGGGACGCGGAGGAGGAAGTGGAGGAGAGTGAGGAGGAGGAAGAGGAGGAGGAGGAGGAGGAGGAGGAGGAGGAGGAGGAGGAAGGGGAAGAAAACGAGAGAAAATAAAAAATGAGGGATAGAATGGAAGAATGACGACGAATACGAGGACGGGAATGAAGAATGTGGAGAAAGAGCAGACTACGGTGAGGGAAAGGGTGAGAAATACTTTGGTAGTTACAACGGTGCCTCTGAATAATTAGAACAACACCCGCTCGCCTGACCACCGGCCATCTCGTTCCTGACAAAGAAAGGGAGGTCATTAGAGGTTAGAGGTAAAGAATAAGGTGAATACACACACACACACACACACACACACACACACACACACACACACACACACACACACACACACACACACACACACACACACACACACACACACAAACACGTCCATATTTTACTTCTTCCCTATAGTGTTCCTATTGCACATATATGCCCATTGTACATATATGCCCAATACATATGTGTGTTTTCCACTACATATATTCCACTTAATTCTACATTTTCTCGCAGGGTTATGGAAGGGAAAGGAAAGGAAGGGAAATTTAAATACATAATCAAGTTTATCTGGTAGAGATCGGCTTATAAGTTAAAAAAAAAAAGTGTTATCGAAGAAAAGAGAGAGAGAGAGAGAGAGAGAGAGAGAGAGAGAGAGAGAGAGAGAGAGAGAGAGAGAGAGGAACAGGAGGCATATTAAAACAGGATATTATAAAGTAAAAGGTAGCGAGGAAAATAAATGAGTAAAAATATTTAGGCTATATTTTTCTTTTTAGACGATACAGAGAGAGAGAGAGAGAGAGAGAGAGAGAGAGAGAGAGAGAGAGAGAGAGAGAGAGGATTGCCTCGCTAAATACATTTTCCAAAATACTACACTTTGTTCCACGTCTTGAATTTATGAGGTGCTCCCCAACCCCTCGGTTTTTCCCCTCCCTCCCCTCGTTTGTGTCTTTCCCTCTTCTCGCTGTCTAGTTCCTCTTCTCCTGCTTCTCCTTGAGTCTCTCCCCTTGTTTCCTCCCTCGTTGAGTTTGCTGTTTTATTGCTCTCACTTTTGCTTTTCCTCTTTGCTTTCAAACATTTTTTTCCACCCACGTCTTCTCTCATTAAGGTGGTTTGTTAATTTCCTAAGTCTCTCTCTCTCTCTCTCTCTCTCTCTCTCTCTCTCTCTCTCTCTCTCTCTCTCTCTCTCTCTCTCTCTCTCTCTCTCTCTCTCTCTCTCTCTCTCTCTCTCTCTCTCTCTCTCTCTCTCTCTCTCTCTCTCTCTCTCTCTCTATATATTCTTATTCCTCATCTTATTTATATATTTTTTTCTTTCAATACTCCATTCCCTCGTATTTTCGTTTCTCTATTTCTCATCCTGTTCCTTCTCCTATTTCGCTTCCTCTTTTTCATCCGCTCTTTTCCTTACCATCGTTAATATTGAAGCCTATGTACCATTAGCGAGCGGAAGAACGAGACGTGTTGTTTTCTGTGAGTAGGAGGAGGAAAAGAAGGAGTAGAAGGAAGAGTAGGGAGAGGAGTAGGGAATGTAAGAAGGTTGAAAATTACTGGGAGAATGAAAGACAGGAAAAAAAAAGCAGAAGAGAACGAGATAAAGACAACAAAGAGTACATAGGAGTATCTATGTAAGGGAGTCGTTAATTCAACTGTAGGACATTCTTACACAGGAATGCGTCTGAGAGGAATCACTCTCTAACTGAGACTCTGTGCTGATTGTGACTTAACATTCATCGGGTCACGTCTTGTAATGGGAGACAATAACTTTATAAATCAGTGGATAGGTTTTCTGATGTTTTAGGTTTAAGGAGAGTGGATGTAAGATGGTAAATTGCCGTATTTTTTTATGTAACAGGGAAAGACTGACCAAGGGCAGCAAAATAAATAATAAAAACGGCACACTCAGTCACCAGTTCCCTTACAGAGCCTAAAAATTAACCAAAGGACGCGGTTAAATGTCTTGAAACCTTCCTCTTAAATGATGTCAAGTCATAGGAAGTTGGAAATACAGACACAGGCAGAGAGTTCCGGAGTTTACCAGAGATTTATTGAGTTTGATTGATGTGTATTGGTAAAAAGAAAAAGAAAAAAGAGATGAGCACGAAAAAGCATGAAACGTTTTACTTGTGGTAGGAACTGCTGTATGGAAGGGATTTGGTGAGAGTTGGTAAGTAAGGCAGACGTGTGAAAGATCTGACGTGTTGAGGAAGTAGGAGGTGGGTCTTGGGGAAGGGAATGGGTGTAGGGCATAGCAAGGTACGCACAAGGCTTGAAAAGGTAAGAAGGATTTTCTTGGCGTTGGGTGGCTGAAGTAAGGGAGATGGACATGTGTAAGAAAGAATTTATATAAAAATGAAGAGGAAGAGACGGGAGAATGGGACTGATAGGGGAAGCGAGATAAGGGTTTGGAGAAGTGAAGGGAAAAGAAGAAGTAAGGATATTGTAATGAGATGTTGAATAGATTTGACAGCGAAGGTTACGTAAAGGTGAGTTGTAGATGGGAGTGTGACGGGTGTCCATTGCAGGCAGCTGAGTCTGACCACACACACCAGACAGATCTTTATGGAGACTGGCAACTGAACGGGTCTTCATTTTATTGTTTTGTTTCCCTTAGCCAGTTCTCCCCCTCTTACATAAAAAAAAAAAAAGCTAAGGTGCGTTTTGGGTTCAGGTTTCGTCACTGGGATGAGGAGCGTCGTGTTTGAGTCTCATCAACGCCATGACAACGTGACCTCGCCGTTTGTGAAACTGGTCTGTGTTAGGGGAGGTGATGGTCATGCCCACCACCCACCTTCCTCTCCTGCGCTTCTCATATGTGTGGAAATCTACAAATAAGATACGACTTGGAAGGTGGAAGGTAACCCACAAAATCATTCATTGTTGCTGGAGGGAAGCAGGCGCCGTCCAGGAGCCGCCGTCCAAAACAACCACAATTTTCTTGTTTGCTATCCTAAAATTCAATTCTATCCCTCCAAAAAACTATTTCTTCCCGCTGGTTGGCGCATCAAGAGAGAAGGGAAAGAACCCCCTCCTTATTATGGTACAATTCTGGAAACATCAGCCGCGGCAGCACTCTGTTAGGAGGAGCTCGCCGCGATGTGGCGACGCGACAGATTTCTTCTTGTGTCTGTGGTTGTTTTCTGAATCTTGTGATATTATTGTCTGAATGTGTGTGTGTGTGTGTGTGTGTGTGTGTGTGTGTGTGTGTGTGTGTGTGTGTGTGTGTGTGTGTGTGTGTGTGTGTGTGTGTGTGTGTGTGTGTGTGTGTGTGTGTGTGTGTGTGTGTGTGTGTGTGTGTGTGTGTGTGTGTGTGTGTGTGTGTGTGTGTGTGTGTGTGTGTGTGTGTGTGTGTGTGTGTGTGTGTGTATTAGTGTGTGTCGAATAGTTTGCTTCATGTTAACATAATATTTCAATTATAATGAATGAAAGCAAGCACGAGCTGTTATGTTACATTCATACACCATATTTCAGTCCAGTGTATTACAACTTGACATTTAATGGCTTAGAGACATCTAGGTTGCAATCTCAGCGATATGTCACTGGCCTGAGGGTGACTGTTGCTCACTCTGCTCTGTGAAGCTCAATCCTTGATATATTGTGTGCTTCATTGCGGATCATGGCGGCAGTAGAGGCTTGGCGCCCTGCAGCTTAAGACAGGAACACCTTTAGAGATTGTGTCGCTGTCCACATCAAGTAACACGATGCTGTCAGGGTATTATCTTCTTTATCGTCTTTTTTTTCATAAATGTTATAAAATGATTGAATGATTATATATTTATTTGTTATTATTATATTTGCTTATTTTTGTACTTCTGTTAAAGGTGTAAGCAAATTTGGCTCCACCTGTCGCAAAAACAAGACCGAAAATAAATTGTAGAATAAATTAAATCATATCATACCTGAAAACCACTCGTAAGAATTGTTAGTAACTGCTTCTTAACATCATTGCACCCACACTATAGCAAATAGAAACAAAGATACGTAAAATTTCCCGTCCAAACATATGTCTATACAGATAATCTATCATTGTTTTTTTTTTTTTCCGAGATTCAAGAACATCCCTGAAGGACGCCACTGTGCTCCTTACCACTTCTGCATAGCGTAGCACTGAGTGAGTTAGTGTGGCAGCGGTGGCGTTGGTGGTGGTGGTGGCGGCGGCTCTGGTCGTCGGGCAAGGCATCGAGACCAACACAAAGATGGCGATAGACTTTGCATACTGGAGTGCAGAGGGAGTCTAGCGCCCCTTGACGACGGTCAGTCCTGCGGAGGAGAGGAGGCACGAGGAGGGACGAGGGGGGAAAAGGCGAGCGAATCATCGACAAAATTGAGGTCATTTCTTGTACAATTTTCAGCTCCAGTGGACTATGAAGGAATGAATAGGACTAAGTGGGCAATCTACGGCACAGTATTCGGAATGGTCTTCTTTTAGCCGCTAAGTTATGGTGAGGTGGTGGGAGACATGGAATTATTATGGCACGAAGGGGAAAGAAGGTTCCAGCTAGTCCTTTGTATGGGCAGGCGCGTCCCTGGAGCTGGAGGAGAGGAGAGGAAAGGAGACAAGGGAGGAGGCAAGGCAGGGAGCAAAATGAATAAGGTACGGGCTCCCGCTGCTCTGATTTGATTTTTCTTCGCCACATTTCTGAAGTGTTTTAAGTTATTGAGGGAAGTCACGCCTCTGTGTGGTATATGATATAAAATTTTCTCTTCCTCCCACAACAGCTGGCCGTAGGAATGTGAGGCCTAGTGATCCTGCTGCTGTGGTGATGGTGGTGGTGGTGGTTATGTTAGTAGGTAGAAGAAGAATTGGTGTATTTTTGTGTCTCAGGATAGAAAAAAAATTCTCCCATTGACGATGCCATTGAGATAGAGAGAGAGAGAGAGAGAGAGAGAGAGAGAGAGAGAGAGAGAGAGAGAGAGAGAGAGATTGTGTTTATTTGTCGTTCAGAGCTCATCGTCTCCAGGGAAACGCCGGCATCTCGATGCGGTGCACACGTAGAGCATATTGTCTCCCCTTCATCACGGCGTGTGCACCTCGCTCTTCGTGTGTGTGTGTGTGTGTGTGTGTGTGTGTGTGTAATTCACCTCGGTCGCCTGCGTATCAACCAGCCAGTCTTCCTCATTACGGAGCGAGCTCAGAGCTCATAGACCGATCTTCGGGTAGGACTGAGACCACAACACACTCCACACACCGGAAAAAGCGAGGCCACAAACCCTCGAGTTACATCCCGTACCTATTTTACTGCTAGGTGAACAGGGGCCACACATTAAGAGGCTTGCCCATTTGCCTCGCCGCACCGGGATTCGAACCCGGCCCTCTCGATTGTGAGTCGAGCGTGCTAACCACTACACTACGCGGTGTGTGTGTGTGTGTGTGTGTGTGTGTGTGTGTGTGTGTGTGTGTGTGTGTGTGTGTGTGTGTGTGTGTGTGTGTGTCTGTGTTAGTTGGTATTCTGTTAGACCATCTGTCTCTTCCTTTCTTTCTTTTTTTTAGCTTGCCTCTATGTATATCTTAATCTTGTTGTCTTTGTATTAGTCTCCCGTATTGACTGTTTGCTTGTTCATGTCGCCATCCTTGTCTGTCGCTCCTCCATTTCATTCGTCTCTTAGAATATCTTAGCGTTGCTGCTTCTCCGTACTCTGCTTCTCTGGCCGTCAGACCATTACTAAATGGTCGTCAGTGTTTCTCTGCCAGTCTATCAGCTTCATTTGAGCTTTCCTCTCCATTTACCTGTTACTTGATTCGGAAATGTGCTTGCCTGTTTAATTTTGACCATCAACTTCGAAGTTCTCGTGTCTCGTGTCAGCGCGGCAGTGTTACTATTCCGTGGCTGTCTTCTTCCCTGTCCGCGTGTGAGTCTGTGCGTGTGTCCGCTGCCTCCGCGGAAGACAGGTGAGGGGAGTGCCACATGTCGCCGCGGAGGCAGTTGCCGCGTCCAGATGTAATATGGAAATGACCAGCGAAAGGTTGGTTGGTAGTGCCTCGCTGCCGTAAGCCTCGCAGGTTTCTAGCTAGACCGCAATTTCAGAATGTATCCAGATGGGGAGGTAATTTCTTCACCGAGTCACTACGCCCCATTCCCTCCCGTAGGGTGGAGCAGGAAGCTCCTGGATGCCGCACGGGAGCCGCTGGGGGCCACTCTATTTCCATATCATTCCCGGGTTACGGTATCAGTTACCCGGTAAGCTGACGGAGGGAATTTATGGCCGTCTGTGGAGGCAGCTGGAGGAAAATATTTCACAATTAGAATCCTCTCCTAGACAGTCTCATCGAGCCTGCAGCATCTTCTTCCCCTCCATCCCTGCTTCGCAACGCTCCTTCCTAACCCCGTTTCGCTCCCTTCCTCCTCCTTTTCTTCCATCAGCTTAAGATTAATCACCCTCACCAGATTTAGAAAGTAGCGTCGTCTTAATCTTCATAGTTCGTGACGTCAGAACGTTGCGTTTTGGACTGGAACGTGAGCAAGGTTTCGCCCTTAATTTTCCGCTTCTGAGTGACCGCTGGGGTGTGCATATTGAGATGGAGGGGGAGGGAGCGGGGGTGAGGTTAAGACTATGGAAGGGAACCGCCTACAGGTTGGGAGAGAGGAGGCTAATGGGGAGGGGAGTTATGCATAGGGAGGGAGGAAGAAATGTGATGAGTGTGAAGGAGAAAGTGTTTGTTTTAAGGTGGAGTCTTTAAGGAAGGAAAGGTGTGTGTGTGTGTGTGTGTGTGTGTGTGTGTGTGTGTGTGTGTGTGTGTGTGTGTGCGTGTATGTGTGTGCTCATCATTACTTTTTTTTTTTTTTTTTTTTTCAGTTATATTATTAAGGTTGTTATATGTTTATCTAATCTCTGTCTCTCTCTCTCTCATATATATATATATATATATATATATATATATATATATATATATATATATATATATATATATATATATATATATATATATATATATATTCAACTATCTAATATGCCTACATAGCTATCTATTTATCAATTAATCAATTTATTTATTTATCTGTATCTATCTATCTATCGAATCCTCTGTATCTAATAACCTATCTACTATGTAACCATTCATCTGTCTACCAAAAATGTAGTGATAGGAAGTAAACTTTTCAAGCTCCGAAAGAATATATATCACGTTTTTCATAATAATTACATTCCGATGATTTCTAAGCACCATATCCCCTCGCCTTCAAGTCTCGCAAACTGCTTCATATATCACAGAAAGTAGCTTAGAATCCTCCACATGTTACCCATTCATTAACCTATTAAGCCTAACTTTGATTGCCTCGCTGGTCAAATTGAGAAGCAGCAGGGTAGCATGGGTAATAAAAAGTACCACTATACCAACCATATGTCAGTTTCACCACAGGCAACACCATCAGCTGGATATGTAACAGCCTTGTGGCGCGGGCTGAGCTTAGTGGCTGGAATACGATCAGGGAAGAGGGTGTGATTCTCAGTGATACCTTGAAATTAAATGTTGGATTAAAGAGAGAGAGAGAGAGAGAGAGAGAGAGAGAGAGAGAGAGAGAGAGAGAGAGAGAGAATGATTACAAAGGACATATAAATAACCTATGAAAAAAATATTTATTAAAGAAAATTCTGCAGAGAGAGAGAGAGAGAGAGAGAGAGAGAGAGAGAGAGAGAGAGAGAGAGAGAGAAACAGCAACAACTAAATCCCATCTATGTGAGGAGTTATTCAAAGAAGGAAGGGAGAGGGGAGTGTCGTCAAGGGGAAGGGAGGAGGAAATCAAAATAAAGGCACAAGGGGAGAGGAGGGAGAGAAAGGAGAAATCACAGTTGGAGAGGTGGAGGGACGGAGGCACTCACTCTGGTGGAGCGGCCTCCCTTGGGGCGTCTACGGGTGGTGGTGGTGATGGCTGCACTGGTAATGGTGGTTGCCTGGATAATGGTGGTGAGGGTGGTGATAGTTGTGCTAAAGTTTGTATTCGTAAATGTGTGGTACTGTAACTGGTCTCTGTATTTCTAGTTGCGGTGGAGACTATTTAGATTTAGATGAGTGATTTCCTGTTTATTTATCTATTTTTTTATATTATAACCAGCCAAGCACAACAAAATAAAAATGTGATAAAAAAAGGCCCACTGAGGTGCCTGTACCTTAAATGTGAGAGAAAGGGGACTCCTTGGCTGGCATAGGAATCATCAATACAGTAAAGAACTGGTAAGGATTTTTAGGGATTAGTATGAAAGATTACTCCGAAGTGTTAGTGGTGGTGATAGTGGTGGTTGTCCATAGAGATAAGGTTACTTACTAATATGAAAGAAAAAAGTGTAAAGAAGCATGATGTTATTACGGTTATACAAGAAATGATAAGGATTTGAAGGGATAAGTATGAAGTGTTAGTGGTGGTGATGGTGATAGTTGTTCATAGTGATAAAATTACTTACACCCGTATTAAGAAATGTGTTCCGCTCTCACTACAACAATTTTCCAAGATCGCAGAGACAACTAGACGAGTTTTCAAGACAGTTGTTTCTTATGATATGCTAGAAATCTTGCCGATCCATCACCAGTCCCATATAAAATCCTCTAAGAAAAAAAAATGAGTATCTTCAACTGGAGCCTTTGGAAAGTAGTGATGGTGAGAGTGCAAAGTGTCTCAGAATATGATCCTTACCAATACGAAGAAAAAATGTAAAAAGGCAAGATGAAATTATCCTTATACTCCTCTTCCCTACTATACCAACACTACTACTACTACTACTACTACTACTACTACTACTACTACTACTACTACTACTACCACTACTACTACTACTTTTACCACTACTACTACTGCTACTTCTACTACACTACTACTACTATTTTTACTACTACTACTACTACTACTACTACTACTACTACTACTACAACAACTACTGCTACTACTACTACTACTACTACTACTACTACTACTACTACTACTACTACTACTACTACTACTACTTCTTCCACCACCACAACTACTTATATCGCTCTTTTTTCAAATTCCCAGCCAGAGTCCTCCCAGCAGCAAGAAAATTACATCGATAAGACCTCTTCACTTTTCTATCGTTTCCTTGACGACACCAACAACAAATACAAAAAATCTCGTATTTCCATTGACATTTTCTGAATAGAGCTCTCCTGAATAAGCTTACTCAAAATAAAGATGAATGATTTGTATAAAAACATGTATATCGTAAATGTTTCCAGAAAGAGAGAGAGAGAGAGAGAGAGAGAGAGAGAGAGAGAGAGAGAGTCATACAAAAGTAAAAATAAAAAAAAATGAAAATGAAAAAAATAAATATGTAGATATATAAAGAAAACAAAACATAAATTCATATAAATAAACCAAGAGAGAGAGAGAGAGAGAGAGAGAGAGAGAGAGAGAGAGAGAATAACACAATACAACACAAACTTTCCTGATACTACACTATATAAGTCACAGTATTGTTTCCTTGGTATCTAATCCTACGTTGGTGTTTCCCTTGGAGAGGATTATTGCACTAGATCCTTCAAGGGAGTTTACGGATCTTACAATTACTCTCATTTCCGTGTCTCCATTGCCTCTCTGAATCCTGCAGCGGCGGCGGTGGCAGCGGCAGGGGGCGGTTCTCGTCCTGGGTATCCCTGCTCTTACTTTCAGTGTCCTAGATTGGAACAAAGGGAGTTGGGGGCTTTCTGCTTTGCATTTAATACAGCTCGCAGTGATGTATAGCGGGTAGAACTCTCTCTCTCTCTCTCTCTCTCTCTCTCTCTCTCTCTCTCTCTCTCTCTCCTTGGTGTATTTATATAATTTTTCGGCCGTTTTCTTAGTTCACGTGTATGTTTAATTGTTTTTGTCATTATTTTTTATTTGTACTTTTGAATGACTCTCTCTCTCTCTCTCTCTCTCTCTCTCTCTCTCTCTCTCTCTCTCTCTCTCTCTCTCTCTCTCTCTCTCTCTCTCTCTCTCTCTCTCTCCAAGGGCAGGTGTGGCCAGGCTTCCGCGTCTCTGAGTGAGCAACATTTCTTCTTACTCAACTCGCATTTGTGGTTGAGATTGAAAACTTTCTGCTGGTGTTGTTGGTGCGCGGCTTGGGTGTTGATGGAGGGAAGGAGGAAGGGAGGGAGGGTGGGTGGAAGAAAGGGGAAGGGCGGCAGATACAGGGAGGAAGGATGGAGAGAGGGAGAGAGGGAGCGAAACGGCTGGAGGAGTGGGGAGAGGAAAAAGAAGGAACAGTTTAGGAAGAAGGAAACAGCTGGGGAAATAAGAAAGCATGGTTTTGGGAAAAGGAGAGAAGTGTGTGTGTTTGTGTATGTGTGTGTGTGTGTGTGTGTGTGTGTGTGTGTGTGTGTGTGTGTGTGTGTGTGTGTGTGTGTGTGTGTGTGATGAAAAGACTGACTGAAAGGAAGGAGGGAGGGGAAAGAAAAAAAAGGTGAGGAGATTTGGAGGCGAAACAAAATTAAATGAGGAATAGATTATGCGGCATTGAGAGAGAGAGAGAGAGAGAGAGAGAGAGAGAGAGAGAGAGAGAGAGAGAGAGAGAGAGAGAGAGAGTAATATTTTCTACAAAAAGAATATATTTTACCCAATAGAATTTGAATGAAATGTTGAAGTAAATTGTGTCCTTCGCTCTAAATAAGATTCCTAAATTAGCGTTCAATTCTGTCTTGCCTTCACAGTGTTGCCTCCCACGATATTTTCCATTTACTGATGAGGAAGGAGACGCTGACGTAATGCATTTAATTTTTTTTTCCCAGTCTAACTTCATTGGAACGTTCATGCTATATTATTTATTGAAATGTCTTGACAGTCTCTCTCTCTCTCTCTCTCTCTCTCTCTCTCTCTCTCTCTCTCTCTCTCTCTCTCTCCCTCCTCTTTCCCTCCCATTCTCTGTCCCCCAGGAGACACCTTTCCCCTCCACTCCCTTACACATTAGGGACACATCCTGTAGACCAAATTTTACGTTGTCTCCTACGCACATGAGAGCGAAAAAGAGAAAAGGGGACCAAAAGAAAGGGATCTAAACACACACGCGCACGCTCACACACACACATAACCCCCTAAGGGACGTATCTATACATATTTCTACCTCTCTACTCCTCCTCTTACTTCTCACTCTCCCTCCCCTCGCCTCTCACTCCTTGCTTCCCGTGTATTCCCGGTCCTTTGTCAGGCAATGCGGTGTGAAGACAATTCCAGGTTCCAGCTTTTCCTTTCTGAACTTTAAGGCTACAGAAGCTTTTGTTGTGACGTGATGGTAATGGTGGTGAAAAGAGAGAGAGAGAGAGAGAGAGAGAGAGTTGAGGGGGGGATGTTGGCTGGCTTACCTTCGGGCAGACATACAAAAGACAGACAGACACATACGAAAATGAAAACAGACACATACAGTTAGGTAGGCAGACAATAATGACAGACAAATATTTGACAGATGTAGTAAGATAGACAGGCAATAAACACAGTAACAGAAAGACTAACAGAAACAGGATGAGTAAACCTGAATTCCTGTGAAATGTTAAAGCGATGAGGAAACAGAGAGGACAGGAAAAAAAACATAATGGATGAGATAAGAGAAGAGAAGTGCAGTAAATGAGGAGAAAAGAGAAAAGGAGGAGCAGAGAAGAGGTGGGAATTGTGATAATATGAGAGAGAGAGAGAGAAAGAGAGAGAGAGAGAGAGAGAGAGAGAGAGAGAGAGAGAGAGAGAGAGAGAGAGAGAAGGACATGGTATGTAAGACTGCAAAATCCCTAGTTAACAAGATAAGACCTCCTCCTCGTCTCCTCCTCCTTCTCCTCCTCCTCCTCCTCCTCCTCCTCCTCCTCCTCCTCCTCCTCCTCCTCCTCCTCCTCCTCCTTCTCTTCTTCCTTCTCCTCCTCTTCCTCCTCCTTCTCATGCTTCTCATTCTCCTTCTTTCCTTTTTTTATGTAATTCCTGCTTGGAGATATATTTATTTAAGGCTTGCAATGATTTCATTTCTTTTGATTTTTTTTTATACACCTATCTTTACGTATATTCTTTTCTAAAACTCAATAAGGTTGAGTCACGCCACCAACACCACCACCACCACCACCACCAACACTTCAATCACCACGTCCACCACTATTACCTCCCCATCAATAGGAAGAGCCTAGTCAGATGAATACACATACAATGTCTTGCAATCAGACGGGGAACGGAAGAGGTCAGTTTTGTGTTTGGTGTTTGGCGAGGGAAGAGTGTGTAATTCACCTCGGTTTGCCTGCTGGTCACCCAGCCAGTCTTCCCCATTACGAAGCGCGCTCAGAGCTCATTGACCGATCTTCGGGTAGAACTGAGACCACATCAACACACAACACACACCGGGAAAGCGAGGCTACAACCCCTCGAGTTACATCCCGTACCTATTTACTGCTAGGTGAACAGGGGCTACACATTAAGAGGTTTGCCCATTTGCCTAGCCGCTTACCGGCACTCGAACCCGGCCCTCTCGATTGTGAGTCGAGCGTGCTAACCACTACACTACGCGTGTGTGTGTGTGTGTGTGTGTGTGTGTGTGTGTGTGTGTGTGTGTGTGTGTGTGTGTGAGTGAGTGAGAGTGTGTGAGTAAGTGAGTGAAGGGGTTAGGTGGGATTACGTCAGTGTTACAGCTGTGCAATACTGGAACACTGAGAGTCATGGCTTATTCTCTCTGAATTTGTCCATTTCTAGGTCGGTGTGCTTATCTGTATGTTTGTCTTGCTGGTTGTCTGTGTCCAAATCTCTCTCTCTCTCTCTCTCTCTCTCTCTCTCTCTCTCTCTCTCTCTCTCTCTCTCTCTCTCTCTCTCTCTCTCTCTCTCTCTCTCTCTCTCTCTCTCTCTCTCTCTCTCTCTCTCTCTCTCTCTCTCTCTCTCTCTCTCACACTCACACACACACACACACACACACACACACACACACACACACACACACACACACACACACACAGACAAACACTCTCGTCATCCGTAGGCGCGGTATACAGCGCAGCGCTAAATTACACGAGCGTGGCACTACCATCACCGCCACCACCACCCCATCCTTAACCTCCCCTTCGCTCCTAATATTACCAGGAGCCATTGTGAGTATTCAGTGCTTCGTCTTACTGGTGTTTATACTTTTCTCGGCGGGTGAGCCCGGCAGAAGACTGCTCCCTTTCAGCTCTGGAGAATTTAATCAGCCCTCGTGGATTAATATGAGCACAAGTAAGGCGGAGGATTACTCTCTCCCTTTATAAGAGGAGAAAGCGGTAGGGTGGAGAGTGACGAGGTACAGGTGAGAAGAGAGGGAGAAAGAGTAGCTACTTAAGTAAGAATATTAGGAAATGATGAGAGAGAGAGAGAGAGAGAGAGAGAGTGGGAGGCAGGCAGAGGAAGCATACTGCGTCACAGCTCCTAGGACAAGCAAGCACACAATGGCTTTACGACATCAAACTCATTCCTGCAGCATTATCACAGCCGCCCCTGCGCTGCCTCATCCCGGCGAGCTGTCCCGGCGGCGCAGTGAGCGGGTTTATCACATGCGTATGACGGCCGGTTTACGAGCGGCGCCTGAGATATGTGACCGGCGTGAACCTGATGACTTGCTCTCCTTCTCTTACTCCTCCTCACCCTCCCATTCCTGACCCTTCCCTTTCTCCCACCACTTCTCTTCTTTCTCTTCTTCCTTCTCTTCCTGCTCTTCATTCTCTTCCTGGTCCATGTCTTTTACTCCTCCTCCTCCTCCTCCTCCTCCTCTTCCTCCTCCTCCTCCTCCTCCTCAGTGTCTCACAAAACGCTCCTTCCTCATCAGGGCGTTGCTTGCCTTCACAAAGACTCACTCTTCGTACCTTCAGTTTAATGACACAAAAACTACAAAGCTGCCAACTTTTACTTCTTTTCTGCCGTAAGTACAACATACAACTAAGGCTACGTCGATGGCTTTGTGCGAGTGGCATTATAATCTGTGTATTTTTCTCTTTTATGTTGTGAGGAGCTAGTTTTATTACATTTGTTTATTTATTTAAATTCAGCGTGAAATTAGAGTACGGGTTGTTTTTTTTGTGCAGTTGTATACATATATATTTTTTTTTCTATTGTAATACTCCCACACACACACGTCTGCTTTGTATTGTGTTCTTGTGCTCGTAGAGGAAGTCAAGGCAGTCTGTTGGCTCTTCAACACACACACACACACACACACACACACACACACACACACACACACACACACACACACACACACACACACACACACACACACACACACACACACACACACACACACACACACACACACACACACAGGAACAGAGAGTCGTACACACGGGAAAGAGAATACAGAATCCACAAACCTCTAGTGTGCCTCTCCACCAAAGAGAACACTAGAGCCCTTGCTGTGACTGGACTTTCAGACTCCACACCTACACGTTCAAGTTGCTGGGTAGTTCCCGGCTCAAATATACGTAAACCTTGATTTCATAAGTGTTGTGTTTCTATTTCATTTCCTTATCGCATCGTCCTGTGCTGTTTTTTTTTTTCTCGCCTTGTCCATCAGATTATTTCCAGAGAATTTTTGGCATTAAGTCTTCAAGGTGGTTAGTTTGAGAAAGCTGAGTGTATCCATATATGTATACTTATGTGTGTGTGTGTGTGTGTGTGTGTGTGTGTGTGTGTGTGTGTGATGCATCATTATTCTAGATAGCTAATGTGTTACCTGTAGAGTTTTATGGAAATTATAATAATGAGTTTTATGTTTTAATGAGTTACAAAAAAAGTTACTTGGATGTTTGCGTGTGTGTGTGTGTGTGTGTGTGTGTGTGTGTGTGTGTGTGATTCACCTCCTCGGTCGCCTGCTGGTCACCCAGCCAGTCTTCCCCATTACGGAGCGAGCTCAGAGCTCATAGACCGATCATCGGGTAGGACTGAGACCACAACACACTCCACACACCGGGACAACGAGGCCACAACCCCTCGAGTTACATCCCGTACCTATTTACTGCTAGGTGAACAGGGGCCACACATTAAGAGGCTTGCCTATTTGCTTCGCCGCTTACCGGGATTCGAACCCAGCCCTCTCGACTGTGAGTCAGTGTAACTACTACACTACACGTGTGTGTGTGTGTGTGTGTGTGTGTGTGTGTGTGTGTGTGTGTGTGTGTGTGTGTGTGTGTGTGTGTGTGTGTGTGTGTGTGTGTGTGTGTGTGTGTGTGTGTGTGTGTTCAAATAACATCATACATTTCCCTAGGGCATACAATTACAGAAACGTGTTACAAAGTGGAGGCTGTAAGGAACATAGTTAAATTGGTATTTTTGCTCTATTTCGCTGGAAAGGAAGAAGGAAACGGACTGTAGGAGGATAAAGAGGAGAGAGAGAGAGAGAGAGAGAGGAGGAGAGAGAGAGAGAGAGAGAGAGAGAGAGAGAGAGAGAGAGGACGACTATATGATGAAGAGGATGAGAAGGAGGAAGAGGAGAAGGAAGAGGAGAAGGAAGAGCAGGAGGAGGAGAAGGAGGAGGAAGGAAGGAAATAGCGAGGTGAGCGAGGCGTTAGAGCCGTGGTGGAGGGTCCTGTGTGACGCGACTCTATCTATATTCATAGGTGTTGACGTGCTTGAATATATGCCTGCCCCTCGTGTGTGTGTGTGTGTGTGTGTGTGTGTGTGTGTGTGTGTGTGTGTGTGTGTGTGTGTGTAACAAGCTGGGAAATCCGTACCCTTTCCTCTCTCGAAATTCTTTTGCTTCTCTTCCACTTCTTCCTCCTCCTCCATCCCCTCTCCTCTCTCCTCCTCCATCCCTTCGTCCTCTTCTCCTCCTCGTCCAGCAACTCCTCCTCTTTCACTCTTCACGCTCCTAAATATTGGTCTGGTTAGGGTGAAGTGGGTGAGTGTTATTTCACCCAAAGTTTCCCTGGCGAAGCAAAGGTTAAATATACAAAGCCGGTGCTCCATTACTCCGCGGAGCCGTGCCGGGCATCGCTATTCTTACGTCGCGTTGTTTGACCTTGTTCTGAAAAGCTATTTGGAGAGTATTCTTTTTAATCTCCTTGCACCCTTTTTTGTGCTTGATTTTCTTCTTTCTCTATCTGTTTATCCTCTCCTTATTCCTCTCTCTCTCTCTCTCTCTCTCTCTCTCTCTCTCTCTCTCTCTCTCTCTCTCTCTCTCTCTCTCTCTCTCTCTCTCTCTCTCTCTCTCTCTCTCTCTCTTCTCTCCCACTCGTAAAGGGAAATAGCATGGCATGAGTGCGTGGAATGATTAACACACCAAGGGTCACGAGTGAAAAGACTGACGCTGGCGGAATGAGTAGCGTGGAAAGATGTGAGTGAAATGCGAGGCAGCGCTGGGAGTGGGAAGCCAGGCGAGAGCTGTGGTGCTGGGCAGGTGGGGAGCTGTGGCGGTGCTAGTGAATGTGGCGTGGTGTGTTGCGGAGTGAATTTTGCGTTATATGGATTGAGTGTTGAGGTGACGCGGCAGAGATTATGTGTAGTAGGAAAAATTCTGAATTGTAGGAATGATAAATATTGGAGTAAATCTGACTAATCTACTGAATATGCAAATTGAAATCTGCAGTGGTGGAATGGAATGACTCACTCGTACTGGACGAATAGATATATATATATATATATATATATATATATATATATATATATATATATATATATATATATATATATATATATATATATACAAGAGAGAGAGAGAGAGAGAGAGAGAGAGAGAGAGAGAGAGAGAGAGAGAGACTGTGGGTGAGGGGAGAGGAGGGATGAGTAGTCAGCAAGCAGATGCAGAGTGACTGGTGAGATCAAATCAGTCCAAGGTTGTCTTTGAGACGACTCTGATGTATCGCTAAGTTCCGAGAGAGAGAGAGAGAGAGAGAGAGAGAGAGAGAGAGAGAGAGAGAGAGAGAGAGAGAGAGAGAGAGAGAGAGAGAGGGAGAGAGAGAGAGGGAGGGAGGGAGAGAGAGAGAGAGAGAGAGAGAGAGAGAGAGAGAGAGAGAGAGAGAGAGAGAGAGAGAGAGAGAGAGAGAGAGAGAGAGAGAGAGAGAGAGATATGACTTATGCTTTGAAGACTTTGTTATTTATATTCACGTGTCTGGGGGTGTCTCCCACCTACACCACCACCACCACCACCACCACAAGCGTCCACCATTAACACTACCACCATCAACACCACCACCACCTCCAGCACAACAGACACCACGTACAACTGAAGTATTTTCTGAAGTACACAACTTTTGTAATATTGTTTTACCAGAACCAAGTTTCAACTATTTTTTTGAGAGTTTTTGGCAACTTTTCCGGGACAGCGACACCTTAAGTTTTAGCAGTAACCAATCAGTCTCTCTCTCTCTCTCTCTCTCTCTCTCTCTCTCTCTCTCTCTCTCTCTCTCTCTCTCAAACTATGAAATGAAAACTTTTGAAACCTTTAAATTCATCTAACGTATGTTCTTATGCATAACACTATCTCCATCTCTTCCCTGACTTTCTTTCCTACCAAGCAACAATCTTAGCAAATCACAACAATGCTTGCAAACTCTTTTATGTAAAGTGATCCTCTGTCCCTTCGACTAACCCTGGGCCCCTCCTATACCCCCTCCCTATCTTAATATTGGCCTGTGAAAAAGAAATGGGTCCGTAAGAAGCTAAAACGTTGACACTCGGATCCGTAATATCAAGTCAGGAGTTAGAGGCCCCGAGTCTCCCGGTTGACTTTGAGTTGAGCCGAGTTTCTCTCCGCCTTGCCTCACGGATAATGTTATTTGGCCAGAACTTTCGTCGCGAGGGAGGACAAAGAAGCTCGACTGTGACGGGTTGAACGAGCGAAGGAATGGGGTGAAGTGTGTGTGTGTGTGTGTGTGTGTGTGTGTGTGTGTGTGTGTGTGTGTGTGTGTGTGTGTGTGTGTGTGTGTGTGTACGTGTGTGTGTGTTTGTTTTGTCACAGCGTACAATTTTCACTTGTATCTTGTTACTGGGAATCACAATATAATTTAGAAATTGTTGTTGGTGGTGTGTGTGTGTGTGTGTGTGTGTGTGTGTGTGTGTGTGTGTGTGTGTGTGTGTAGAGAGAGAGAGAGAGAGAGAGAGAGAGAGAGAGAGAGAGAGAGAGAGAGTAAAAAGGAAGGGAGGCAAGGAAGGAAGAAAAAGAGTGGGGCAGTATTAAGGTGATGAGAGAGCGTGAAGGTGAGGGAGTGACCTGGCAGTATGCGAAAAAAAAAAGAAAAAAAAAGGGTCAGTGAGAATTTAAAAGGAAGGAAGGCGAGGCGCGAAGAAAGGATGGAATGGAGATTCGAAAAGATGAGATCCGCCGATGTGAAAGAAAGAAAGGGATTAAAAACAAATTTTAACCATTATTATATAGACATAAAAAATAAAAGCTTTTGATGTTTAGGTAAGTGGATTAATTTTACATACATAAGATTGATTTGGTATGTACAAGAGATATTTGAAAAGCTAAATTATCTCTCATAACCTTGTCAGTATTCCTTCCTGCCATCATTCTGTGGCTATGTGCTAGCTGGCTATTTTCTTTCATGGGTCTTTGGTTGAATGGTTGCTTGAGTGACGGGCGTGAGTGTTTGAATGGCTGGCTGGATGTTTTATTTGGTTGTGACTTAGTTGGACTCGTGACTAGGTGGCTGACTGGTTGGTTGGCTGGCTGGTAAGTGGCAGATTGATTGATTGTCTGGTTAGATGAATGAATAACCGTTCATTTTGGTAGGTGGCTGGCTAGTTGTTTGGATGGATGACTGGTTGACTGCCTGGTTTGCTGCCTCTGCAGGAGCGACAGATCTGCTAAATATCCAATCGTAAAATTCGCTCTACATATAAGCATCACTTTGCCACGCTCTAATAGTGACTAATGAATTTATGTAGCAAGACTCCTTCTATATTACTGCACGAGGTTTGGAAATTATTCTTTGTTTGTCTTACTTTGTTACATCAACATTTCAAAACAAGACTCTTGCCTCTATAAGCGTCATTGACATAGTGACGCAACCCTTCCTGGCTTTGTAACTTACCGGTGAAATTCTGCCATGAGCTTTGCATTTCTGTCATCCGTGCCACGTTCAGTTGAAAATCGACGATCATTAGATAGCCTTGCGATTTTATTTCACTTAACATGACAGATACAGTTCATGTGTAGTGCCGAGAAGGAAACATTAGAATTTAATTATAGTTTTAAAGTGTAATTCAGCCGATAATGTTGTAATATGAATCGTGTAAATGAAATGACAGACGCAAAGGGCTTAATTCCACAACATTCATTTAGGTAGAGCACAAATGTTTTGCCTTTCACCCGATTACATTAGGCAATAAAGATTACTTGCAATCTGAATAATGCTGAAGGTAAACACTGCCTCTCACTTTTCAGACCTTGCTCGGCTTAACGAGCTTAATTAATGCAATATATCTTTTTTTCTTCCACTCCATTTAGTCATGTTATTTCTTTGATACGTTTTTTTTCCCCCTCGCAATCCGTCTTTTCTTTTAGTGACGGTTGCCTTTGTCCGCGTCCTCCATGCCGCCCGTCCGTGACTTCCACGTTCCCCTTGAATATGCTTCTCTCCCTCTCATTCCGTCAATCTCATCCCCTCTGCTCACTTTATCGCTCCATATAGCGTCACAGTTTCCCCTGCCAACGCGCTTCCTCATCCACAGCCTTCCATCCCTTCCCTAACACATTATAACACACATCCTTTCCCTCAGCTTCCCTTCTCCACCAACAGCCCTTCCATTTCTATAGCTACTACCTTTTCTTGTATCTTTCCTGAACACCTTTCCCTTTAATCTCTTACCCTCCACACATATCTTCCATTTTCTATACTTCCCTCTTTTATCCCGTTTTGCTATTTTTATCCTTCAATTTAATATATTTTCTCCGCTCTTCTGTACATTACTTCTATTTTTTTTTTCTTATTTCTCTTTTCCCTTCTTTCCATCCCAACTCTCCTTTTCTTTAGCTTCCATACCCATGTTCACTTTCTATTTACCTTTCCTGTCGTAGCCCTCCCCTTTCTCTCTCTCTCTCTCTCTCTCTCTCTCTCTCTCTCTCTCTCTCTCTCTCTCTCTCTCTCTCTCTCTCTGGCTTCGATCTATGGAGAATCATTCCCTGACGTCCCTACATCCACAACCCTTCTGTTTAAGCCCCAAACAAATGGTGATTGTATGCATAGGTGCGCATTATGGATTCATGGTGCTGGGATGCTGTGCAGAACCTCCCTCTGTCACTTTGTTTATTAAGATGTAAATACGTACCACACTGTAGGTTATCCTCTACTGTAGTACTGCATCATTGTTTTCCTCCCTTTGTAGTCTTGTTCATCCGATTTAGTTTTGCTACCTGGAGAATGTTTTATTTTCTGTATTTTTGAGTCAGGTGTTTTGGTTATTTTCTATTATTTTTTGTGTGTATGTATGTGTTTTATCTTTATATTGGTTTATTATGGGTGTCTGGCAGGTGTGTCTGGCTGGTGAATGGTACGGCGCCACTGCGTGTTAGAGTACGTAAGTAGAGCCGAGGGAGTAGAGGTGACGTGGCGAGGAGAGGCTGTGATCGGTTCTCAAAGGGAGGGATATACATAGATTGAATAGGTGTGTGTGTGTGCGTGTGTGTTTGTGTGTGTGTGTGTGTGTGTGTGTGTGTGTAAGAGAGAGAGAGAGAGAGAGAGAGAGAGAAGGCATGTACTATAGGGAAGGAAAAGTATAAGCTTTACTATATGCTGGTGAATCGTATTGGCGTAAGGCGATGAAGACGCACATTTTCCCATCGCGGTGCCTCGTGTGGGCGTCGTGAGGTTGCCGGGTGTTTGCATAACCGAAAGGCAGATCCAGTAGCTTACCTTGATCCGAAGCAGGCGTGCCTATTGTTGTCCCCGCGTGAGCCTCGCCCTAACACCCCTGACGCCTTGGGTTCGTGACTTGCCTCACTGCCTCGGGTCTTAATTGAGTTACCTGCTGAGGAAGCGGCTAAGTCCTTCCATCCTCCTGGCGGCGGCGCTGGGCGAATAGGCTTAGTGCTGTGCTTGTGTCGACATGAAGGTGTTACTGTGATGAAGCGTACGAAGATGATGAGACGTGTAAGCCGGTGTAGGTATGTTTGTGTAAGCGTGAAGAAATTACAGATTGGAATTACATTGTTGAGCTGAAAAGTTAAATTACGTTCCAATGCCGTTGTTTTTTTCCTTATTTATATTTAATTTTGGTATCTGCTCAAATAGTATGAAATGGCTAATAAACCTCTGTATGTATCATAGAATATTACATTGGTATAGTCAGTGTAAGAGACTGTAAGAAAAAAAACAAACAATCATTTCAAGTTATAGAATATGTTACTTGTTTAAACGACGCCCACGTGTCTAGGATATTAGAGCACGTTTGAGAGAGCAGCACGCTTTGAGGAGGTCACCGCACGTGTAGGTTCTCTAAAATATTCCAGTAAGCTACAGGGAAGAGGGATTCCATCAAGAGTCTCAGTAATATGAGGCTGTAGACTGAGTAAAATTCTTCCTCGTGCGTCACACACACACACACACACACACACACACACACACACACACACACACACACACACACACACACACACACACACACACACACACACACACACACACACACACACACACACACACACACACACACACACACACACACACAAGTACTTTCATGTTTGTTATAAGTTGCTATTTCCCTCGCTATCTTTCTCCTCTTTCACCATCTTGTCCTCAGTTTCTTTTCATCCCATCTTCTCTTTTCCTTTCCCCACATTTCCTCCCGTCTCTCCACTCCAGGTGCCGCCATGCCGCGTCCAGCAGGAGGCAGCGTCCCCGTGTTTATAAGCCTGAAAAATGGTTGTTTAAGCCTTTGATCACAAGACTTGACACACTTAACGGAGAGAAGCTACCCAGAGAGAAATAGTTTGTTTTGGATTAGCGAACACTCTTGCTGAGGAGAAAGAGCAGCAGGAGGAGGAAAAGGAGCAGGAGGAAGAGGTGAAGAGAGAAAAGTAAAAAAAGGAAGATAAGATGGTTGATAAAGTATGATATACAGAAACTCCTTGAGATTCCCACTGTCTCTGGAGAGTGATAAAAATATCTGCTCATTTCCACACGCAAGACATTAAGGCGGACGCTAAGAAAAGGAAGAAAAAATACTCCTCTGCTAAGAATTAATCACTCGGAGGTTCTGCCAAAGAGCCACTGAATTAATCAGGCGAGCGTGCTGAAATCTCGTGTATGTGTGTGTGTGTGTGTGTGTGTGTGTGTGTGTGTGTGTGTGTGTGTGTGTGTGTGTGTGTGTGTGTGTGTGTGTGTGTGAGAGAGAGAGAGAGAGAGAGAGAGAGAGAGAGAGAGAGAGAGAGAGAGAGAGAGAGAGAGAGAGAGAGAGAGAGAGAGAGAGAGAGAGAGAGAGAGAGAGAGAGAGAGAGAGAGAGCAAAGGAGGAATGGGAGGAAAGGTTGACTGGGAGAATCAAGTTTTAGTCGCCTGGAAACAGGAATGTTGTCATTATAGGTTTGTATGTTTACTGGAGTTGGTGAGTTTCGAAGAGAGTTCTCTCTCTCTCTCTCTCTCTCTCTCTCCCGGCCTACGGACACCTATATACACAATTTACCATCGTCTTCACTATCCTCTGCCTCTCTTCCCCTTCCATTTTCTTTTCTTAAGTTACAAAGTTTCATTTCCTGTTGTTTTCTCTCCCTCCCTCCGGTTGCCGCCCCCACCGCTGCCTCCCGCCCACGCCCGAGGAAGTGGCCGTCGCAGGGGGTCCATTGCGGCTCCTCCTCAGCGGGGGACGGCGAGAGTGCTAGAGAAGGCGTTGCTGGGGGTTATGAGGTTCATGAATTATTATTTATGCGTCTCTCTCTCTCTCTCTCTCTCTCTCTCTCTCTCTCTCTCTCTCTCTCTCTCTCTCTCTTTCCAGTCCTTTGAATGGATCATGAATAGATAAATTGTTAGAGATAGATTTAATGATAGATAGGAAGCTAGAAGAATAAACATACGGCTCGATAGATAGATAAAACCGTTAGATAGATAGATAGGTAGATAGTTTGATTGATAACAGTAATGACCGTCATCATCACGGCGATAAAATAAAATATTCCATGAATATCTCATGTTATCGCACACACACTCCGTAAAACACACACACACACACACACACACACACACAGAGAGAGAGAGAGAGAGAGAGAGAGAGAGAGAGAGAGAGAGAGAGAGAGAGAGAGAGAGAGAGAGAGAAAATACAGACAATCAGGCAGAAAAACAGATATACGTATAGAAAGATGTAGATAAACAGAGAAAAAACAAACAAATAAAGAATATGGCAAGTGAGGAGAGAGAGAGAGAGAGAGAGAGAGAGAGAGAGAGAGAAGAGAAGAGAAGAGAAGAGAAGAGTAGAAATAAAGAGAGAGAGAGAGAGAGAGACAGAGAGACGGAATCAAGAAGGCAGTATTCGGACAGCAATGTGAGGGCGGAATAAAATGAGGCAAGGGTGTCTGTAGGATTTAGTGGGAAGCATAAAGACTCGCAGTGAATGAGGAAGCAGCAGGCGACTCTGGGCACCTCCTTGGCCACCGTATGTACAGTATTGGCCTGGCGAGCGGGAGACGACGGCTATAAATGCCATAAAAGTCAAGTATCAGTAGTAAGGAGGAGCTTTTGAGCGAGGGGGTGAGTATGAGGGGCGAGAGGAGACTGATCAATAGTCACGGGAGTAGGGATGGAGGGGAGGCTGGAGACAGAAGCGAGGGAAAGAGAAGGGACAGGAAGAATGTAAGGAAGGAAGATGGGTGATGGTAAGAAGAAGAAGGGAAGGGGAAGGTAAGTGTGAACGTGAGACTGAAATAAGAAAAAAATACTGAAAAATAGTTAATTTGGCGAAAGAAAAGGAAACGAAAGGGAAGAAAACGTATGTAAAAATGATGATGAGACGGAAGAAGGAAACGTAAAACATATTTGAGAGAAGGAAAGAAGAGGAAGAACAGTCGAAAGTAATGGAAAGGAAATTGGAAAGTAATTAGACAGGCAGAAACGGAAGGCTATAAATACAAGGAAAAGGAGGAGGAGGAGGAGGAGGAGGAAGAGAAGGAATTAAGGAAAATGGCTGCAAGAGGACACACGTGACTAAAAGCTGCTAGGGAAAGATGCCAAGAAATACTGAGCGAAAACCAAAGAAAATAGAAGATAAGGGAAGAGAAATAAAAGGGGAAAAAATAGATAGTCGAAGAGAGAATGAGGGAAGAAGTAATCGAACGGAGGAAGGAGAGAGGCAGCGAGGAGCAAATCAGAGAAAGAAAAAAAAGACGAATACACAGAAAAAAAAGAAAGGAGAAGATTAAAAGGACGGGAAGGGAGAGAAAGAAAGAGGGAAAGATGGATGAATAGAAGAAATAAAGTTGTCTAGAGTAGTGGAAGGAATGAAGGAGAGTGAATTGAAGGTAAAGAGCACTCGAATAAAGGAAAGGAAGTGGTAAAAGAACATGAGGATACAAGAAAAGATAAATTAGGAAGATAATTAGAAAAACGGAGACCATGATAGAGGGAAGGAAAAATAAACAGTGCAATCGAGATGAGAGAAGGATATATAAAAGTGAAAATTAAGGGAAGGGAAAGGAAGGGGAGTTTGGATCAATCAGTTAGGGAAATGTTATAACAAAGAGGAAAACATCAACATTAGTAGAAGTAATTACTGATAACAAAGAAATTGTACAAAAAAGTTATGTATCTGGCAACTGACAACTTTGTTGCTTACCTGCATTAAAGGTGATCGTAAAGAGAGACAAGGAAAAAAAACCATAAAAATATATATATATATATATATATATATATATATATATATATATATATATATATATATATATATATATATATATATATATATATATATATATATATATATATACACATTCATACATTTTATTTTATTTAAATTCGAGGCCACCATTTCATCACTGCTAAAAAAAAAAAGTTGGGTTCCTTTCACTCTAACAGGAAAAAATAACATAACATAAGATAACAATGCCTTTGATAGTGATATAAAAGTTAAGGCAAAAAAATTCAACTTTTTGATAGAATATAGTCGCGTTAATCAGAAAACAGATAAAAGAAATCATTATGTTATTATTAAAAGTAAGAAATAAATACCTTTCATTGCTACCAACACGGGGTCACGGACGAGTGTTTACCACATCAACACCCTTTCATCTGGCAGCTCTGTGTTACATCTCCTGGCATCACAAGAACAAAGGAAGAGTCTGTAAGACAAAAAGAGATAAATAGAGAAAACATTAATGTCCCTTGAACCTGCTCAAGTCGGCTGGAGTCTAGTATTCATCGTCGTGGTATTATTATTCAATTATACGTCCCTATCATCATTTAATTAGCTCCAAGACGATCCCATTTGCATATTCAATATCTAGTTTGTAACTGGGTCCCTTAAGACTCACCTCTCACCTGATGGGAACTGACTAGCATAATTATTCCGCGGGCTTGTCGAGGCTCTGAAGGGCGAAGGGAAGGTGGGGAGAAGTGGAGAGATGGGGAGAAGAATTAGAGGAGTGGGGCGAAGAGTCTTGTTCAGCTAGCGAGTGATTTGTACACTTGGAGCGAACAAGTCATTAAGGTTTAAAGGGATGCAGAGAAGGATGAGGAAAAGATGGGGATGTGAAAGAATGTGAAGGCTTAAAGATGTGAAGAGAGAGAGATGAAAGTGGAGGGTAGGCGAGGTAATAAAAAAAAAGTTGTAGAGGAACATGAAAGAAAAAGAAAGGTTAAAAGATTATAGGAAGAGAGGGACAAGCTAAACAAATTGAATAGAGGATGAATTATAAACGAAATAAGGAATTTCTAAAAAAAAAAAAAATTATAATGAACAGATATAGAAAGTATAGAATTAGAATGAATTATAATGTTGAAGAGATTGTTTTTTCTTAGGAAGAATCTGGATGCAGAGCGAACCATTGTAGGCAAAAGGAAAGGAACAATGATGGATAAACAGTGACGAAAGAAAGATACCATTTGAATACTCCATGAAGTGACTGAAAAAAAAAAACAGTGGTGAAAATGGAGGAAGATCACGAATAAAAGAGAGAGTTAAGATGCCAAACAATAATAATCACAAGGCAAGAAAAGTAAAACCAAGACAATATAAATATAAAAAAAAAGCAGTTAAAAGAAAACAGAATCTTATCTAGACATTTGATTCTCTGGAACAAATAACAACACTAACCTGTAAAAAAAAAGAAAATGGAAAGAAATGTAAAGAAAAGAAAAGGAGACACGAGGGAGGTGTAACGGTAAAAGAAAACGAAAGAAAAATAATAAAGAAAAAGCGCTCCTGGTACAAGGCACCTCGGAGGCCGCCAAACAAACAAGAATAATGTAAAGAAGAAAAGTCTGGTAAAGGAAAAATAAAACTGCAAGAGAGAACACACACACAAAAAAAAAAGCGGCAAAGTTAAATGACATTGGCTTCAGTTTTCTCCATTTCTGTCTGCCCCCCTTCACCTCTCTCTCTCTCTCTCTCTCTCTCTCTCTCTCTCTCTCTCTCTCTCTCTCTCTCTCTCTGTCTATCATTTTCTTTATTCTAATTACCGTTTTTCTTCTGCTTCCATTTACAATCGTCTCTTTCTCTCTCTCTCTCTCTCTCTCTCTCTCTCTCTCTCTCTCTCTCTCTCTCTCTCTCTCTCTCTCTCTCTCTCTCTCTCTCTCTCTCTCTCTCTCTCTCTCTCTCTCTCTCTCTCTCTCTCTCTCTCTCTCTCTCTCTCTCTCTCTCTCTCTCTCTCTCTCTCTCTCTCTCTCTCTCTCTCTCTCTCTCTCTCTCTCTCTCTCTCTCCCATTCGCTCTAGTTTTCTTTCCTTTCTTCCTTTTCCAGGGTAAAGGGTAAACTATTATATCCACAGAGCCAAGGCGGGACAGACACCAATAGCCCGGCTGATGGCGACTCTTCTCATGATTATGGAGATGACATGCAAAGCTGGGAGAGTTATTTTAGTCACTTTGGCACCCTTTAATTTCTTTTCTTTAATGCATACATACAGTTGGAAGAAGACTGGACAGGTATAACAGGGATGGGTTGGAGAAGCTTGTGAGAGTATGGAGGTGGATGGGAAAAGGGTAAAGGCAGACAAGCACAGAGTTACATACAAAGAGAAAGACACTTGTGAGAGTATTTGTGAAAGGATTAAAGACTGACAGATACACAGACAAATACACAGATACATTAACACTAAAGACAGATTTTTATTTTCGTTTTGCCCATTTCAATCACTACCACCACCACTATATTCTTCACAAACATCGCCACCAGCATCCTTTTTCATCTCTTTCCTCCCTCCGGTCTCTTCCTCCTTCCTTCGCCACCGCCGCCGCCACTGCTGCTTCCACTCCTATGAGAGATAATCCACCACATAATCGCGATGCAGAAGCGAGCGACGAAAACACTCAGTCAGCTTAAGATATCTGAGGTCAAGGCTTCCGGCGTGTTGTTTTCATTCTACATTTTGCTTGGTTAAGTCAAACCCATGCAAACATACACAAATAGGCATACACGCACACACACGCACACTCGCACACACAAACACGCACACGCAAGCACAAGCACACATGCACAGGCAGACATACAAACTCTCTCTCTCTCTCTCTCTCTCTCTCTCTCTCTCTCTCTCTCTCTCTCTCTCTCTCTCTCTCTCTCTCTCTCTCTCTCTCGCTTTATGATACGCGTATATTAAAGTTTCACAAGTGAGTAATGGTCATTCTTTTATTCTTTTTTCACTTCAGTTACTTTTATTTATTTATTTGTTTACTTTTTTTCACGCAGCTCTCCACTCGTGTGATTCTTTTTTATGCAACTTTGAAACTGTGGCCAAAGTTCCTGGATTTTTCTTCTCCATGATTTTTCTTTTCCTGGTATGGTGTTTGTTTGGTTTCTTCTGTGGTGAAATGGCTCCTTTTTTGTGCCATTCGTGGTGTGATTTTTTTTTTTTTAGTTGTATATTTTTGTATTGTTTTTATGAGTACAGCTGATTGTAATTATGTTGATGCTGTTGCTGTTGTTGTTGTTGTTTTTCTTCTTCTTTTTGTTCTTGTTGTTGTTGTTGTTTTTATGTTTATTTTTTTCAAATATTCATTAGCTCTACAACACCACCACCACCACCACCACCAACAACAACAACAACAACAACAACAACAATGACAATAAATGTTGGCTTTGCAAAAACAAAACAAAAGCCACAACAATAGCAGCAGCAGCAGCAGCAGCAGCAGCAGCAGCAGCAGCAACAACAACAACAACAACAACAACAACAACAACAACAACAACAACAACAACAACAACAACAACAATGAAAACCACAGTAACAACAACAACAACAACAATAAAAACCATAACAACAACAACTACTACAACAACAACAATAAAAACCACAGTAACAACAACAACAACACTAACAAGTATTACTACTACTACTACTACTACAACTATTGCTACTATTACTACTACTATGACAACGACTACGACTACTACTACTGTTACTACTACGACTACGACTACTACTACTACTACTACTACAACTATTGCTACTATTACTACTACTATGACAACGACTACGACTACTACTATTGTTACTACTACTACTACTACTACTACTACTACTACTACTACTACCTCTTTTACGACTCTACTACTACTACTACTACTACTACTACTCCTACTACGACGAAGGCTATAACTACTACTACTACTACTACTACTAATAATAATAATAATAATAATAATAATAATAATAATAATAATAATATTCCCTCACAATGATCCTTTATTTCTCATTGGGTTTTCCTGTTATTAATTACCTAATTTATTCTATGCCACACTATACAGTACACTTACAAATCATCCCATCATCCCTTGCACCATCATGCTCTCTTCACCTCATCTCCTATTCCTCACCTAATCATCCTTTCTTTTGTGTTCACTATCCTCTCCATAGTCCCATTATCATATCACACTCTCCTTAATCTCATCACCTCTTTACTCTTCTCAATACCCCATTCCTTTATTTATCATTACGCCACTTATCTTATCATTCCTCTCCTATTGTCCCCATCTCTCCATCCCTCACATCACCTCACATTCCTCACCCTATCATCACATCTCTCACCTCTTCCTCCATTCCTCACCCCATCACTCCATACCGTGCCCCCATCACCCTGCCTTCCTCCACAACGGCCATCCATTATTTATTTATATACAAACTTTCCACCTAAAAACATCCCCTGACGTCCTTGGCCTTTTTCTTCATGACAAAACTTTACCTTTCCATCACTGGTACCGAGATGCCCTTCCGTTTTTGTCGTGGAAGGGAAGGAACGCGTCTATTTTTTTTTTTTTCCACCCTCCCTGATTTTTTTCTTCTTTTTCTTACCTTTTTTTTTTGCTTCCACTTCTCTATCTCTCAACTTCATCTCTTCACTCTCGTTCCGATGCGATTTAAAAATGATAAGTTTTCTCGTATCCATTCATTGGCAAGGTGATCCCTCGGCCACGCGGCAGGAGGGAGGGAGGAAGGGATGGATGGAGAAAGGGAGATGGATAGGGAGGGGACGCTTAAGGCTTTGCTTGTTACTTGTGTTCTCAATGGCTCTGAGTATTGGAAAGGTCAGCGTCGGAGTTGGTATGAGAAGTTTATTAATTTTGCATGTGGTGTTTTTCTATGAAGGGATTTTGTTGTTATTTAGGATTTAGTTATGTTCAGCTTCTTGGTTTTATTTATTTTGTTTATTTTCATTTATTTATTGTTATTTCGCATCTGTGTGTGCGCGTGTGCTGTATTAAGTTATTTAAGGAACGAGTAGAAGCATCCTTACGTACAACATTATCTAAGTCTGCTACCTTGTTTTTAGATCTATAAATAGTTTACTTTTCTGTAATAACTGCCTTTAGTTTTCTCTTTTAATGGCGGCATTGACTTTTCTTTCCATGGCTACATTGATTTTTCTCTTTTATATTTTTTTCTTTCGTCCCCTCACTGCCCGCGCTGCTCTCACAGGACACTTTTTTTCACACACTTTTTTTTTCAACAAGTCGACGTCCTCGTGTGTGCTCGCGAAATTGGTTTACACTGCAGTTCCATTAAAGCCTCGCGTATATATTGTCCCCGTTTCGGTGCTCTCTGTTTATGTTCCAAGCCGGTGGCGCTGCTGTCACAGTCATTATTAGCGACGGCCTCCATGGGCTTCATATTGGCCCGGGATGAAAACACGTCACGGCCATACCACACCTCCCCTCCTCCTCTTCTCCCTCCTGACCCTTTCCTGCTCTCCTCTTCCTTTCCCTCTTCCCTTTCATCCCTCGCAGCCTTTCTCCTCTTCTTCGTTCTATTCATTTCATCCTTCCATCCTGCGCATCTCTTCCTTTCCTCCTTCACCTCCAGCCCACCCCACTGCCTTCCTCTCTCCATTTCACCCTCCCCTCGCTCTTCACCGCTGTTCATTTTCCACTCAGGCATCTCTTGCCTTCATATCTCACTGCCTCCATCATGAGGGGAAAATAAGATTTTTTTCTTCTTTTTTGTGTCTTGTATCCACATCTTTATCATTATTTTTATCCCATCCTCATCCCCGGCTCCTCGTCGTCCCAGCCTGCCTCCGCTTGCCTCCTTCCACACATCTTCCATCTTCTTAACTCAGGCGATATTGCAGCGGGAGGTGCCTGGCGGGCGGCTCTTTAGTCCTATATGGCAATGAGAAAACAGTCTCCACACCAGCCAGACGCTGCACATCGTCATTATCATTCATATATATATATATATATATATATATATATATATATATATATATATATATATATATATATATATATATATATATATATATATATATGTGTGTGTGTGTGTGTATGTGAATGAAAGGGTTGCACTTTACAATAATTGTCATCACGAATGTAATAGTTGCAGGACAGTGAGCTCTGTCGGAGCCTTGTCGCTGGCGGGTCTTGACAACAGACGCCACCGGTAATAAAATATAGAGTGATCAATAGAAGGATTTTCCCTTTAAAGTTGTCTGTTTCATGGAGGTCGGGGGCGGCGCGGGCTGAGCGGGCCTGGGGGTCAGGTGTGGCTGGAGGAGCGAGCAGTAAATATGGTGAAGCTAATAGTAATGAGTCTCATGTTTCGCATTTGAATCCTGCGTGAATTTCCGTCTGGTTGCCGTGGACGCGCGCCGCTTCGTAATTGCGTGTTGATGTCGAGTCGTGTCTCGAGGCCGTTGTTTTGACGGCAGGCGCGTTCGTGCTCGGGGTAATTTCTCTCCCTTTTGAGATTGGCGCGGGCGTGTTCTTGGTCTTAAATATAGGCGTGTCCGTGGTGGCTGGGAGGGAGGGAGAGCGATTTTAGGTTGATTTGGACGATAATTTCTCTGTGCAGAAACGAAATGCTACGTGTGACGAATGTTTCCTCAAAGATGAAGGTGTTGTGCAGATGTTTAGTGACTGTTTTATGGTGTCCGCTTGCTGCCACAACAACACTGTCATTATAAGGGTATGGAACTAATAGCAGTAATAGTAGTGATGGTAATGATGACAATATCGATAATAAAAGTAATGATAATAATAATAATAATGATAATAATAATAATAATAATAATAATAATAATAATAATAATAATAATAATGCCAATAAAAGTAATAATGAAAATAGTAGTAGTAGTAGTAGTAGTAGTAGTAGTAATAGTAGAAGTAATATTTTCTATAAATTGTTGACTGTCGCAGTGAAAGGTTAAGAGATTGTAGTATAAAAATAAGTGTCGCCAAATTTCAAAAGGATGGTGTGGAAAAAAAATGTTTCAACGATGGAAACAAAACACAATGAGGAGACGTAAAAAAAAAGATGACGAAAGAAAACGCGAATTGAAATTTGAAGTGAGTTAAACGTATATCATCGAACAGAACACGCAAGTGCCAAAGAAAATGTAGAGTTAAAAAGATCATCCAAGTTACTCCGAAATTTACGTACCACCAAAGAAAATGTAATTGAATAGCAGAGGATGGGAAGTAAGAGAGAAGTCACACATGCAGATAAATAGATAGACAGATTGATAGACAGCTAGATAGATAGATTGATAGATAGATAGATAGAGAGAGAGAGAGAGAGAGAGAGAGAGCAGAAATATTTTATAGATATTGTCTTAAAATTAACATGGATTGTCCACAGAAAACGTGATTATTAGGAGCGTCATGGAAGTGAAAAGGCCTCTGACATGTTGAGGAAGCTGAGAGAAAATGAACCAAAAGACAAAATAAGAACAAAAAAAAATAGTGAGTAAAGGAAATTAGATTAAAGGGAAGAGAAAAATGACAATGAAAAAAAAAAAAAAAGATAAATGAAGCAGGAGAATCAACCGTCTTCTTCCTCCTTCTCTTTCTCTTTCCCCCCCACCCCCGAAAAAAATGTCAGAAGAAAATTTTCCGAGGAAATTAATTAGCCGTCTTGGAAAATAAGGCTCGTAAAAGAAACAAGAAAAATAAAACTAATGGAGGACACTGAAAAAGTTAAACGAAACTGAAGTGGGAAATGGAATGAAAGGCGTTGAATACGACGAAAATAGAGACTCTCAAATAAAGAAGTTGGCAAGTGAGTTCCTTATTGTTGTGTTGTGTTGTCATGGCGACCTGCTATTTACAATCCTCTTTGATTCCTCCACTGTTCCTTTTCTCTTTCAGGTCAGGCCACTGGATCGGATCAGGAGCAGGTGGAGCAGGTAATAGCGCCAGGAAACATCAAAACAACCCTTGTTTGATCATAAAAGGCGAGGCTTATCATTTTTTTCCCTTCCCCCGTCAAAGCTCTGCTGTGGAAAGCGTAATTATGAATAGAATTAACGTTCACTCTAACGCCCTCTGAATTGTAACAGACGAATGAAAATGGAAAGGGAACAAATGGACGAATCTTATTTGGTTTTGTGTTACCAGCACTGTGCATTCTCACCTGATATCAGGGAGTGCTGTAAAGTAATTGAGTATCTCTCGTAATCTTCCTCCCTGAGCTGCAAGGGACGCATATTCATCCAAGTTAACTAGTTCCCTTAAAATGCTGGAAAGATTCAATACCCTCGTCCATTTCCGAAACGTATCGACACTACATAGCCTCAGCTTCACTGTCAGAGTGGTTGATTTCGGAAATTGGTTCCGTTTTATTAAAATGTGCGCCGAGAAACACCATCACCGAGCACTCCCAACAGCGGAAGAGGCAAGTTCCATGAAAAAGTAATAAGCACACCTGCCCGTCCTATTAGCTTTACAGAGGCTGAACACCGACCAGCCGCGCTCCCTCTCGATAAAAGGGACTCGTCAACTAATGAGTCCGGTCGCGACAGGCAACGAGAATCAACAGATAGGACGGTATTTGGTCGAGAGCACCTTTTTGAGGTTGGAGTTATTCACAGGGAAGGAAAGGCAGAGAAAATAAGCTCTTTTGAGTGGACTTCTATAAAGGTGTGTGTGTGTGTGTGTGTGTGTGTGTGTGTGTGTGTGTGTGTGTGTGTGTGTGTGTTTTAGTTAAGTAAAAAAAAACTTTCCATTAGTTACAATATTAGAAAAAATGCCTCAATGTTTGTGAACGTAGAAAAGAAAATTTAGGTGTTTGTGATTTCCGGGATATATCGGGGTAGGCATGAAATAACAGGTGCTACACTATTGCAGAAAACTGATCTCCACTTGTAATAACGAATGTAGTTTTTTTTTCTTTTAGCACAACAAAACAAAACAATGATGTCAGTTCTTGCGTAATGTTGACTTTTTAAATTTTGCTGCAGTAAGCAAATCTCCCTCGGCATGTGCTGTGACACTGCTGCTAATTAGGGATATTTGACCAGCTAACGGTGCAATTTTTTCTTTATCCTTCTCGAACTTTGTCATTGCTTCGGTAGTTCCGCTTGATAATTCTACAACGAAAAGTGATATACCGTTATTTTCCCCGCAAAATGAGACTGTGAATTTAAGAAACCCACTTGCATTTCCAATCATCGAACGAGAAAGAGGAGAAAACACATAACTTAAATAAAAAAATATATATATTCCTCCATGTACCCCTCCGATCTAGTAGAACACTTAGTAAAGACTTCGCTGTTAACCCTTTGTGGCAAATATCTCGTAGCATTACGTAGCTTTCTCGTGCTGTGTGTGGCGAGCCATCACCGGCGGGTCACACAGATCAACACAACCATCAGTCGTTCGCCGCTGCCCGTCGGATCAATAACCTGGTAAGTGAGCACCGGGCCAGGTCGCCGCCAGAAGAAGCACCGGTAATGATAATGGATGGCTTAGCGCTCAGGGTACATGGATACACACACACACACACACACACACACACACACACACACACACACACACACACACACACGAACACATCTTGATGAAGAGGTCTCAAAGAAGAATGAGGGGAAAATGACGGGAGTGAATCATCAAAAACACCGAGGAAAGGAAAAGAAATATGTGTACGAGCATTGACTCGCCTTGATGTCCACGCCTGGAGGCTGTGCAAGGCTGAAGGTAACCTGCAGACCATCTAATCTGCCCGGAAACTTGGAAGCACAAGAAGAGAAATTTATTGTCAATTATCATCATCATCATCATCATCATGTAACGCTCTTTCCCTTGCTAGAATTCAGGTTGTGATATAAAGAAAAATTATATATATCTTTTGAGATCCTATACCACAGAAACCTACTTAAATTACAGAATGATATGGTGAAAGTATAAAAATGTTGATGATGAAACCACTGTAGGCACATACGATACAGCGTGCCTTCCACCTGAACAGACTGACGACTCTCCAGGAAGCGGCCCCACGCCCCAACACACACCCCTTGTATGGCTTTTAATCGAGGAAGGACTGCCACGTTTAAAGGTCGGGGAAAACCTTCTGGGGATCCTCAATGAAGGGCGGCAGCTCCCCTTCCCTCGTGTAAGTTCTTTTTAGAGCAACCAGACCCTAACTTCTGCTCAGCGAACTTCAGACAACGCTAAGTGTATGCTCCTTAGACACTCGTTTTCCGCGGGGATGAACTGGCTGATGGAGAAATTATTGTTCGGAGGGGAACACGCCGGACGACCTAAGATAAACAAGATTCATAAATAGCACCATTTGTCTCGCTAAGGCTGTCCAGAGAGAGGCGAAGCGAGGGGAAAGAAAGAGAAGGGAAAGGCAGCAAAGGGAAGGGAAGCGAAGGACAAGGAAAATCATGTTTGTTTTCGGAATGAAACGGTGGAAGCTCAATGGGAAGAAAGTTGCAGCAGGAAAAGCAAAAGGATATACAAATTTTTTTCTGGGAAAGAGTAATTGTAGGAGAAGTAATTGTAGTAGTAATAATTGTAATAATAATAGTAGTAGTAGTAGTAGTTGTAGTAGTAGTAGTAGTAGTAGTAGTAGTAGTAGTAGTAGTAGTAGTAGTGAAGATGGTGACAACGTTACTAGTAATCGTAAAAGGAAAAAATGTTGATGTAAGGAATCTATCTGTCTGTCTTCGTCAGTGTGTCGGTCTATCTGTCTCTACATCAATCGATCCGTTCACATCAGTCCAACCATCTCCGTTCAATAGCGTCAAATGACCGTTTATTTCAACCCGCTTCGACGTGTGTGTGTGTGTGTGTGTGTGTGTGTGTGTGTGTGTGTGTGTGTGTGTGTGTGTGTGTGTGTGAGAGAGAGAGAGAGAGAGAGAGAGAGAGAGAGAGAGAAGGTGATTTATCCTTGGATGGGTGACCGCACAGACAGAAAGACAAAAGACAAACACAGACGCATAGAGGATTTCCGGACAGCATTGCATTGTGGCACCCTGTCCATCCCTCATCCCAATGCAGTACTCCTGTCATGTCCCATTGCTAAACTGCTGCCATAGTTTATAGCTTCCGCGGCATTATGTAACCAGCTATTAGACGATCGTGTGTGCCTGTGCTCTCTCTCTCTCTCTCTCTCTCTCTCTCTCTCTCTCTCTCTCTCTCTCTCTCTCTCTCTCTCTCTCTCTCTCTCTCTCTCTCTCTCTCTCTCTCTCTCTCTCTCTCTCTCTCTCTCTCTCTCTTTGAACAGTTTTAGCCTATTGCCCATTCAAATCGACCCGACCCATTCTCTCATATTCATGAACAATAAATATGCATTTTATTTCATTTTTTTAGCTTAAATTGTTGTTCATCATTTGGTGTGTAATGCTAATGCACAGACAGACTCAGAGAACGATAAATGCATGATTTGGAAGCAGCTGTTGAAATAGTGTTTTTTTCTTTGTTTTTGTGTGTGTGTGTGTGTGTGTGTGTGTGTGTGTGTGTGTGTGTGTGTGTGTGTGTGTGTGTGTGTGTGTGTGTGTGTGTGTGTGTGTGTGTGTGTGTGTGTACGTGTGAGAGTGTTAGTGCGTTTTTTAGAGGCAAATCTTGATTGACATAATAACCAGACTTCTCTAAAGTTGTTATTTTGAGAAGAGAGTGATTTGTGGTAAGTTAGACAGATGATAGGAAACCTGCGTGTTTGAGTGGAGGAGAGCCACAAATAGCAGATTCAGAGGCTGAAGCAAATTACGAGCAGCAAAGAGATAATTACATAAGTGTGGAGCCAGAACAGTAAATCAAGACTGCTTCTCTCGGATGAAGCGATTACCTCGTTGCTCAAGTGCTTGGGAGGCAGTTGCAATGTGGTCACGAGGGAACCGCACGTCTCTCGTCTCTCTCATGTGTCTCTTCCTCTTAAGCCAGTGTATTGTATGTCCTTTTAAGTGTGGTTGTGTGTAAAATACTTGTTGTTTTGAGGCGTGTCATCAAGAGACTGGCGCAGCTGCCGCACCAATTCGTACCCTCACATGCGGCCTTTTTCATCCTCTTAACTACGTCCCTGTCCTTTGATCTGTTAGCTTCCTCCCCTCGCCGCGTCATGACCGTGCTCTCTGTTTCTTTATCAACCTCGTACCACAATGTATGCATGCGTCGTGCGTTACTTGCTATGCGTATCACTTAAAGCTTTAAAAAAGATTAATTTTATATCATCATTCTTTTTTTCCTCATTTTATTAACTTAATTTATCCTTGCTGTTTAAACTCTCCTTGCTTTTCCGTTTGTCACTTCGTTTCGTATACTTTTTTTTTCGCCTACTTTCAAGTTCTAAGGATGGAAAAAATATATATGATTTTTTTTTTTTATTTAGTCTTTGTTTCTGCCATGATCCACAAAACTGGAGATGCTGCAGCTGTGTTCTGTGCTCCAGCGCCGCCTTGCTCGTCTCCTCCCTAAAAGTGACCATCGGGCCCAACTGTGTCTCTGCTCCGCCTACAAGTTCTAGCGGAGGAGACGAGAAAAAACGCACTTGACAGCGAGCGGCGTCGTGTTCCTCTCTCATTCTTTTATTTTTTTTTTTTTATCTCCTTCAATATTTTCTGTTAGGCGAGGCGCAGGGCGAGGGAGTATTTATAAAGTTGACTCAATGTAAGCCGAGTGACAGGCGCTCAAGTGGCGGGAAGAGGACTGGACACCGTTGTAAAATGAAGGTGGAAATTAAAAGCACTTGATTAGAATTACGTGTGTGTGTGTGTGTGTGTGTGTGTGTGGTTTGTTTATGGATGGAAGATTGTTTATTGATATACTGTGTGGTATGGTACAGTGGATGGACTAACGGAACCTATACATTGATTATATTGTTCAAGGTAATTGTATGTGTCCATCATTTGTATCTATTTGTTCTACTTCTCCAAGTAAGAGAAAACACACACACACACACACACACACACACACACACACACACACACACACACACACACACACACACACACACACACACACACACACACACACACACACACACACACACACACACACAAAGAATCTCACTCACTCACTCATTCCCTCACTCACGAAAGAAAAAGAAAAAAAGAGAAAAGGCAACACAATTTCTTTTAAAGTACTGAGAGAAAAAAGTAAACAGTGTCACGCAAAGGCAGCCGGAGGGAGGAGCAGCACTTCAAAACACCGTAATTCAGAACACCTCAGGTAGTTCATCTTCCCAACCGACTTATGTATATATATTCTGGTGGCGGAGCGAAGCTTTCTTATGGTGGGGAACCATTTCTTGTCAAAATATAAAGGCGACGTGAGCGCGGGGCGTACAACATTGAACGGGGAGCCAGCTGCTGAGGAGGATGGGGACGGGAAGGGAGGGAGAGGAAGGAAGAAGGGTGAGGAGTGAAGGAGGGAGGCGGAAGGGAAGTTAGTGCCACACGCTACTGCCAATCATAGATGAATATTTCAGGGAGATACATAGGACTGGCATGGGAGGAGTAAAATGTGTATGAAGGTTTTGTTCATAACACCGCCGCCTGGGTCACGGGTGCGGGTCCCATAACGTGCACGCGGCTGGCCCGGAGTGCGTCATATCACACGGTTTCTGCTGAGTAACTCGCAAGCTTCGAAAACTCCGCCAAGTCTTTGTGTGAACATAAAAGCGAGTGACACTTGACCCCTGAGAGCGTGTTGGTATTTTTTGCTACTTGATATCCTGAACAATGCAGACGAGCAGCCTTCTCTTTTTTCTTCTTTGCCCTCAAAAGAATAGGATGGAAAAATAAATAAAAATGCAATGCAGCTACGCACGCAACTGATAGTCAACAAGGTGGTTCGTGGAGGACAGACGAGAACTTCACCGCTGAAATAAATATACACAGTACGCACCACGTTTGTTCGGCGTTGCTGAACCTATGAGAGAGAGACAGAGAGAGAGAGAGAGAGAGAGAGAGAGAGAGAGAGAGAGAGAGAGAGACGGTAAAAAAGCAATACCTATTTCACCGAAACGTGGAAAAAAAATAAATAAATACTCGTATAAAAAAGCACTTGCCTCACTTCCTAATTACCCACAGGAGTGAGGGGGATCAATCAGGTGCCATTTTTCACCTGAATACACGATCATGCGTGAATGGCCGCAATGACCCGCAGTGTACAGGACCATTAGGCCTTCGATTACTCCCAAAGTGGCCTCTCTCTTCAACTTCCCCTTCTCTTCACTCCCCCTCCTTTCCCGCTCTTTTCTTCACTCTATCCTACCCATCCTCTCCCCTTCCTTCCATCACCTAGTGGAGGTGTAACCCGGCCGCCTCCTGCCGCGCCGATTGATTCCAGGACTTTGATATCCGGTCACGACTGTTAAAGTTACCTTTATGGAGCGGCGGGGTCGGTGAATGTATTGGCGTCTTGCTTCAACAAAGTGAAAAGAAAATGTTTTGTGGATTGACTTCACTATATAGGTACAACTTTTTTACTTCACCTCTGTCTAGTGATATTTACGCCGATAAAGAAAAAAAATAGATAAATAAATAACGTGTTGTGTGGACGTCGGGTTGGCAGCGGCTCCATACACAGTTCCCTCTTCAAAGGGATCCGTGAGTAGCCTAAGGTTACCCATGTCGGCCATTATTCCGTTATAGTTATTGATGTTCCGAGGCAGCAGACGTGCAAGCCGGGAGTGTGAGGGAGGGGCGCCTCTTGACCAAAGCATCCGGCTTGTCACTGAATGCAGAGCCGTGACGAAAATAAGTTGACGGAACGAGCAAGAGGATGTGTATAAGAAAAGTGTATATTGACCTTTCAGTTCTGTGTTACAGACTCGTGTGAGCATGAATGTGTTCACTCGATGTAGCAAGACTCAAGACACGTGCCTCATTCAAACGTATGTACCATAATTAATCGATTGGCCTGCTCAGTTCCGGGTCATTATAGCTAAGAAAAACTTCGTGTGGAATAAGCTGTGACGAGTATGAAGGTGTTGACATGGGGAAGCAGAACACACGCCATGGGCAGAGAAGGGCAAGACGTACATAACGTATTGTTGTGACAAGACCTAAGTGTGCTTATATGATAAAACGTCTCCCCAGCACATGTAAAAATGTCAGAGAAATAGTATTGTACGAGTATTAATGTACTGAAAAGAATTATCAAACGCGCCGTACAATTAATTTCAGTACTATAACATCATTGATCTTAATGTTTTATTATTAAAGACAGACGTGAGGGAGTGAACATATGCTGGGGTGAGTGTGTGGGCAGTGCGCTTGTCGGTGTGAGGAAGCTGTGATCCGAGGCGTGAGGGTTGAGGCACAGAAATAACTCCATCCTTCTGCCTCTATAACGAGGAGGCGAAGGACCATCAGCCTCTAACGAGCGAGAATCATTAGAGGACTTACCACCACCACCATCACCACAACAACAACAACAACAACACCAACACCACCTCGTTCAGGTTCTCCTCCTTTCCCTTATTCTTCTGCCACTGCTATTTTTTATCATCTCTTTTTCTTCGTTTTCCATTTCCTGTTCCTTTTCCTCTTCCGCCTTCTCTCTTCTTCCTACTCCTCCTCCTCATCTTCCTCCTCCTCCTCCTCTTTCTCCTCCTTCTCTCTGCAGGTATGTTGCTGTTTATTTTCTTTTGCATTCCTGCTTTTGATCTTCATCCTCTCTTTCCCCGTCTTCTTCCTTTCTATTTTCTGTATCTTGGTGTCATGTTGGGTCAGAATTAGGATAGCAGAAATTCATGATGGATATTATATACTGAAAAAAAAGTAAAAAATAAGCAGAATTAGATTACTGAAAAAAGTAGTAATGTTTTTCAGTAAATATAATAATAGATTGATTGATGGATGAATAGATAAGTAGATAGATAAGTATAAGTAAAGAAAGGCAGTCTGAAAAAAAAAACAGACAGACAGACAGACAGACAGACAGAGAATCCCTCCCATGAGACAACATCGAACATTGGAAAGTTGGTCGTAAAACTTGTGACGGTCTAATGTTTCTTAAGTTGTGCGTCTCATCTCAATCTGCGCACTGTTTGTTCCGGTGTTGTTATTATTGCTGTTGTTGTTTTGCTGTTGTTTTGATGGTGGTGGTGGTGGTGGCGTTTTTTTTCTCTCTTTTTTACCTGCTGTATTTTTATTTATTTATTTATTTTATTTCTCTGAGCTTCAATCACAATCTATGGAAAGGCAATGGAAAAAATAAAAGTTTCGTATTGAATTAAAGGAAAAATGTTTAAATTGAAAAAATATATATAAAAAGAAATAGAATAATAAATACAACAACACACACACACACACACACACACACACACACACACACACACACACACACACACACACTGACGGACAAGCTGAAAATTTCTCTCTTTTATCAACTCACGTTTTCTCTCTCCCTTTACACTGTCCTTCCTCTCTCCCTCTCTTCCTCTATCTATCTTTTTCTCCTCTCCCACTTCCCTCTTACCCTTTCCTCTTACATCACCTCTCCCTTCTGGCTCTCTTTCTCCAAGGTACTAAAAGCTTTCCTCTTCTCTCCCTCCATTACTTCTCCATCTTCATCCACTTCTTTCCCTTTTTTTTTTCTTTCTTCCTTCCTTCTTTATTTTTTCTTTCTCTTTTGTTTTAGTGACTCCCATTAGATTAATTCCTATTTACTCATTTCTTTGTTTTATTATCTCAAATTGAATTATATTGTGGTCTTTCGTGTGTGTGTGTGTGTGTGTGTGTGTGTGTGTGTGTGTGCTGCTGTTTTTTTTTTTTTTTTGTTTGTTGTATTACTCAACCTCTTTTTTTATTCATTTCGTCTTCCTTTAATCTTACGCCAGACTTACTTTTTTGTTCTATCTTTCCATTGATTGTAACTAGAGATAAGCCCTCTCTCTCTCTCTCTCTCTCTCTCTCTCTCTCTCTCTCTCTCTCTCTCTCTCTCTCTCTCTCTCTCTCTCTCTCTCTCTCTCTCTCTCTCTCTCTCTCTCTCTCTCAGTGCTCTCTCTTCTCTTCTTATCCTTTTATCTCTCCATATCTTCCTTCCTCCCACTTTCCATCTTTCCCTAGCTGCCTCAATCCGCCTTCGAAGAAAGTTTGTAGAAGTGTTCCTCCCTTGTGCCCTTGAGAACCGACCTCCTCCGTCTGAAGACCTCTCGACGCCTCCCACCAGTCGAGCCACAACCAAACAGCCTCTTCCTATTTTTTTTTTTCTCTCGCCTGTCAACCTTTTTCACCCAAGAATCAAGGTCTTTCTTTCTCTTGTTCTCTCTTTCTCTCTCTCTTGTTCTCTCTTTCTCTCTTGTTCTCTTGTTCTCTCTTTCTCTCTTCTCTCTCTTTCTCTCTCTCTCTCTCTCTCTCTCTCTCTCTGTCTCACTCTGTCTGTCTGTCTGTCTGTCTGTCTGTCTGTCTGTCTGTCTGTCTGTCTGTCTGTCTGTCTGTCTGTCTGTCTCTCTCTCTCTCTCTCTCTCTCTCTCTCTCTCTCTCTCTCTCTCTCTCTCTCTCTCTCTCTCTCTCTCTCTCTCTCTCTCTCTCTATATATATATATATATATATATATATATATATATATATATATATATATATATATATATATTTTTTTTTTTTTTTTTTTTTTTTATAGTGTTAATTTCTTATGTATCTTATTTTGCATATTAGTAATGTCCATTATCTTTTTAATATCCCGGTGGTTTGTCTGTCACTTTTAGTTTTCAAGCTTCTTCCGTCATCCTTCCTTCTTCACTTCTTCATCTTTCCCATCCTCCCTTATTTTTAACCTTCTTTACCTTATAGAATCAATATTTTTAGATATATTTATACTTCTCTTTACGTCAAAATTAATGATTATTTTTTTCCTTACATTGTTGGAGGTAATTTTTTTTTCTTTTGCACATCTTTTGTTATAGGATTAGTATGCTGCGATCAAAGTAACTCATTATTTATCAACATTTATTCATTTTACACCATTTATTTATTTTTCTATCGTATTTCATATTTTGTATCTTATCTACTACTTTTATGACTACTTTTATGCTTTTCATAATTTATTTATCTGTATAGCAGTACCCCTCTTTCTTTATTACCTCCTTCTGTGTCTCTTTTTCCCTTATTTTCCTTCTGCCTCATCTCTCTCTCTCTCTCCTTCACAATATCTTCTCTCTTGTTCTTATCTGGGACTCCTATTCTTCCTTATGGTCCCCTTTACCTTCTTGTCCTCAGCCTCCTACTCCTGTTCCTTCTCCTTCTCCTTCTCTTTCTGCTCCTTCACTTCCTCTTCCAACAACTACACATCTTGGTTCTTGTACTCTCCCTCTCCTTCACAATTTCTTCTCTCTTGCCTTCTTAGGACTCCTCTTCCTTCTCTTGGCACTCTTCCTCCTCTTCCTCCTCCTCTTCCAACAACTCCTTCTCCCCTCCCCAAACTTGTCTAACTTCCTGGTCCCGGTATGAAGAGACCTCTCCTTTAGGGCACGATACATCCCCTCTTCTTCCTCCTTCTCTATCCCCTTTTCCTTCCTCTTTTCTCTTTCCCAAAAGTTCCCGGCTTTTCCCCCGCCGTGCCCATATCTTAATTAGAGATTGGGCAAATGTTTACAACTTGCTGGAACCTCATTTCTGCTTCGGAACACCGGGGCCCTCTGGGAGCTCGTGGCAGGAGTCTGAGGCGGGTTTTACAAGGTGTGTGTTTACCATGAAGATTACCTCGAGTCTTCCTTAGTTCTTGCAAGGCTTGGGGATATTCTTGTGTGTCGACTAGTGGTAGGTGCCCTCTGAGTCTCTGTCTGCATTTGGAGTCTATTTTTGTCTACTTATGTCTATCCTTTGGGTCTGCTTTTATGCTCTCTCTCTCTCTCTCTCTCTCTCTCTCTCTCTCTCTCTCTCTCTCTCTCTCTCTCTCTCTCTCTCTCTCTCTCTCTCTCTCTCTCTCTCTCTCTCTCTCTCTCTCTCTCTCTCTCTCTCTCTCTCTCTCTCTCTCTCTCTCTCTCTCTCTCTCTCTCTCTCTCTCGAAGCATACGCAGAAGATGAGAATGGTTGGACGATGATGAAGTCAGGTGTGGTGGAAGTCTGAAGTGGATGGGCTGAGGTAGAGTTAGGTGTAGATAGTGATAGATAGATAGGCAGTGATGGTGGAAGAAGGCTTGTATAGTAGGTAAAAGTGGTGATGGTGGTCACGATATAGGAGGGCGTTGCTAGGTGGTAGTGGTGGTGGTTGTGTTGGGAAGTACGGAGCGGGCAGAAGAGTTGGCAGGCAGACGTGACATGACGGTAAATTCTAGCGGCGTTTGTTTAGTGGTCGTCAGTGTCGCTCGGATGAACGACGAGGATAAACAGCGACCCACATCACCACCGCCAGCTGATTCCCTCCGCTTTTACGAAACAAGTCACATGAGGGAGACAGGATGAAAGGTGGTAAATGCTGAATAAAGATGAGTAGGAGAGGGGCTAAGAAAAGTTAATATATTTTGCTTATCATTGTTTCTTTTCTCCCGATAACTCAATATTTACTTTTCTTTTTATTATTATCATTTGTGTCTGGTATCATTATAATTTGCTGATGTTGTTAGTGTTGCTGGTTTTGTTATTGGTAATGATGATTGTGCTTTGTTGATTCTATAGTTGTTGATTGTTTTTTTTTCATTATCTTGTATATGTTCTCGTTATCAATTTGTTTCTATATTGACTACATTCGTTATAAATTAATGTAAGGGATAACATCAAAGAGAAACCAATCTAAGGATATATTGGTCTGTAAAGAACAAGGAATGTGTGCGGAATGAAGTGGCTGAGAGGAATGTGGTGCTTTATAAGAGTTGGGCTGGAAGAGGTGGAGCAATGAAGGGCTGACATCTGGGACCATATAAATATAATGAAGCATGCGATGTATACCCTTGAATGGTCTGCCTAGGTGCGCTAATGTTTATTCATGTCAGTCTGTTATTTTAGCTTATATATTGCAATTTCATAAGGTTTCTATTTATTTAGACTGGTTATGGAATTGATTATGAGTGCTAGAAGTAATATTAAAGCTAATATAATTAGAATAATATGAAACATACTTGTTATATTGTGCGTATTTGGAAACGTCTTCTTGTGTGGCGAACCATCAAGAAATTTACGTTCATAGGAATATAATGTACACGCTACACGGCCATCTGCCTCCCTCCTGCTGTCTGCGTCATTTACATATATTGCACCGCGCGCGTGCGTGTGTGTGTGTGTGTGTGTGTGTGTGTGTGTGTGTGTGTGTGTGTGTGTGTGTGTGTGTGTGTGTGTGTGTGTGTCCTTGCGGTGGTCTTCCGAGAGCTGTAGGAGAAATATTGACTCAAATATAAGAGGACTTTGTTGGCTTTTACTATTTGTTGAAGGAGTGTGAATGTACCGTATTTATAGGGCGCGGTACACTTTTGCGTAGCTCGTAGTCGGGACGTTGGGTACTACACACGCTCGCGCGCGCACACACACACACACACACACACACACACACACACACACACACACACACACACACACACACACACACACACACACACACACACACACACACACACACACAAGAGTGGTGGTTGCGTTGATCTGACGATCATTATTATTATTATCACCATCACAATCCTGCGGCATTAAACTGGAAGTCA